>NC_056739.1:1874116210-1874361210 GCF_019279795.1 Protopterus annectens
TGGATGACTGTCCACAGACTGGCCACATGTTTGCCTGTTATGTTTGGTCTGTTCCCCAGACAGTTGTACTTGGAAAATCAGTCGGGAGCTCTGGGGAATGCAGTCAGTAAATACTAACATCCATTGGTATTGCTGACTTCATATTCCTCATAAAGGATATGTTACAACAAACCCGTAACATCAGCAACTGTCTTAATTTATAACAGCAGTATGTCCAATCTATGCCTGTGTTTGTGCCCCTGTCCCCAAATTATGTCAGGGTTTGTGCAGATGGCATACACTATGAGGCTGAGAGGTATTTAGTATCACTATTTCTTCCCTTCATTCCTGCTACCATCCCAGTGATGTAGTAGACCCACAGACATGTTACAGGGAAGAGGCCATAAATATGAGTCTTGAGCCTATACATTCTGAGGTGAACTGTACATTTGAGAGGTCTGTGTATGTCTGGCCATTGTTAGACTGTCAGGATTGTGTAGAAGTGTCATGTGTACATGTTATTTGGGCTACGCAAGGAGGGGCATACATGTGAGTGGCATGACCCCTTTCTATCTGAATGTGCATCCTGCTCCAGTTTCTGGTTCCTTATCCGCTGTTATATGTTTGTACAGGTAGACCATGACATGTCCTGTAACACCTCAAGATTCCCACTACACTGGAGCTTGGGGCAATATATGCATGGGTAATATTTGAGTGGCAAATAGGATATGTGTGTTCAAACTGGCATTTTTAGTGCAGTGTTCAATTTGCTTACTGGTATGTCACTGTAACTGTGGTACAATTGGTTGTGGGTATGCACTTTCACACCAGTGTCTGTTTTCCAATGGTGTTACATCCCTGTAGTGTCTGTTATCTTTGCAAATGCATGTGTACAGCCCCAGAGCTGGACGTGGGTAGTGTTATGTCAGTCTGCTTGTAGTTTGGGTAGTGCTTGGTAGCTCAGTGCAGTTTCCATAATATTGTGTTATGTCCATATATTTGTAGGATGTACAGTTGTCTGGCCAATACCTTTGGATTGGTCCACATCAGTGGGGTGATGTGAAAATTGGGGTCAATATATTATGAGAAGAAATTGAGTCCCAGACTTGTGATATTTCAGTCAATATATGTTAGGACTAACAATGTTAGCACAGCAACTTTCTCAGCTTATCTACTCACATATGTTGGATATGTCTCTATTGTCATACATTTGTCCCCCCACTTTGTCAGGCTTGGTCCAGATTCATTGCACTAAGGAGTTTTGAGCGTACCTCTCCATATCCATGCTTTTGGCAGAATGTCCAGATGTTTGGCCCATACTTTGGTTCTGTTCCCCAGTTTATTTGTATTTGTCTAGTAAATCTCTGTGATGATCCAAGGATTTATGTCAGTGAATAATGACAGAACATGTCAGTTCCCATCCTCATATCCTTCAGAGGTTTCAGATTAAATGCACCCTGTTGCTGTACAAATGTTCTCTTATAACAGCAATACTTGAAATATGTGCCTATATGTGGCCCATTTCCCCCCTTTGTACAGCTTTTGTACAGATTTCTTGCACTAAGATATGGCTGCACTGCATGTTATATAAATGCACATATATGTTTTTATATATTTATATATATATATATATATATATATATATATATATATATATATATATATCTATTCCTTCATATCTTTATATGTGTATATGTATATTATGTATCTACGTTTTCATATATATGTTTCACCAGATATATATATATATATATATATATATATATATATATATATATGTGTGTGTGTGTGTGTGTGTGTGTGTGCGTATGTCTATATACAACACATGAATGATCCACACAGATTTCTCACTATTGTTGTATGCCTCTATTGCATGATATGTTTGAAAAACCAGCCATAATAACTATGGCTTGAATGATGTGGTAGTACATTGCTCTGTCTTTAGTGTACATGGCTCTGGGTTTGAGACTTGGGACTGATGTTTTTTTCATTAATGTTAAATGACCTGAATGCATAAGTTTGAAAAAGCAACAGTAATTCTACAGCTCAAGTGGTGTAGTGGTATACTGCTGTGATTGTCGTGCACAGCATCCTGGGTTTGACATTTGACATTTGACAGTGCTGAATTTTTTGTTGCTGGGCAGAACAAGGACTGTTGGATACGGAGTGATTAAGGCACTTTTAAGCAGTTTTAAGTGGACTTGGGTGGGTTCTTGCAACAATAAGCATGCTAAAACACGGTTAGTCTGTTTTAGCTTCACTTAGCTGTGATTACTTCCGGTTACCCCTGCGCTAATTCCATTAAAAGAAAAGAAAAAGGGGTGATAGAAAAGTGGTGTAAAAAGAGGCATGCAGAGGGAAGTACAGTATGAAAGGTAGCTAGGGATGTGCAGGACTGGTGTAGGAAAGGTCCATAGCTATCAATTTCTTCTACAGCAACAGCTGTAAATGTCTACAGAATTTGGAAGTGAATTTGGACACTCAAACCCCTGAGATAGGGGTGAGGACAAAAGTAATGTGTTGTCATGCCAATTGGACTGGATTACATGTGTCCAGTGGACACATGTGCAAAATGGACAGCTATGTATGGGGCATACATTTTTTTGGGGAACAGATTGACCTTTTTTTTTTTTTTAAGGTGAGAGTGGGATGTTGGGGAAGGATAGTAGGTGCATCTTGGGAGGTAAGTTGGGTAGGAAGACATGCAAGACAGACAAGACAGCAGACAGGAGCGGTATATGACACACGTGGGTGGTAAACACCTTGGACGGGGAGGGTGGTTGGGAATCGGATGCACATGAGCTCCAAAATGGATATGGTGGGACTGAGGTCCCACCAATGGGCAGTCACCACTGCCCCTTCACAGCCCCGAAGTTGGCTGTGCTGGGGGATAAACAGGAAGGGCAGACTGACCCTCAAATTGTGCTAAGCAGCCCTCAAACTGTTGCAGCTGATCACCAAACTCCAGTTGGAGGATGCTGCGCACCAATCCCCGGAGCTGACTTCAGGTGACGATCTCCTCTTCACAACCACTACTGGGGGGGGTCGAGCCCTGTCCCTTGAGGCAGTTCCACCCAAAGGTGGTGCAGAACCAATGGAAGAGAGAGGCCCAGTTTGGGTCCCACATGTGCAGGGGCCCGGTGCCACGGCCAGATGAGGCAGGACCAATGGATCCACTGGGATCTGCCTTCCAGTCATGCTATGGTGCTCTGGTTTTAAAAATATGTTGGTTAGTCATGAACAGCACATTTCAAGATTAGTTGTAACAGCATACATAGGTGTTCCAATTTACCCCATAAAACAGTTTTGAAACAGTTGCATAGCAAACAGAACACATGCATACATGGAACCACAGTAGGCATTACAACTGCATGCAAGTTACTCTGACAGCAACAGGCCACCAATTATTGTATTTGAACGAGATTCATTAATATTCAAGCAATTCAATATTTGTATAACAACAAAACACAAGTCACAACAGTAGGTTTGGAGAAAGACATACCCATTATTTATATGTATACATTATTGATGCAGATAGGGGTGGGGGAGAGAAAGAGAGATGGCAATTAACAACTGTACAGGCTTCTATTTTTCAGAAGTATACTGATCAGTACTCATAGGTTCATAGGTTCATAGGTTGGTACTATGCTATTGGTCCTAGAGCCTATGCAAGCCTTGCCATAACAATTCCCTGGATATTTCTTCCCACAATATTTACTTCTCCAGGCCCCTATCTAGCAGGGCGACTGACATGATCCCCGGGGTGAATTTTCTATCTCCCATCCAATCATCAAGGTTCCTTTTGAAGAGGGCCAATGAGGTGCTCTGCTTGATATGTATGGGCAGTCTATTCCAGAGTATGGGGAGTCTCTGGGTCAGAAACCTATCCCTCCAGCATGTTTTGTTCATTGTGATGACAAGGTTTAGATCCCTGGAGCGTGTGGCTCTGAGGGATTGGGATTTCTTTAAGTGGAGCATGTCCAACAGATCAGGGTTTGACATGGCCTTGTATGTTAAGCAGAGATCACCTCTGAGTAGATGATATGCCACAGAGTATAGCTGGAGTTTTGTTAGACGGTCAGTATATGGCATCTGCTTTAGGCCTGTAATTCTTTTAGTGAGGTATTTCTGTGGCCTTTCAAGGTGTTGCAGATGTCTTGTGAGGTACATACCAAATGGGGCATTATACTCTATAATGAGTCTAATGACGGATGAGTACAGTGGGACAATGACCTCCTTTTTTCTGGATGAAAAGCCCTTAGTGATGAGGTGTGCCACATAGAAGGATTTCTTGACTGTTGTGGCAATGTGGTTATTGAAAGTGAGACCACTGTCCACCTGTGTCCCTAAGTCTCTCATCACACTTTCGATGTTTAGTGTCCTGCCACCTATGTGGTAATTCATGGGTACATGTTTTTTTCCAAAGGGGATAACTATACATTTCTTGGCATTACGCTTGAACCCATGGCTCTGGCACCAGGCATCTGTTTCTGTAAGGCCCTTTTGTAAAATATCCACATCATTTGGGTATTCAATAATGGCTCCCAGTTTGCAGTCATCTGCAAACCTTGTTAGCCAGAGTCCCTTAGTGTTGGCCTGTACTTCAGAGACGTAGATGCCAAACAAGAGTGGTCCCAGGACTGAACCCTGAGGTACTCCACTTGTCATTTGTCTGGAGCAGGATTTGGAGTTGGCTACATTTACTGTCTGGGTTCTGTCAGTAAGCCAGTTAGCAACCCATCGAGTGACGTAGGGATTTATGCCCAGCTTAGTAAGTTTATCTATGATTCCAGAGTGGGGGATGGTGTCAAAGGCCTTGGCGAGGTCCAGATAGGCTGTGTGGACTGCCTTACCCTCATCCACAGCTCTGGAGACTGATTCAAAGATGTCAATCAGATTCAGGAGACAAGATCAGCCCTTCACAAACCCAAACAGGGTGGGGTCTAGTGTTTGTAGGTTGCCAATGTCTTTGTTTATAAGTTCCATGATAATGCGTTCCATGCCCTTGCAAATCAGGCTTGTCAGACTGATGGGACGGTAGTTCCCTGGATCCAAGGTGGATCCTCCCTTGTGGAGCGGGATAACTGTAGCTGTGCGCCACTCAGTGGGCATGAAGCCTGAGGTGAGGCTATGATTAAACATGACACTTAGGTGAGGTGCCAGTTCATTTTGTAGTTCATGTAGTACACAGCCTGGGATGTCATCTTGTCCCATAGTTTGGAGAGTGCGGTTTCTACCTGGTGTGGCCATGATTATCGGAATTTGGCAATCTTTTGGTATTGAGATGGGCCCTTTAGGGGGTGAGAGTGGGGTGAAGTTGGCACTAAATCGATCTGCCAGGATGTTGGCAATATCCTTGGGATCAGTATATTTAATGCAATTCTGTTGTAACTCAGAGCAGATCTGAGCATTGCCATTTAGATTCTTGACATAACTATAGAATGCCTTGTGGTTGTCTTTGGAATCTTTGGCAATTTTATTTTCGTAACTAACTTTTTGAGGATTTTATGAGGGATCTCAGCTTTTTACTGAGGCTGGTGAGGGAGTTTTTTGCATCCTGTGATTTTCCTCTTTTTTGCAACAGTTTCTTCCTTCTGTTGTATAGTTTGTTTATAGCAGGGGACCACCAGATTGGCTTCCTTTTTTTGGAGAAGAGCATCTTGGTTCAATTTGGGATGGCACAATTCATGCACGAGTGGATGTGCTCATACAGTGCTTTAGTGTAGGATTCTGCAGTCGAACTTCCAGATCCCATCTGCGTGGGTGTTGTGAAGTTTGTCCCTTCTGACTTCAGTAGCTTGAAGTTGGCTTTGGAGAAGTTTTTAAGGAGGTTTCCTTACTGGGGGGTGGGGGTGGGATGTGGATGTCAAGGGTGATTTGCTTATGGTCAGACCTGACCAATGAGGGGGTGGGTGGAGCATCTATCTCCCATGTTGGTAATGACCAGGTCTAGGATATTGGAGCCCCTGGTGGGACAATGGATTAGTTGATCCAGGGCGTTGGAATTTATGAATTCCAAGAACCGTTGGGAAAAGGAGTTGGTACCTGAGTAGTTTTCCCAATTAATGGCAGGGTAGTTGAAATCACCCAGTATTAGAGTGTTTGGTTGTATCTTAATATTTTCCAGTATGTTTAGAAAGGTGTAGTGAGAATCTTGGGGCATGGTTGGGGATCTGCAGCAAGCTACAATTTGGATTGCAGTCTCACCTAGTGTTAGTTGCACCTGATGTATTTCAGTTGCATTGTGTTGGGCAACTAGCCTGGAGGTGTGAATATCCTTGGTGAATATGGACACTCCTCCACCTTTAGTGTTTCGGTCCTGGTTTTGTGGCCGAAAAGTGTGGTAAGAATTGTAGCCTGGTATTGCAAGGGTGCTCTCTGGAACCTTGAACCATGTCTCAGTTACTGCACAGATATCAATGTTCTCCATTTTTAGGAGTGCCTCGAGAGACTGCATTTTGAGGTTTAGATTTCTAGCATTGAGTAGCATTACCTTCAAATTCTGCCTCTACTTGTTACTCTCCAGGTCTGCCCTCACTTACATGTACCTATGGCCTGGGGTTGGGCAGTGGAAGTGTTGTACACAGAGTATATTAGTAATGCCTTCTTATGGCTACTACAAAGATCTCTTTACCTGGCAGACCTGTGGAGGAAATTTCTGTTAACAATTCGTGACATTTTCTACACATATTCAGGGTTACATATTTGACACTGAATGGAGTGTCCTGCATTCATGCTGTGTGGGTGTGCTACTGACATACTCTGCCGGGAGTTCTATCTGTCACCCTGGTTATTGACAGCAGTGACCACTAGCCATGACAACGTGACAGCTGAGGGACATGTATCAGAAAAAAACACTTCCTGTATGTACTTACCTTGCTGTCATTTGCAGCCTTGGGGTTGGACAGTGGAAGTGTTGTACACAGTATATTAGTAAAGTCTTCCTACAGATACTACAAAAATTTCCTTACCTGGCAGACCTGTGGAGGAAATTTTTGTTAACAGTACCTGACAATTTCTACACATATTCAAATATTCTTGTGTGACAATATGCATTCAGCTTCTTACCACTGCAGGAATTCGAACCTTGTCTATTTGTGCTAAAAAAGTACACCACACTTGCATTTCATTACATTGAGCTATTGAGGAATTGTTAATTCTTGCTTGACTTTTTACTCCCTACTACTCTCTGGTTTGCACAATCTGACCCTGTAGATCTGACATTCATGCATGGCAGATGGTTCTTGTACTGTGTATTCATATTTTGACACATTGCAATCTGGAAAGCAATGGTTAACACAAATCACTGCTGCAGGGGATAAAAAATTAGATTTTACAGCTTACTATTCAGGGTTCAAATCTTGGTACATGGCACATTTTATATAGTTTTTCACTGTTTTACAGCTCCACAATCTTTGCAAGATGAATCTCACTTCATTCTTGCTGTCAGAGCCATGGTTGCTGTGCAGAACCTGTACACATTTATGTTCTCACCACGACTTAACAAAGTAAACACAACTGTATGGAGTTTTTACTTTTATTGAAAGTTAGAGAGACCTTTATTGTTAAATATCCTGTACATCACTACTAATCTGCTAACTGTCATTTATTAATTACACACAGTACACACTTTATAGGTTCATAGGTTCATAGGTAGATACTAAGCTATCTGCTGAAGGGCATTTTTAAGTCTAGCCAGAGTGTGTCGGCTTTCGCTGCCCCATTGATTAATTAACTGAGCCTTTGTCAAGCAGAGCCAATGAAGTGATCACAGGGGTGTATTTTCTGTTACCCATCCACTCATCAAGGCTTCTCTTGAAGAGTTTTAGTGAGGGGCTCTGCCTAATGTAGTTAGGAATTTTGTTTCAAAGCATGGGGAGTCTCTGTGACAGGAATCTATCCCTCCAGCATGTTCTATTTATTATTGTGGCGAGGTTTAGCTCACTAGAGCGCGTGGCTCGCAGTGACTTGGATTTCGTTAGGTACTGGTAGTTGACATTCTACTCCTTCCTGTTTATTTGAACTGAATACTGCAAGCTAAATTTGTACTCACCTGCCTCCTGGTGCAGCTTTAGCAGCCTGTTTGCATGTGTGGCCATGTTTGCAGCCATATCATTTGCAGCTGTACAGGAGATAAAAAGCATTTATGCATACCTATCAATCACTTACTCAGGCTGGACTTTGGGGAACAATAAGTGATACTGATACTATCACACTTCTGGGACATTCTGTGCCCATGCGTATTTGGTCCACTGGTCCAAGAGCTCTTTCTGCCTACACATGAGGTCAGCATAATGGTGTTGGACCTGCTCACCAGTTCAGGGGATGCCAGTAGCACTGGTGAGATCATGTGCGAGATGGTCCCAGGCCTCCTCTTTGTATTATGAGCCCTGGTACTGGTCCGGAAGCAGTCTCACTTCATGGTCTTTCACAAGGAATCCAACCATGACCCTGGACTCCTGAATGCCCTAACACTGTGCCCGAAAGTGTGTACCCTCACCACTGCCAGCCATAGTGCCTGCACTGATCAACTACAACTGGTTATGGCTGTATTCCCACCTGCGAGGTTTAAAAAGGGCTGAATTCCATCACTTTGCCGTGATTGGACAATTTTGAATATGCTGATCTAAGTTGAGTAATGGGCAAACCTGCATAGCTAAAGTTGGCAGTGCTTAAAGGGATAGATGTTGAGCACTGTTTGCCAATGCGCAAATCCGCTTTGCTGGGCTACTTATTGCTTAGCATATACATTTCAGCAATGCTTACGCCAGGTTAACATAGCTGAGCACTACTTAGCATTGCTCACATTTCATTTTATTAAGTATCAGGATTGTGGGATTGATTCCTCATTACTGACATATTATAATTTTATGTTTACCTTCCATGACATCCCCCATGTGCTTTCATTAAATTAAATTTTATGTGACTATACTGTATGGGGCACTTGTGTTTATATGGGGATTTCACATCTTTTCTACACTGACATCTCACTTTTAGACCTGCTACACTACCCTGGTTGACAAAAAACAGTTGTGACATAATTTAAGTTTACAAAAATAATTTTAACACTACTTTCCCATAGAAAAGTAAGTTGCTTGTTTTGGTACTTGAACTGTGAACACATGCATGTAAAGCTGGGACTCCAACCGCTACACTACATCAGCTTGGAATTTTCATCTGCATATTTGCATTTATCTCCTCTAGATGTTTAAGCTATGTTAAGTGGATGGCCATAATGTGCACATATGCTTAGCTAATCTTAAACATTCCTTAGGCTAGAAAAAAAAGTTTATATGATTATTATATTATTATGTTATATAAGTGAGTCTTGTGGTGTTCTGAGAACTCATTGAGGACTGCAGTTGTGAAATAATGGCATTCATTTGGCTTTCAGGATTCTATCCTTCAGTGACTCCTGCTAATACATATCCTGTTTTCTATCAAGTTTCTAATTGTGTGAGGGCAATTTTTCAGGCATGTCCCTAATGTAGTACTTATTCTCCCATCATCTGTGCCTTTGTTAACATGCACTGCTGTGAGGGAATATTGGCATATATTTGCTTTCACACTTCTACCCTTATGTGATTCATGCTGATGCATGACCTAATCTCTATCAACTTTCTCTGTCTGTGGGGCTGTGCTTGTGCTTTTTTACTTTTGGGGGATTTATCCCCCGTTATGTTTGCATTTACACACATTTCCTGCTTTAGCAGGTTACAAAAGTGTTGTATGGCACTTTAGCAATGTAGGGAGTGTGTCACAGAACCTGTCACACATCCCCTACATTGCTTTTTTGTTACCATTTTTATTTCAGTGTCTGTGGACACTGAAATACTGGCATAATATTAGAACAAAGCATTACTATTATGCCAGTTTGACTTAGAAAGTGCCGTATGGCACTTTCTGAGTGCAGGGGGTGTGTTTAGTGTATGTGCACTTCTCAGACACACTCCCTGCCCTCATTCATGGTTCGTGTTTGTGTACATTAAACAACAGCATGCCTTTATGAATAAGCAAGAT
Organism: Protopterus annectens; assembly: GCF_019279795.1. Lineage (NCBI taxonomy): Eukaryota > Metazoa > Chordata > Ceratodontiformes > Protopteridae > Protopterus > Protopterus annectens. Next base: position 1,874,126,210 of record NC_056739.1, read on the forward strand.
GCTCTGCTGTCCTAAATGGACAAAAACCACTCCATGCAAGAATATTACCATTCTCTGGCTAACTATACTTCCCTTATGTTTTAATAGCATTAGCCAGATAACTATCATTTTATAAGGCGGTGTTTTAACAAAATAATAGCCAAATATCTGCACAGTCCTTTGGTTCTTATTCAATGACACGCTTAAAATTCGGTTTACTACATTCTATATCACATTTTAAAGCAACAATACAGAACATATCCCTCATGGCTGAACTAAGGAAATGTGACAAATGTTCCTGTTTTTCTTCATAAATAACAAAATTGCTATAAAACCACTTATGTTTATTCCATGTCTCGACCTTTGTCAAAAAGTGTAATCAAAACTTATTTCTAAATTCTTTGACTTTAGTTTATTTAAGTCAAAGAATTCAGAATTTGTCCTAAGCCTTTTATCAATAATCCCTGGAAAAAAGTCATATATGTTATTAACACTTTATAAATGGTTTCTAGCTTTAAATAACTGGAAGTTATCTTTATTATTTATTTATTTATTTGTTTATTTATTTATTTATGTCCAGTTCGATGACGAGGAAGTCCACTGGGCCCAAGAACCCCGTTTTTAGTGGAGGCCCGGGAAGAAAAGCTCTAAAAATACAAAATACAGTGGGATACAGAAAACAATACAAAATACAGTAGTATACATATTCATGTAAATACACAGAATATAAGTACACAGCAAATGCAAAGTAGAAATACAAAACTATATGCTGTTTAAAGAAAACTATTTACAATATTGGTGTAAAAACTGTTGTAGTTATCAAGTTGAGGACATTAGTAAGTTTGGAGTTATATTTATAATAGCATATTGGAACAAACAAGATTTTATAGATATGGGAGGTTGCAATGTAGAAAAGGATAGAATATTGACGAGAGTTATAATTCCTTTTGTAGAGAACATTGTTTATTCATTTATTGAGAAGTTGGAAATTTTCAGGTTCATTTTTATTGTTACTTTTCAGGGCATTGTACATAATGTATATAGTTAAGTTCATTTAATTTGTGCTTATTGATTATTAAGTTCAAATATGTATTATTAATTATCTTGTTATTTAAAAAAATAAAAAAACATTTGAGTAAAAAAAAATATTTCTAAAGAGAGTCTAAGAGTAAGATCTCCTTTCCACAGCAAAAGGCTATACCAAATACATGGTGTCAGTACTTATATACTTTTATTCTGTAATGACAAAATTATACATATATGAATAAATGAGTAACTGTGTAACTAGAAAATGAACTTAAAACAAAAAAAAAACAAAGATCAAAACCAGCACTAATCCTCAGGAAAGCACGGTCACTTCATTAAGCTTTCATTCACATTTAATGATTGTGAACTTCTTCAGAAAACATCCATCTACCCTTTCTTCACATTTAAATACTTTAAACAATTAAATCACATGATTAATTAGTAGTGCAACATTAAAATAGAGATTAAAGGCACAGTTTTTTTTAAAAAAGTCAAATAAAACTGTGTAAACTCATATGCATTTACATAGTAAAAAACACACATACTACAAAATGTATGTGTAAATATAATATCCAATATTTTACATATATTGTAAAAAAACACTTAAAATTAATAACATCATTAAGACCTGGCACACTATCTGCGCCCAAACGTATCTGCCATATACTTTCTTTACATTCCAGTCTAGTTTTATAATCACCAGAAAACATTTCACAACTCACATTATCCAAAACTGAAAAAAAACAAATTTCTTGAAATGTTTACACACACTAGCATGTCTAGCTAAAGCATTTTTGTCATCTCCCTTCGTTATAGCTAGCCGATGTTCATATATGCGTCTTTTTAGACATCTAATAGTTTTTCCAATGTAATAGCATGGACAGGAAAGACATTGTGCAACATAAACTATCATATCACTATTACAGTCAAAAAAAACTTTTGTCCAAATGTTTTTTTTTATTATGCTTAAAAAAAACGAAGATGAGTTACTCATATATCTACACTGCCTACAATTGTTACATATGTAACTGCCCTTCTTCTGAATTACAGTCACACTGTGGTTGCTATACACACTTGATCCTTGTTCCAAAAGATGTTTTAGAGTAATTCCCCTCTTATAAGTGAAAAACGGACAAGGGCCCAATAACCTTAATCAAATCCGAGTTTCCTAAAAGTATTTTCCAGTTGTCTTTTATGATACTCCTAATAAATCCCATCTCATTTGTAATGGGTAAAGAACAATTGAATTTTGCACTGGTACTTGTACAGATACTGTTGTGTAAATCATTATTTTCCACCCACTGACCACTAATGCTTTTTAAAATAGGAACAGCCTTCCCACTTCTTAAGAGTAACACTTCCTTTTCTATCCTTTTCAACCATCCTGTTTCATAACCTCTTAGCCTCAAAGAAACCTCTTAGTTTGTCCACTTCATACATAAACAAATCATCAACAGAGGTAAGTCTACTCAACCTAATCAATTGTCCTTTTACCACCTCCTTCTTCATATGTGGTAGATGTAGACTATCCCTGTGCAGGTATTGATTTGCAAACACAGATTTTCTATATATACTGCTGTTGAAACTCATATTGCAGTAATCATAAATCAAATGCAAATCCAAAAAATCCAGGCTTTCACCGAAGCCAGTAATCATAAAATTAAAAAAACTGCTGGAGTCATTTAATTCTGAAACAAAATTAACAAATTTGTCATAATCACCCTTCCATAAGAAGAACAAATTGTCAATATAACAATGATATAATAAAATATTTTCTGCCCTGTTGTTTGTAACTAGAAACTTCGTCTCCCAATTGGCCATTACTAAATTAGCAAATGCAGGAGCTACCCTAGCTCCCATTGCCACTCCCGACATTTGCTTATAGAAACTGCCATTAAAAAGAAAAAAATATTCTCTAGAACTATATTCATAAGTGTACAAACAGTATTAATTTTAGTACCAGAAAAATCAGTGTGACTACTTAAATACTCTTGCAAATATTCAAGTCCTAATTCCTGATCAATACTTTTCATAGAGGAGGTTCATAGATTAGTACTAGGCTAACTGCCCTTGTGAGGCATTTTAAGCCTAGCCAATTATCCCCTGTGAGATTCAAACCCTGTACCTTGTGTTTGTAAGGCAAACACCTTAACCATTAGGCCACACTCCCAACATAAAGTTTTTTATAAAGTGAAACTACATCTAAGGAAGCAAAAAAGAACCTACAATGGTCTAACCTCAAATTTGTAAGTATTTCAAGCAAATGCCACAAGTCCTTTAAATAGAAACTAGAATTTTGTGTCACAGGATTCAAAACATGGGGCAGGATTCACGAAACCACCGTGTAAGAGTTAATATGTCTTACACGGAGGCTGCAGTCTAATGGTATGACGTCAGCATGCCATGCATATTCATGAGGGTATGCTGAATCACACCCTAGGCTAACACAGTCCATGTAGGACAGTAGGGGGCGTGTCCGAATGCCGAGTTCTGCAAAGGGACACGCCCCCAGAAGAGTCAGAGTCCTAAAAGTAAACTCCCACGAGCGAGTCAGTGGAAATGTCAAGGAACACAACACCACACATGCCCCCACAGACTATAAACCCAACTGTAATGTAAAATGTAAAAATAGCAGTTTAATTTTTTTTTTTATAATTTCCAAAATGTTTGCCCGTAGTTGCGCTCGTTTGCGAGGGTATGCGCTCCGCTCAGTCACAGTTAGCAGTCATTGAAAAGCAAATAAGATCTAAATATGCAAATTAAGCCAAGTAGCAATAGCGTAGTGGTAGAGATGTTGGCCAAAGAGGAGGTAGTCACGGTTCGAGCCCCCACAACATCATTTTCTATTTTAATTTAAATAAGAATGAAACAATCCCCTGACATATATGTATATATATATATAACTATAATTTAAGTAAAATGTAATGAAATGGGACATGTATTTTGAAGAAATCTGACACAAGAAAATATTAAAAAATTGTATAAGTGCCCATAGCTGAGCAAGGCTTTACAAATCTGAATATGAGTGCCCATAGGAGAGCAGTGGTCTAACAAGTGTAATATGACTGCCCGGAGTTGAGCACTGCTTTAACATGCTTAAAATGAGTGCCCATAACTGAGCAACACTTCTCACAATGTAATATGCATGCTCATAGCCAAATAACGCGTTACCCAGCGTAAGCCGTTTGTGCGGAGCTGCGCAGCACGCTAACCGGCTCGCCTGCGGGCAACGTCGAGCAAGCTGTATTAAAACTGCCTTTACACAGACACACCTCCTACCCTGTCTAGACAGTAGTAAAAACAAAAAAAAAAGCAATAACCAGGCTTGAACCCAGGATACTGTGCACCATAGTCAAAGTACTGAACCACTAAGCCATGACAGTTGTATTGAGAAATGCAGTATTAGCATATATATAGGAATGAATGGAAATAGAAGCATGACAAAGCAGGTTTTCTTAAGCTGATAAATATCCAAAATGGCCAATCACAGATAAGTTCGGGAAAACGGGCATATATAAGCCCCATAGACGGGAATACACAACATAACTGATTGTGGTACCCATTTGTAGTCAGGATGGCAGGTGCAGGAGGGGGAAGTCGCTTTAGAGCACAGAGGTGGGGTGTTGAGGAGTCCAAATACATGGTTTGGCACCTAGTACACGATCATGAGGCACAACTCATGCAAGGCCAGGTTCCCTGGGGTGCATACAAGGCAGAGGCATGGAACCGGTTGGCACATGATCTCACCTATGCCACAGGCATACCAAGGACTGTTGAACAGGTCCGTCACCACCATGCGAACCTGAAGAGATGTAAGCAGGACCAACTGAACCGTTAGATACAGGAGGCCCGGCAAATGCCCAACGCCCCACTACTGAGTAAGTATCCATGTAATTAAGTATGTAAGAAATTATCTTAGCCTATATTATGGAGATGTATGTTCCAATACTACTTCATTTATATTACAGCTGCAGGTGTCCGTTCCATGAATCAGTGAGCCTATGCTGATAGACTGCTGAGGTTGCGCCACCAGACAGGTTAGTAATTATTTTGCTGGAATTGTTATAGAATATAAGTGAGGCAGCTTGTAAAAGAGTTCAGTGTTGTTACATATTAATAAAGTTGAAATAAGTCTAGAAGAAAGATTCTGCTAGTACTGTAAGATTAGATAAGTGATGCAGCCTGTAATTCAGAAATAAACATTAAACAAGTCTGAAATTGAGTTTCCACCTGTATCGTAATATCAGATAACTGCTTCACCCTGAAAATGACTGGTGATCAATCTACAAAGGATAGACATGTGTCAAATACATCCCCTTTTAAAATCTGCCATATGAAATAGTTGAGTCTGTTGGAAAGAATTGTTGTAACCAAGTAAGAAATGTTAATAACTCCTAGAATTAAGTACCATCTTGAATTGTAAAAATAAAACAAGTGAGAGTGTGAGAAAGATGGTATGAATCGACCAAGAAAGCTCTAATAAGTCTAGAATAAAGTTATACTGCAGTCAGTACTTAATGAAATGAATGAGACAGCCACAACCAAAGAGTGAAATGGGTGTAATGAAGTACTGAACCTGGAATGTGTCTGTCCCACAATTTGGATATGGTGCGGTACCCTTGCAATATGGAAATAGTATGGTTGTATGAAATACTGAACATCCACAGTTGTCTAGAGCCATATAAATCAAATGTAGCAGGATGCTGTACCTGAACACAGCCAGATATGAACATGTATGAATAAAAATGGAATGTATATTAATGTAGCAGTAACATTCCCATCACCAACATTCCTAATGTTACATATAGGAAACTGCACAAAGATATGTAGGGGATAAATATCTGCAGCTACTAGGAATGTACAGCTTATGTATAGGTAGTTTAAGTTGTTAATGTAATATTTCTTCACCCTACCCCATTTTCACAAATGATGCCATTCCACACCAAACTGGGTATGTGTATACACAATTAATTCCCATGGACATTTGTCCTGTTGGTTCATACATATCTGCATGTACGTTGATGCATGTGCCCTGTTCACATATCCAAACCTGATGGCCTGTTGCCATCAATCAACTGTGCATGCTGCTGGATTGTGTACTGTTGTTCTAAATATGCATGTGTTATGCTTGCTGCTCAATGTTTGGAATTCATGGATGTTTGGTTAATGGGAAATGTCATAAAATACTGATAAACATAGGACAACAGGGAAGGCGGGTTCCAGCGGACCCACCTCTCCCACCTCAGCTGGCAAGTGCACCTGGCACCAGTGCCCAGGCCGGAACCCCCTCCGGTGGCCCTGTGCCACCTTCGGGTGGAAGCGCTGCAGGGGATGGGGCTCGTCCCCCCTCTGCAAGCGTTGCCAGAGGAGAACATCTACTTACCCTCCAAAGTGTCCGGTATGTGGTGCATAGCGAGATCAGACATTCTGTGCTTGAACCCCTATGCCAGCTTGAGGCGAGGGTGGCGCAACTCATGGGTGTGCCTGCCCATCCTATACAGCCCCCAGCACAGCCCCATCCTGGGCAGTGAAGGTGCAGTGGTAACTGCCCATGGGTGGGGATCTCAGTTCCACTGTTGCCATCTGTGGGCTCATGGGCTCACGATATCCAAACATCTGTCCCTGTCAATTGTGTTTACCCTCCACATGTGTCATACTCCACCCCTGCATGCGTCTTGTTTGTCTTGTCTGTTAACCTCCCCAACCTACCTCCCCAAATATACCTACTTCCTGTAACTCACATTCCACTCTCACCTGAAAAAAAAAAAAAAGGGCATTCTGCTCCCACAAAAAAATTACACCCCATACATAGCTACCCATTTTGCAGACATGTCTGCTGGACATGTCAACTGATAATTAAAATTGGCTGTACAACATATTTTGTTGTCCTCACCCCTCCCACAGGGGTGGAAGGTTTCAAATTTCACACCAAATTACATACATATGCACAGCTGTTGCTGATAAAGAAATGGGCAGCTATGGGCCTTCCTACATCCTTCCTGCAAATCCCGAGCTTGTTTTCCTACTGTCCTACCCTCTTTGTGCCCCCTTTTTCACCACTGTCCTATCTCCTCATTTTCTTTTCTTTAAAAGAAATTAGCATGGGTGTTAGCGAGAGTAAGCACTTTTAAGCAGTAGTCAGCAGGTGTGCGCTTGTGTGCGCATAGGTAAGCCACTGTGCGCATGCGTGAGCACCGCGCTAACCAGCGCAAACCCACTTACAACTGCTTAAAAGTGCCTTAGTCACTCTGTATGACAAGGCCTGTAGTCTGCTCATCAGCAAAATAAAATTCCCCTGTCAGTCTTGAACACAGGACCTTGGAAACACTAGTCTGCATGACTGACCACTAAGCCATAACTGATATACAAGAACATAGTGCTGAAAGAAATATATCATGAAATACAAGGAGTGAATGTAAAGGGAATATAGGAAGGCCATTACACAAAGCTTGTTCCCTGTATGTTTACTGGCAATTCTTGTGGAATTGCAATACCTTAGTGTGATAAGAGAAACAGCCATGCTAGGAGGTAATAATGTTACAGTAGCACCTTACAAAACACACACAATATCAGAGCTGGATAAACACCACCATATTTGAATAGGTATGAGGCCAGACATCCCAACTGTGACTGATTTACAGGGATGTCCTTCATTTGTCAAAAAATGTTACCTGTGCCCCACTGACTCCCTGTGTAATGTACTAACAGTAGGCAGAAAGTTGGGGAATCCCACGTAATGTACACTATCAATAAGTTAAAGTAGATACTACTTGCATGTCAGAAATGGTGTAGTAATACATATGCTCAAAATACCCCACAGTCACAACTGCAGAATATCTGAAATATATCACGGGTGTATCCCACTGATATGTACCATTCCCTGAGGCTGGTCAAATATATACCTGAAAGTATTTCAGGCCTGGAAGTGTCAGAAACACACAGGCATATCAGCCTGTCTGCTGTTACACACTCTGCGAATAGCTGTAGAATTGCTTCCACAAGCACACCCTCATGTAGGAGTACAACCCAGAAATATCAAAGGATGTAGCCATCTAACAAACTAAGGACAGTATAGCAGTTTACAAGCACTGCATGTGCCTGATATTCTCAACTGTTAGTGCAAAGTACAAGGCTCTACTACTGCTCAGCAGCAAAATAAGATACCCTTGTAAGTGTGAAACCCCAGACCTTGGCCTCACCAAACTGCATGCAGTGTCACCAAACCACACCTAACATATAAGAAATTGCTGCTGAAAGAAATATATCATGCATTACAAGGAGTGAATGTAAATGGAAAATAGGAAAGCCATAGCAACACATTCCAGTAAAGACAAATATCAGGCCTTCAAGGAGTGAATGTAAAGGCAAAATAGTGAAGCCATAGCAACACATTGCAAGAGCTACTGTTGTATACCAGTTAATCCACGAATCCCACAGGAAAGTATATACTCCCATGTAAACAGTGTTAGCATTATTAGGTGTGACTTAACATACACACTGAGAAGAATGAACTGCAAAAAGCAACAGTCAGGTTTCAGTACAACATGCATTTCAGTGGCTACAACACAGCCTTAGATATGAGAGACATACCAACCTTTTGACTGACACAACAGTGTCCACAGCAAACCAGCATGGTCCCCACCTTGCTAAACTGAAAGACCTATGCCTACCTAACCTAACATTTTATAGTACTGTCCTGAAATCACAGTGAGAACTGCAATTACCACACAGCAGGCTGCATGCAATTAGTAAATGCTGGCCAACAATTGGTGCAGAGGCCATCACATGAACATGTTCAGATACCTACAAAGGCAGCCTGTACTGCCACTCCACATATGCAATAATATCATTGCAGCCACTGGAGGGAGAGAGAGAGAGACAGAGAAAGAGAGAGACAAAAAAATAAAACAAGCCATCAAGCCATCAAGCCTTTAAGCCTTCAAGCCTTCAAGCCATCAAGCCTTCAAGCCAGCCAGCAAGCCAGCCAGAAAGCCAGCCATCCAAAAAAGCTGTCAGAAACAAAGGTAATGTAAACTACATAATCTAATAATCTACATACTGTGAACCCTCCATATGTGTTAGCAGTCTGTATCTATATATATATATATATGAAGATGTGCATAGGGCAAGGGACATACTGCAACTGTTAGTGAAGGCTGGACATACATATGTAGTTGAAGGTTGCTATGTGCACATATCAATGTAGGTTGTAGTACAATGTACAATGTACAATGTAGGTTGTACAGCAATATATATATTAATAGAGTGAGAGAGGCACATGGGGGCAGATGTACTGCAACAGGTGGCTGGTGACAAAGGCATGGACTGAACACCAGTGTGGATACTGGAGTACCATACCCCATTCCGAAACACTTTAACCACTAACTACCACATAGGTGATTGCCTGCCTACTACAGGAGGTGTCAGAAGGGAACATGGGAAACAAGTGTACAATAGCCTCCCCTTTGATGTTCACAGTGGCACACTAGTCTTGTAATCCCTGTACATGGTATGTGTCATCACAAATGGTGTGTCAGTTAGGGAAATGTAGGTCAGTGTACCCCTCTACATCTCGCAATGTCCTACATGGTATGTACCTCCCATGGCAACTACAGCAAGGGAAAAGGCCACAGACATACCTAACAAAGAGTGATAATGCCCTCAAACACATTCCCTATGCAGAGTGACCGACAAAACCACAGATAGAGTGCCTTTCATATGACCTACACAGAGGTTACCACTGCTGGATATACAGAGTTATGTCACACCCATACCAGTTGTCCAACTGCCATGGTAACACCTCACAACCTGTCCAGCCTAAATAACCTATGGCCCTCATCCTTGTCACCGCAGTAAAGAGCACATGCTGGAGGTACAGGTTCCTATCCACAAATAAGCCATACCCTGGACTAAACCACCCAGCATTAACAAGCAAGGCGCCTTATTAGTAGCTGTCAGACATACCCCTGATGAATGTTATGGAGATAGGTAATATGCCATATGAGTCACCTCTGTGTAACTGTTTGACAGGAGCAAGTACAATCACATTACATGTGTCCCAAGGGGCAGGGTAGCATAAGGCTATGCTGCCATAGGCCCAGGGCCAATAGCATAGTACCTACCTATAACAATGCACACACACATGTACTCATTGCAATACCAACTATGTGAGGTGGAATGAGTGTGACACTGACTGTGTGCAAGGTCTGTAATGGTGTGATTGCTCAGCATGACTTTGTGTCTCTCATGGTAGTGTGTGTCCTTGGTGTGAGGCCAGAGAAGGATGTGTCAGTTATTGGGATACAAACATACTACATTGCCATATGTTGTGCTGTAGTTCACAGTGTACGACTGTGGTATAGGTAGGGGTATGGCAGCAAAGACTAGGGTGGATTACCAGTGAAAATGTAAATGTGCATTGCATGCATTGCATGGGATGACAATATTCTCCATCCATTAGCTTGATACATACCCCCAGTGTGAGGTTGTGCATTGCACCTCAAACAGTTTGCTGAGTGCTGGTGTGTACCAGTTTGTTGTATGGAGTGTGTCAGGCACTGCCACACAGTTGTTGGCTGAACAGTGATATGTGGTAATTTACATGTGTATCCCCTGATAGACAGACAGATGCTATATATGGCAGTTCAGTGATATCAGTACAGTAGAGTATTACGTGTGCCATATTACTTGCTCACATATTTTTCTTTTCCTTCCAGGGCGATGGTGCATCAGCGCAACCCCTGTTATTCAGCTGCAGAGGATGAGGAGATAAACCGGAGCCTGGTGCAGGATTTTTCCACACTGTTTTCCAGGACCAGCCAGAACCAGCAGGAGAGGGCTGCACTGTGGCAAGACCTTGTCCGTCGGGTAAATGACATAGGCAAGCATAAACGGACATATGAGCAGGTATGCCATTACTGCAGTGATTTAATTAGAAATGTCCGTCAGCGTGCGTCTGATATCCACAGACAACAGCTTGCCACAGGCGGTGGGGTACCTATCCACCCCCCCTCACCAGAGTGGAGGAGCTCCTCCTAAGTGTTGTGGCTCCAGCCCAACAACAACAACATCCACAGACACGTGTCATGATGGAGGCTGGACCCACCCAGCATGTGGACATGGAGTGTGCAGGTAACATGCCATATCGGTAGTTGACTGTTCCCTGCACTGGTAGTTCATGCATGTGTGAGATGTGTACTGTGTGTGTAGCTGTTATCCTGCCTATTCTTGTGCAAGATTGATATTCTGAATATCATCAGTACACCTGTGAAAGCCAACTGTTGTACTACTGTACTGTATCATACCCACAGTATCAATGGCACAGTTGTGGCCACTGACAATAACTCTCTTATTTGTGCAGGTCCCTCTGGAGTAACAGCGAGGCAGCCAATCCATGCTGGTGAGTGTGTAATAACAATACTATTAATACTAATAATAATATTAATACTTATAATACCCTCAAACAGTATTGTATATGTGTTGGATTGCAGGTGTGTGTGTGTTTGTATCTGCTGTACTGAGTAGTGTGCATGTGTGCCTGTGTGCATGTGTGCATGTGCATGTGTGCATGTGTGCCCGTGTGCATGTGTGCCTGTGTGCATGTGTACATGTGTGCATGCGTATCAGTGTGCATGTGTGCCCGTGTGCATGTGTGCATGTATGCATGTGTGCCTGTGTGCCTGTGTGCCCGTGTGCCCGTGTGCATGTGTGCATGTGTGCATGTGCATCTGTGGTAACATTGTGTACACATTGTAAACTGTGTTTCCTGTCTTCCTCTCACAGGTTCCGGTGTTGCTCTGTTGCCGTGCAGCAGGGGAACCTGAAGCCACTGCTGGGGATAGTGATAATGATGATACATGTGCAATGGCACAGGTAGGTGTGACAGGTTCTGTTGTTGGTCAGCAAATCGACAGTACACAGCAGTCAATACCATCAATGCGCACAGTCATCCTGCCGATACATCCATTGTCACTAATGTCCATAGGTGAGGGACAGCATACAGTGGGCATTGACCAGGGTAATGTGGTATCAGTGGCACATGCATCCCCTCACAGCAGCCATGGTCAGAGTCCTGACATGGTACCACACAGGCAGATGTCCAGGGGGTTCTCGTGGGAGCATCCATGGTCATACTGCCCCTGTCAGACGTGCCCACAGAGGTCTTTCAACCTCAGCTATGTTCCGGGCTGTAATGCAGGCACAGGCACGTATGGAACGGTGCACCAGAAAGAGTCTGAGGGAGCTTAGAGCAGATCGCATTGCTATGAATGACACTATGCATGACGTTGTGGCTGCCATCCGTACTGTCGGCGAGGTCATTGACAAATGTTGGGGGGACACATTAGATCTGTTCCACAACTGCATGTCCATGAGCCAGGGCAATGCAGGACGGTTGAGGCGTCGACGTGGACGTATGCCAGCAACATCATCAAGAAACCCGCAGCCGCTCCCATAGTGCCAGTACCAGCCCCAGCAATGCTGGGTCTGTGCTGTCAGCAGACCGCCCTAGAAGACCACGTGCATGTGGCTCTGGACAGTCCCAGCAGGGACATGTGTCCAGTCATCAACCAACTGCTTCTGGTGACAGTATCCAGTCTGGCTTAGTACCTGATACTGTTTGTAGCACCCCTGCCAGGCACAGGTACCATGTCCGTGGCCAGAGACAGTGATCTGTATGACCTGGCAGATACAGTCTGTGGCTGTCCACAAACACCCATATATGGCAGCCATGTGGTGGAACTGTGTGCATGCATACACACATGCATAATGCTAACACCTAGAGCTAACACATACACACACACTGCATCAGCATTGCCCCATTTTGTACTGTTGTCCCTCACTAACACACACACACATACATGTCGATTGGATGTGTCAATGGCAGACTCTGGCATACCAAGTACACACACCCTGTGCATATGATGAAACTGTGCCACCTCCTGCAATCTGTAACATTGATGCAGGAACAGGATAGCATGGTGCTGATGCACAGGGTGACTACATAGCACTGTAGTAATATTATCATGTTGTTTACAGTACAGTGTAATGATATCAATGTGTGTATATCCCAGCATGCCTAATGCATTACCAGTATGATTGTCATTGTAGTGTTGTTATACACCTGTGTTAATTCCAAAAGTGTAATGTCTGCACATGTTTGCATTCTGGTGGTAAGGCTGAAAACACAAACCCACCTACAGAGGTATCACAGGGGATAAGAAACTGGAAGTAATGATACTCAATGCCAGACATCTAAACCGCAAGATGCATGCATTCCAATCTCTACTCAGCATGGAGAATGTTGATATCTGTGCAGTAACAGAAACCTGGTTCAAGTCTCCCAAGAGCACCCTAGCACTACCAGGTTACACCTCATACCATGCTTTACAGCCCCAAAACATGGAACTAACTATGAAAGGAGGGTGAGTATCAATAGATGTCAAGGGTACCCACACCCCCAGGTTGGTGCCACAGCATGAAGCGTCACAGACTATCCACGTGCAACTAACAGTGGGTAAAACTGCCTTCCAGTTCATAGCCTGCTACAGACCACCCTCCTAAACCCAGGTAACACACTTGGCCTACTTATGAACACATTTAAATATGAAGGTGTCTCCAAACAACATTATATTGGGCAACTTCATCTACCCACACATAGATCGGGAGCATTACTGTAGCTCCAACACCCTAGGCCAAAGGTTCCTATAATTCATAAACTCAAATGCTATGGAACAACTTGTTACCACTCCCACAAGAAGGGAGAACATACTGCACCTGATCATCACCAACATGGGGACTCTATGCTCCAGACCAGAAGTGTATCCCTCACTGGTAAGATCATACCATAGAGTAATCTCACTGTATATTCACATACCAACCCCAGCCCCTGGCCAGAAACCACAGTGAAAAAGTTGTCTAAAGCAAATCCCACACACCTCAAAACCGAGACAGAGGTGGAATCCTTCAAAGCCCCCGGGCCTGTGGAAAATATGACCCACATTGCTGAATCCTTTATAAACGCATTCTATGAACACCTTCAGGAATGCACAGATCATGCATTTCCAAATATAACCATGACCCAATCCTCCAAAGACAGGCGTCCTTTTTGGTGGACCCCAGCCACATAACAGAAAACAATAGAAGGAGGAAGCTACTATATGATCGAGCAATATCCCAGAAAGGGAAGGCATCTCTGATCAGTATTTTGAAAACATTATGGGCACTCATAAAATCATCTAAGGCCAGCTTCAAGAGAAATACTGCACAAGACACTAAGGATAATCACAAGGCTTTCTTTACTTATGTTAGGAATCCGGGACCAGATATGCTCAGAAGTTGTCCTAAATGACAAGGAATACACCTAAGCCACATATATTGCCAACATCATTGCTGACAGGTTCAGCAGAAACATCACACCCCCCCTCCCCACCACAAGGGCAAATATATATCCCAGCAGAGTGATGCCCCCCCTGACATCTGAGATGCTCAGTCACCCTCTCCAAAGCAAATACACAGCATCAATGGGAGCTGACAGTGTCCCAGGCTGCATCCTACATGAACTCCAAGAAGAACTAAACACAAACATAAAACTACTGTTCAATCCCAGCCTTACTACAGGATATATATCCAAGGAGTGGTGTACAGCAGCAGTGGTCTCTGTCCACAAAGGTGGTGCCTCAATGGATCCTGGAAACTATCACCCCATACACCTGACTAGCTTGGTCTGCAAAGCTATGGAAAGGATCATCATAGACCTCATAAATAAAGCTATTGGGGACCTACAGACACTGGATCCTACCCAGTTCAGCTTTGTTGAGGGCACATCCTGCCTCTTAAACCTGGTCGATGTCTTTGAAACAGTCACCAAGGCCAGTGACGAGGGGAAGGTGTTCAACACAGCCTACCTGGACCATTAAGTACTGTACACATGATTAGGGACCTGGGGACCCGAGTTGATAGCAAACTTTCATTTGACAACCACATGGTTGTAGTGGTTACACAGACAGTTTATATAGGCCACCTAATCATGAAGGGATCCATAGCTAGATCACGGGAGATCATTGTGCCTCTTTAGTCATCCCTCATCAGGCCCATAATTGAGTACAATGCCCCTTTTGTGGTGTACCTTACCAGAGACCTGTCCTGCAGCAACTGGAAAGTCCACAAAAGTACCTCACCAAGGGGATCAGAGGGCTCCAACAGATGCCTGACATATAGAACCATGTCCAACCTGGAATTAATGGACATGCTGCACCTCAGAAAATCCAATTTCCATGGAGCTATGTGCTCGTGACTCTTGCACCTCAGCACTTACATAAAGAAGACATGCTGGAGGGACAGATTCATAACCCAGTGGCTCCCTTCACTCTGGAATAAAATCACAATACAGGTTAGGGAGAGTCCCTTAATGACTCTCTGCAAGAGGACTGTTGCTGAGTGGATGGGAGATTGTAGGTTTACCCTGAGTTTCACTTCTGTGTCACTGTTACACAGAGGCTGAGTATACTAACCTGGAAAAAGACCATATGAAAATACATTTAAAATTGGTGGCGAAAGACAAACACAGTCTGGCTAGGCTTATAACTGTCCTAGGGCAGAGAGCCTAGTATGAAACTATGAACCTATTACATGATGTATCCTCAACTGATACACAGATGTAGGAAACCCAGTGTCAGTGATATCCCTGCAGTACTACACTATACCAGTAGCCATTCTTACTGAGCCCCACACATCCCTGGGAAGAATACTGTTTGGCATATAGCAGTCTCACGTACATGCCAACACACTAGCGATATGTTCATCCATGACTGGAAATGTGTACAGTGGCCTACAATGCAGTCTGCACATGACACACATGACCACCGGAAGGGTATCATACAGATAGATACCTGTTGTCCAAGCCATGCTCTATTACTGTAATGCAACTGTAACTTTGTCATCAGCATGTACTTAACATAGTATTCCAGTAGTACCATGTAGGTGGCAGCACCCATCATGTAGAATGGGTAATGGAGTGTACATATGGACAAGTGTTTTCTTGTTTATCCTGTGATATTCACATTTCCAAAGATATTGTGCAGTCCCTTGGTGTATCGACTAAGCAAGAAGGTGTCTTTATGCATATCAGCAACAGTTGCCATACACCTACACTGGATGTCCATTACTCACAGACTTTGCTGTGTTATAACATGTGTAACATATACTCCAGACATGAACCCTCACCCACATTAATATATCACAGCTTTCATGAGTGTGTGTCACCCAGTTGGCCTAGGACACAGATCACTGCAGTAGCCTGTATTGTCAACAATATACATGTATGGCGTACAGTCTGGGAATCTGCAGGACATGCTGGCACAGGTAACAACTGTATTCATATGAGGCAGGCTTCACACATAGGAACTATTGAAGGTCACAGGTACATATCTGTATGTGGCACACACATACCTGATGTGTGCATTGCACTTACTGTTATAATTATATGTCATACAATAATAAAAGCAAAACCCATCGCACATTGACAAACTGTGTGACAAACACACACACATGTCTTTTGTAGGATTCAAGCCACTACCTATGTTAGGACACTTGAGAGAGACGCATTAGCACAGTGCGCTATTCGCATTACTGGGTGGTTTCCCTTCTCCTGCTGTACTCATAGGGTGCTGACATCATCAGTCTTTACAAAGAGGAATGTACATCATGTAGTGTGTTATTCCAGTTGTCAAAAGGGACATCTCTTTCAAAGAGAATTGCACACATGCACACCCCCAGCACCCACTGAGCATTTGCAGGATTCAAACCCCTATCTAACTATGTTATGACACTTGAGAGAGATGCATTAGCGCAGCATGCTATTCACATTACTGGGTGGTTTCCCTTCTCCTGCTGTACTTATAGGGTGTTGACATCATCAGTCTTTACAAAGAGGAATGTACATCATGCAGTGTGTTATTCCAGTTGTCAAACAGGACATCTGTTTCAAAGAGAATTGCACACATGCACATCCCCTGCCCCCCAACACACAGACTGAGTATTTGCAGGATTCAAACCCCTACCTAACTATGTTATGACACTTAAGAGAGACGCATTCGCACAGCATGCTATTCGCATTATTGGGTGGTTTTCCTTTTCCTGCTGTACTTATAGGGTGCTGACATCATCAGTCTTTACAAAGAGGAATGTACATCATGTAGTGTGTTATTCCAGTTGTCAAAAGGGACATCTCTTTCAAAGAGAATTGCACACATCCTGTCCCACCCAACACACACACACACACTGAACATTTGCAGGATTCAAACCCTTACTAACTATGTTATGACACTTGAGAGAGATGCATAAGCACAGCGTGCTATTCACATTACTGGGTGGTTTCTCTTCTTCTGCTGTACTTATAGGGTGCTGACATCATCAGTCTTTACAAAGAGGAATGTACATCATGTAGTGAGTTATTCCAGTTGTCAAAAGGGACAACTCTTTCAAAGAGAATTACACACATGCACACCTTCTGCCCTCCCCCAACACACACACATTGAGCATTTGCAGAATTCAAACTCCTACTTAACTATGTTATAACACTTGAGAGAGACGCATTAGCACAGAACGCTCTTCGCATTACTGGGTGGCTTTTTTTCTCCTGCAGTATTTATATGGTGCTGACATCAGTTTTTACAAAGAGGTATGTACATCTATTACCATCCCTCAGTATGGGGGATAACAATATATATGCATTAACAGATGCCTGGTTCAGGGTCACATATGCACATCAGCACTGCCTGGTTATGTTTTATACCATGCTTCGAGAACACAGGACTTGTAACACACAATACAACCAAGGAGTGTATCCATATCCATATGCTCTTCAGTTTTTCCCTTAGAACTGCTCTACTTTCAATCTAAACAGTCTATTCTCTATCTGAAAAGCCCAGCACTTGCTCCTAAAGCATTTTTACACAGGTAAAGCACTCTTAAACAAAAAGAAAGCACTACATCCACCTACAATCCCCTTGAGTACCCATTTGCCTATAGGTCCCTTCTGACCCAGTTACACAGCAATCCCTTACACTATTCTAGCATGTCGAAGGGTCAATTACTGGCGTCCTCTCCAGTTCAGCTGGTGAATCTGGGAATCTTGAGGCAATGTTATAACTGCCTCATGTACACAGACAACCCTCTCCTCCTCCCAACAAATACAAATATATGTGAGAGATGCAACTATATAGCCAAACTGGAGGCTGAGCTCTCTCGACTCAGTACTGGCAAAACCAGTCAGGAGGAGAAGGTAACCACACACACCACAAACCCAGTCTCACATAGACCTATCACAACTGCAAACCAAACATGTAAACACACAACAACATACTCAGAGGCTATAATTAAAAACTACCAAAACAACAGAGGCCTCCAAAGCAGACATCCAAGCAACCACTACCTCTAAACATAGCACATGCAACACATAGTTCACAAAGTCAGTGTGCCAAATAGTCACAGCCCTTAAGGCCATACAACATGCCTGATACAGTTGTAATAGGTGACTCCATAGTCAGACACACTGATGTCCCGCTCACCACACTGAACAAGGAAAAGGTTACAGTAAGCTGCCTGTCGGGTGCTAGAATCCACCACATAACACAAGCACTCAGGTCACTCCAAAGCAAGTACAAATATGACTCAGTCATTGTCCATGCCGGTGTGAATGACCTGAGAAGTACCTCCCTGGACTACATGAAAAGAGACATTGAAGAGCTCTCTGATTATATAGCCCAGGCCAGTATGACCCTGACCCTGAGCAGCATCTTACCCTCACCAAGAATGATGCCACAGTACAAAGACAAAATGATCAGCTTTAACAATTGGCTCAATTATTAGTGTCATTCTAAGGGGATCCAATGTCTGTCTGCTTGGGATGACATGCTTGACAAGCCACGCTGCTTCACAAGGGATGGATTGCACCTGTCACCCCTCGGCTTCTGGATATTGGCCAAGGCTCTTGCCACCCCCATAGTGCCTTTTTTAGGCAAGGCTCAAAAGACAAACCCACCTCCCTAGAAAACACAAGTGGAAAAATCTAAGGGTAATGCTGCTCAACGCCAGAAGTCTAAACCTCAAGATGCACGCTCTCGAAGCCCTCCTCAGTATGGTGAACATCGATGTCTGTGCAGCGAACGAAACCTGGTTCAAAGCTCCTCAGAGCACCCCAGCACTACCAGGTTATACCTCATATCATGATTTTCAGCCCCAAAACTTGGACCGAACCACAAAAGGAGGGGTAGTATCCATATTCATCAAAGATACCCACACCTCCAGGTTAGTGGCAACGCACGAAGCATTGGAGACCATCCATGTGCAACTAACTGTAGGCAAAACTGCCCTACAGTTTGTAGCATGCTACAGACCACCCTCTCAAACTCAGGAACCCCACTCAGCCTTCCTGAAGACACTGGAGAGTATGAATGTCTCTCCACATACCATCATATTGGGAGACTTCAACTACCCAAACGTAGACTGGAAGCATTACTCAAGCCCCAACACCCTAGGCCAAAGGTTCCTAGAATTCATAAACTCAAATGAGATGGAACAACTAGTCACCACTCCTACAAGAGGAGATAATATACTAGACCTGATCATCACAAACATGGGGACACAATGCTCCATACCGGAAGTATACCCCTCATTGGTGAGATCAGACCATAAATTAATCTCACTGGAAATCCACATCCCACCCACACCCCCAGCACAAAAGACCACAGTGAAGAATTTCTCAAAAGCCGACTTCACACTTCTTAAGACTGAAGTGGTATCCTTCAAGGCCCCTGGGCCAGTGGAAACCACAGCCCACACCGCTGAATCATTTATAAATGCTTTCTACGGACACCTTCAAGAATGCATGGATCATGCAATCCCAAATAAAACCAAGACACATTCCCCCAAAGGCAGGTGTCCTGTCTGGTGGACCCCAGCCATTAACAAGCTGTACAACAGTAGGAAGAAGCTACTACATGACATAGCAAAATCCCCAAAAGGGAAGGCATCTCTGATCAGTACTAGCAAACCACTACGATCACTGATAAAATCATCCAAGGCCAACTTTGAGAGAAAAATCACAAAAGACACTAAAGACAATCACAAGGCCTTCTTCAGTTATGTTAGAAACCTGGGTGGAAACTCCCACATATGCTCAGAGGTAGTCCAAAATGACAAGAAATACACTGAACACACAGACATTGGCTACATACTGGCAGACAGGTTCAGTGCAAATCCCCCCCCCTCCCCCCCAAAAGGAGAAATATCTATCCTGGCAGAGTGTAGCCTCCCTGACATCTCAGATGCCTAGGTGAGAGCCGCCCTCTCCAAAGCTGAAAACACAGCATCAGTGAGACCAGACAGTGTCCCGGGTTGCGTGCTACATGAACTTCAAGAGGAACTAAACCCGCACATAAGGCTACTGTTTAATCTTAGCCTTACTACAGGATACGTACCCAAAGAATGGTGTACAGCAACAGTGGTCCCACTCCACAAAGGAGGTGCTTCTACGGACCCTGGAAATTACCGCCCCATAAGCTTGACGAGCCTGGTCTGCAAAGCTATGGAGAGGATCATTATGGAACTCGTAAACAAAGACATTTGGGACCTACAGACACTGGATCCTACCCAATTCGGCTTTGTCAAGGGCAGATCCTGCCTTTTGAACCTGGCCGACTTTATTGAAACACTCACTAAGCCATTGATGAGGGTAAGGAAGTTCACACAGCCAGCCTTGATCTTGCAAAAGCCTTCAACACAATACCCCACTCGGGCATCATAGACAAGCTCACCAGCTGAACTGTAAACCCATATGTCATAAGATGGGTTGCAAACTGGCTCAAGGACAGAACCCACAAGGTCAGAATTGCTCGAGCCATGTAAGACTCTAAGCCAGTCACAAGCGGTATCCCACAGGGCTCAGTCTTGGGACCCCTCTTGTTCGGCATTTATTTTTCCAAGGTGCAAGCAAACATAGGAGGATTGTGGCTGACAAAGTTCGCAGATGACTGCACACTGGGCACCATAATTGATACTCCAGTGGACGCAAGCATCCTTCAGAAAGGCCTTGTAGAAACGGATAATTGGTGCCAGAGCCATGGCTTTAAACTGAACGCCAAAACCTGTATAGTCATACCCTTTGGGAAAAACAAATTACCCACAAATTACCACATAGGTGGTAATCCATTAAGTACGGAAGACGTAATCAGGGACCTAGGGACCCAAGTTGACAGTAACCTCTCATTTGACACTCACATTGCCAAGGTGGTTAGGAAGACCTTCTATATTACCCACCTTATCATGATAGGATTCACATCTAGATCAGGAGAGGTCATCGTGCCCCTATACTCTTCCCTTATCAGGCCCATAATTGAGTACAATGCCCCATTTGGGATGCACCTTACCCAACACCTGCAGCAGTTAGACAGACCCCAAAAGTACCTCACCAAGAGGATCAAGGGTCTCAAACATATGTCATATGCTGCCCGGCAGAAGCAACTACAGCTCTATTCAGTCACATACTGCCTACTCAGAGGCGATCTATGCCTGATATACAAGGCCATGTCCAATCTGGAATTAATGGACATGCTCCACCTCAGAAAATCCAAATCCACCAGAAATCCACGAGAGCGAGGGATTTGAACCTCAACACAGAAATAAATAGGATGTGCTGGAGGGACAGATTCATAACCCAGAGGCTCCCTGCACTGTGGAACAGAATCCCAGTCCATATTAGGCAGAGCCCCTCACTAACTCTCTTCAAGAGAAATCTTGACGAGTGGATGAGAGTTCTTAGGTTTACCCCGGGGGTCATCTCTGTGCCACTACTACACAGAGGCACAGTAAACTAAACCCTACATGAGCATAGTATTCTCATTCCAAGGGGTGGCGAAAGCCACACACACTCTGGCTAGGCTTATAAATGCCCTAGGGCAGATAGCCTAGTATGAACCTATGAACCTATGAACCTATACACATCACAGATACACACACCTCTGGGCTGTTACCACTGCAGTAAGTATGACTGGCCATACATATACAACTACCATTGTGCAAAACTGCCTTTTGGTTTGGTGTGTAGTTCAGACCACCCCCTCCCATATCCAGGAACCACACTTGGCTTTCCTGGGAACAGTGTGGGATATGAAGGTGTTTACATATGCCATTACAGTGGTTAACTTCAGGTACAGGAATATTGACTGGGGGAACTACTCAGGCCTCAACAACATTGCCCTACAGCCACTACAATTTGTGAATCCATGTGCTATGGCAGAACCAGTCACCACAGCCACAAGGGGGAATACATATTGGACCTGATCATCACCAACATGGGGACTCTTATGTTCCACACCAGAGGTAGACCACCATTGTTAAGATATGACCATAACCAACTTTCCCTGGACATCCATATCCGATCCCCACCCCCAGGCAAGGACATCACTGCTAACAAAGTATTTCTCAAAAGCAGACTTTGCACTTGTGAAGACTGGAGTGGAATACTTCAAAGGCCCTGTACTGGAGGATTATACAGCCCAATCTGCAGAATCCTTTACAAATGCATTCTATGAGCACCTGCAGGTTTTCATTGATCATGCTATCCCAAATAAAACCAAGACTCCTCCACAACAGGAGACCTGTCTGGTTGACACCAGCCATATATAAGCTGTACAACAGAAGGAGGGAGCTAATACATAACAGAGCAATATCCCACAGAGGGAGGGCATCTCTGAACAGTATTGGAAAGACACTTCAATCCCTCAAAATCATCACTTGCAAGTTTTGACAGTGAAATTGCCCAGACACTACAGATAAGGCTCCAATCAATCTGGAATTGAATCCCAATTAATGTTAGACATAGCCCCTCACCAAACCTCTTCCAGCAAACTCCAGCCACATGGATGTGACATTGCAAATTCAACCCCTGAGATCCCCACTGTGTCCCTGCTTGATGGAGGCACAGCAAACTAGCCTTAAACGGTGCCTTCTGTGACCTACTTTACAGAGGCACAGTAGGCTACTGTACTGGGGAGGCAAATGCCAAATACACTCTCACTAGGCTTATGTATTCCCTAGGGCAAACAGCCTAGTATCAACCTCTGAACCCATATGTTTATGTTTGGGATGCACAATATTTGTTGCTGATAAATTGTTTGCAGGTCTTTATTGCCATAGCTTTCCCTGTTTCTATGAACAACTTGTGTATGTGTGGAAGATGTTTGATCATGACAGGGTTCCAGTATATTACTTATGTCTCTATTGTCATTTAATTGTGTGCACTGGGCAGATTGCTGTATTGTGGGAGGTTCCTGGCTTAACACATACAAATGCCAGATATGTGTGGCCGACTGCTATACTGAGACATGGCCTAAGTGTGTGAGCATGCCCAGTTCAGGCTTTCCATGGTTTGTTGCCTGACATATGTCTCATTTATCAAAGTGTGTGAGTATGCCCAGTGTGACCATTCCATATGTTGAGATCTGAGGTCCACTACATTTGTGGTTGTGTGTGAACTTGAACAATAGTTCACATTTACAGTGTGTGTGTTGGAAGTCATGTTGTGTTCTTACTGCCTAACTGCTTTGTGTCTGAACCCAACAGGGATTATGCTGTGCCTGCAGGGTTTCCATGGGACAGTTTGCATACACTTGTCAACATTCGGCTATATAAAATGTTTTTCTAACCACTTTGGCCACGTGGTTGTCAAATGAGAGATTGCTATCAACTTGGGTCCCCAGGTCCCTTATTACTTCTTCTGTACTTAATGGATTACCACCTATGTGGTAATTTGTGGGCACTTTGTTTTGCCAAAGGGGATGACTATACACTTTTTGGCGTTTAGCTTGAGGCCATGGCTCTGGCACCAGTTGTCTGTTTGTATGAGGCCCTTTTGGAGGATGCTTGTGTCAGCTGGAGAGTCGATTATGGCGGCCAGTTTGCAGTCATCTGCGAACTTGGTCAGCCACAGCCCTTCCATGTTGGCCTGTACCTCCGAGAAATATATACCGAACAAGAGAGGTCCCAGGACTGAGCCTTGTGGGATGCCACTTGTAACTGGTTTGGAGTCCAACATGGCTCCAGCAATTCTAACCATGTGGGTTCTGTCCTTGAGCCAGTTTGCAACCCATCTAGTGACATAGGGGTTTATATTTAAGCTGATGAGCTTATCTATAATGCCTGAGTGGGGTATTGTATCGAAGGCTTTTGCGAGGTCCAGGTAGGCTGTGTGGACCACCTTCCCCTCATCAATGGCCTTGGTGACTGTTTCAAATGACTCAACCAGATTTAAAGGGCAGGATCTGCCCTTAAGTAAGCCACACAGGGTAGGGTCCAGTGTCTGTAGGTCCACAAGACAGGACATCTACCTTTAGAGGATTGGGTCTTGGTTTTATTTGGGATTGCATAATCCATGCATTCCTGAAGGTGTTCATATAATGCGTTTATAAAGGATTCTGCGGTCTGGGCCGTATTTTCCACAGGCCCGGTGGCTTTGAAGGATTCCACCTTGGTTTTGAGGAGTGTGATATTTGCTTTAGAGAAGTTTTTCACTGTGGTTTTCAGGGCAGGGGGTGGGGTCAGGATGTGAATATCCAGTGAGATTAGTTTACGGTCTGATCTTACCAGTGAGGGATACACTTCTGGTCTGGAGCATAGAGTCCCCATGTTGCTGATGATCAGGTCCAGTATGTTTTCCCCTGTTGTGGGAGTGGTAACAAGTTGTTCCATAGCATTTGAGTTTATAAATTCTAGGAACCTTTGGGCTAGGGTGTTGGGAGCTAGAGTAATGCTCCCAGTCTATGTTTGGCTAGTTGAGGTCGCCCAATATAATGGTGTTTGGAGAGACCTTCATATTTTCCAGTATTCTCAGGAAGGCCGAGTGGGTTTCCTGGGTTTGGCAGGGTGGTCTGTAGCAGGCTATAAACTGGAAGGCAGTTTTACCCACTGTTAGGTGCACATGGATAGTCTCTGATGCTTCGTGCTGTGCCACCAGCCTGGAGGTGTGGGTATCTTTGTCAAATATTGATACTCCCCCTCCTTTTGTGGTTTGGTCCAAGCTTTGGGGCCGAAAAGCATGGTAAGAGGTATAACCTGGTAGTCCTGGGTTGCTCTCGGGAGCCTTGAACCAGGTTTCTGTTACTGCACAGATATCAATGTTTTCCATGCTAAGGAGTGTTTTGAGTGCATGCATCTTGAGGTTTAGACTTCTGGCGTTGAGTAGCATCACTCTTAGTTTCTTATCCTTTGTGATACCTATGGTGGTGGGTTTGTCTTTTGAGCCTTGCCTAAAAAAGGCACTATGGGGGTAGCAAGAGCCTTTGCCAATAGCCCTTTGATCCTCCTGGTGGGGTACTTTTGGGGTCTTTCCAGTTGCTGGAGGTGTCTGCTAAGGTACATCCCAAAAGGGGCATTGTACTCAATTGTGAGCCTGATGAAGGATGACTGAAGAGGCACAATGACCTCCCCTGATGTAGATGTGAATATCTTCATGATTAGGTGGGTATATGACATGTTATTATAACCACTATGGCCACATGGTTGTCAAATGTAAGATTTCTATCAACTTGTGTCCCCAGGTCTCTTATTACTTCTTCTGTACTTAATGGGTTATCACCTATGTGTAATTGGTGGGCACTTACTGTTTTTCCAAAGGGGATGACTATACACTTTTTTGCGTTTAGCTTGATGACATGGCTCTGGCAACAGTTGTCTGTTTCTATGAGGCCGTTTTGTAGGATGCTTGTGTCAGCTGGAGGGTCAGATATGGCACCCAGTTTGTAGTCATCTGCAAACTTGTTCAGACAGAGTCCTTCCATGTTGGCCTGTACCTCCGAGAAATATGTACCAAACAAGGGGGGTCCCAGGACCGATCCTTATGGGATGCCAGTTGTAGCTGGTTTGGACTCTGACATGGATCCAGCATTTCTGACCATGTCAGTTCTGTCCTTGAGCTACTTTGCAACCCATCTAGTGACATAGGGGTTTATATTTAAGCTGGTGAGCTTATCTATAATGACCAAGTGGGGTATTGTATGGAAGGCTTTTGCAAGGTCCAGGTAGGCTGTGTGGACCACCTTCCCCTCATCAATGGCCTTGGTGACTGTTTCAAATGACTCAACCAGGTTTAAAGGGCAGGATCTGCCCTTAAGTAAGCCACACAGGGTAGGGTCCACTGTCTGTAGGTCCACAATATCTTTATTTCTGAGGTCCATGATGATCCTTTCCATAGCTTTGCAGACCAAGCTAGTCAGGATTCTGGGGTGATAGTTTGCAGTATACATTCAGGCATCACCTTTGTGGAGAGGGACCACTGTTGCTGTACACTGCTCTTTGTGTACATATCCTGTGGTAAGGCTGAGATTGAGCAGTAGTTTTATTTGGTGTTCAATTCTTCTTGGACTTCATGTTGGATGCAGCCTGGGACACCATCTGGTCCCATTGATGCTGTGTGTTTTGCTTTGGAGATGCTGGCTGTTACCTGAGCATCTGCAATGTCAGGGGGCCAGCACTCTGCTGGGATAGATGTTCAGCCTTTTGGTGGGGGGGGGGGGAGTTTGCACTGAACCTGTCAGGTTGGATGTTGGCAATGTCTGTGGGTTTGTTGTATTGTTTGTCATTTTGGACTAATTCTGAGCATATCTGGGAATTCCCACCCAGGTTCCTACCATCAGTAAATAATGCCTTGTGGTTATCCTTAGTGTCCTGTACAATTTTTATCTCATAGCTGGCCTTACAGGATTTTATGTGTGGCCATAGTTTTTTGTCATAATACCAATCAGTGATGCCTTCCCTTTTTGGGTTTTGCTCTATCATGTAGTAGCTTCCTCCTTCTCTTGCATGGTTTGTTGATGGCTGGGGTCCACCAGACAGGATGCCTGCCTTTGGAGGATTGGGTCTTGGTTTTATTTGGGATTGCATAATCCATGCATTTCTGAAGGTATTCATACCATGCATTTATAAAGGGTTCTGAGGTCTGGGCCATATTTTCCACAGGCACAAGGGCTTTAATGGATTCCACCTCAGTTTGGAGGAGTGCATAATTTGCTTTACACATGTTTTTCACTGTGGTTTTCTGGTCAGGGACTGGGGCAGGATGTGAATATCCAGTGAGATTACTCTATGGTCTGATCTTACCAGTGAGGGATACACTTCTCGTCTTGGTCATAGAGTCCCCATGTTGGTGATTATCAGGTCCAGTATGTTTACCCCTCTTGTAGGAGTGGTGACAAGTTGTTCCATAGCATTTTGGTTTATGAATCCTAGGAACTTTTGGCCTAGGGTGTTGGAGCTAGAATAATGCTCCCAGTCTATGTTGGGGTAGTTGTAGTCACCCAATATAATGTGGTTTGGAGAGACTTTCATATTTTCATGTGTTCTCAAGTAGGCTAAGTGGGGTTCCTGGATTTAGAAGGGTGGTGTGTAGCAGGCTACGAACTGGGAGGCAGGTTTAGCCACTGTTACTTGCACGTGGATAGTCAGTGCTGCTACATGCTGTGGCACCAATCTGGGGGTGTGGGTATCTTTGACAATTATTGATACTCACCCTCCTTTTGTAGTTTGTTCCATGTTTTGGGGCTGTAAATCATGGTATGAGGTGTGACCCTGTAGTGCTAGGGTGCTCTTGTGAGCATTGAAACAGGTTTCTGTTACTGCACAGATATCAACATTCTCCATGCTGAGGAGAGTTTGGACTGCATGCATCTTGCAGTTTAGACTTCTGGCATTGGGTAGCATTACTTCTACTTTTGTATCCCTTGTGATACCTATGGAGGTGGGTTTGTGTTTTGAACCTTACCTATTCAAGGCTCTATGGGGGTGACAACTACCTTTGCCAGTATCCAAAAGGCCAGGGGTGATAGGTGCAAGCCATCCCTAGTGGAGCATCATGTCTTGCTCAGCATGTCATCCCAGGCTGACAGGCATTGGATCCCCTTTGACTAACAACAATACTTAAGACAATTGTTGTAATTGATCATCTTGTCTTCATATTGTGGCATCATGCTTGGTGAGGGTAGGATGTTACTCAGGGTCATCAAGTTTGCATATATCACATGGTGTTACATTGCTTAACACATGGCAATCATGCCTCAGGTGGTGCTGCAGGGCTGCCTATGTTGGATGCACATACTACACTCCCTGTACACGTTTGAAAGCAGGTTGTGTCAACTTAGGCATCCCTTTTACTATATGTGTGGTCAGAGAGAGGTATCATTTCCAGGGTTCCTACTGAGCCAGTGTATGTGCTATGCATTGCCTCTTTGCCAAGGCCAAGACATACTGGGCATGCCTCCTTCTGCCTACTGGGGCAGGCTCAGGTTGTTCCTCCTCCGAGTCACGCTCTGCCTGTGATGGCCTTGGCAATGGTGGGGGGTTGTTTGAGCTGGGCCTATGCTGGTCCTGCTGCAGCTGTTTTCACAGAATCATATTATGTAGCATAGCACATACCATGACAATTTGGGTACATGTAGTTGGTGAGTACTGCAAGGCTCCACCAGATGTGTCCAAGCACCGGAACCATGACTTGAGCAGCCCAAACACATGCTCTATTACATTACGTGTTTGTGCGTGTGCTTCATTATGGCATTCCTGTTCAGGTGTGTGTGCGTTTCTGATGGGTGTCATCAGCCACGGCTCTAGTGCATAGCCAGCATCCCCCAGTAGGTGACCATGTGGGATGTCCCCATTGGCAAATGTCTGGTACAGCTGCGTCAAATGCCAGCTATGAGAATCATGGTAGCTTCCAGGGCAGCCAGCACACACATTCATTATTATGCCCTGGACATCACACACAACCTGGCAGTTGATGGAGGGCAAGCCCTTGCGGTTAATGTAGGCCCTACCCCGCTCACCGGCTGGTGCTTTGATGCATATATGCGTGTAGTCTATCGCACCCACTACCTCAGGGCATTCTGCTATTTGCTGGAAGACACGCATATTGCTGGCCAATACCTCACAGGAATTGGGGAAATATACATGATCACCGACATGTGCTGACATGGCATCCAGGAACTGGTGCAGTACCCTGGATGATGATGCCTGTGATATCCCCATCATATCACCAGTTGGTCTCTGGAAGGTACCTGTTGCTAGTATTCTTAGGCCAACACATACCTTGGTTTCCACTGGGATGGGTTCCTCTCTGTTGGTTCTGTGTGTGAGGCGTGGCCTGTACAGCTCCACAATTTGCTGCAGGAGGTCTCTGTCCACTCTATAGCGCTCCACTATCTCCAGCTCATGTAACCCCTGGTAGGTGACCCTGGGCCTGTACACTCTTCTCCGTCTCCTCACTGTGGGTTGTCCGGCTGCATTTGCATTGTCACCACCATCATCA
Organism: Protopterus annectens; assembly: GCF_019279795.1. Classification (NCBI taxonomy): domain Eukaryota; kingdom Metazoa; phylum Chordata; order Ceratodontiformes; family Protopteridae; genus Protopterus; species Protopterus annectens. Next base: position 1,874,155,563 of record NC_056739.1, read on the forward strand.
TGTTGCATATGTCACCTTATAACAGCTATAGCAGCCCCTAGCATTTTTTGTGTGAGTGAAGCTTTTTCAGTTTTCACTTCTAGTAGCTTACTCCAGTGTTGCAGTGTATGTTGAGAGAAACATACTGTACTGTTGTTTGCAGAGTTTTCAGTGCTGGGCTGGGCTACTGTTCTGCCTGTGTAATTGCCTGATTCTGATTGTTTTCAGCTGCTAGCTATGCTAGTACCTGGTAGCTTCCTAAAATTTGTTGTGCTTCCTTTTTCCTCTGTTTCCTCAGGGGGGAGTGACGCGCATACAAGGGAAAACAAGCACACAGCAGCTAACACACGCGCATCCATGCTTAGATAGACTACAACCTGCTTATTCGGGTTAAAACGCGTGCACACCAGCACAAACATGCTTATAACTTTTTAAACAGCCTTATACATGCTTACTCCGGCTTAAACGCACGCACTCATGCTTACACACATGCACTCCATCTTACTCGGGCTTCCCAGCGCACACACACGTGCATGCACGCTCAGCAAGAAAATTTGGTGTTATCCACAGTGTACACCTTCCATTTCTTGGCTTTCCCATGTCTACCTGTTGACCCACCTCTTTCCATGATGTCTAACTTAGAACTTTCACATCCCACTCTGCTCCAATGAGCTTCATTTCTTTCATACATACCCCCCTGTGATGTCACCTATCTCCTACTCTGTTACTCCTCCTTATCCTACTCCTACACTCCAGGAAATTTGCTCATATGCTATGTAAAAGTGCAATTCACTATCCTAACACTCATTTACATAGGATTGCCTACTAATGCTTAGTTACATGTCTTACACTGAGCTTCTCCCCTTAGCAGCCCTACTCGGTGGCCATGTTGTTTTCAGACTGCTATTCCCTTACATTGTATATTGATGGTTTGCATAAAACCCGCGTTTATGGGTTTTAAATATTTTTCTGTTGATTTTTTTTTAGCGCAGCCCGTTTGCGCGGCTCTGCACTACATTTAAACATTGGTGATCGCCGAAAAAATATATATTTTTATTTTAATTTTGCATGGAGGTACATTGCCAGTGACCACATATTTGGCCATTGGCATGCTTCCTGGAACATATGCAACCTTTATTTGGAGCTGACAAGGCTCCATTGTGCTATTTGCAGAATGGTACTCAGTTGTCAACTGAGTACATTTCTGCAGATAACACGGCTCTTACATGGACAGGTTTATGCTTCCTGGATCATAAAATTACCTCATTTGCATGCCTTTCGGCTGCAAGTGAGATAATTTGCATATCCAAGCCCTGTCCGTGTAAGAGCCATTTTAGGAGCTCTCTTACACGCCCCTGCAGGCTGTTCATGGATCGCTCGTTGGACATGATGGCTGCATGGAGTCTTACACTACTCTTAGACTCCATGCAAGCCATTGTGAATCCAGCCCATAGTCTAACCAAATGGACAAAGTCTCAGTCTTTGATCTAGGTGCTGAAATAACTGGTCTAAAATGAGGATTATAACAATCTTTCTGTACTTTTGGAATCCCAAAAAGCACTGCCATCTTTGGAAATTCCACTTGCAAAAAAGAAAATGTTTGATTATCTATTTCACCCTGACAGAACATATCAAATAGCAGTGTATCAAGTCTTAAATATTTTTTTATAAATGTACAATCAACTTTTTTATAAACATTTTCTTCTGTTAACAACTTTTCTATCGACAAAATATAATCATTCTGATTCATGATCACTATTTTGCCCCCTTATCTGCTTTCATAATTCTAAGCTGTTTGTTGTTACACAAAGACTTCAGAGCATCTTGTTCACACAGTGTCACATTATATACCTTATTGTCCTGTTTTATACTTCTAAAGTGTGACTCACAAATGTTTTGGAAAACTTGAAGTGTCCTATAAGAGGAGGATTATATGTACTTCTTTTCTTTGGACCATTGTCTTTACCTGTTTGACCATCCATCTTGATGTCATCTAATATATACCTCAAATTTAATTTCCTGAGAAACAATCTAAAATCTACAATGGTCTTAGCATAATTAAAGGAATTCCCTGGTATGAAGGAAAGGCCCTTTCTCAGTACATCATACACAAATTTTGATGTGTACTTCAGACAGATTCAAAACCTCTATGTCATATTTTGTGTTACTAACTTGTATTACCATTTCTTCTTGTTGTGCCTGCCTTTCCCCCTCACTTTGTTCTCCACCACGTTGGACCAGGAAGGTGTCTTCTGGTTCCCTTGATTGTCTACTAAAAATGGAACTAAATTCTGTGTTGAACTACAACCATTTCCCTCCTGTGTAGTGGTATTTTGTTTCTCACTACTCGAAGACCGAGTAGGGGTACTAGAAGCTTCACCACCATTCCCCGTAATATTGTCAGTGTTCACAACTACATCATTGTGTGTGCCAACATTAACTTTTTCCACCTCACTTGAAATACTTCCACTACTTCCAATATTGTCATGCCTAGTGAGCTAATGATCATGAATCAGAATGATTACATTTTGTCGATAGAAAAGTTAACAGAAGAAAATGTTTATAACAAAATTGATTGTGCATTTATAAAAAATTGTTATTTAAGACTTGATACACTGCTATTTGATATGTTCTGTCAGGGTGAAATAGATCATCAAACTTTTTCGTTTTTGCAAGTGGAATTTCCAAAGTTGGCAGTGCTTTTTGGGATTCCAAAAGTACAGAAAGATTGTTATAATCCTCCTTTAGACCAGTTATTTCAGCACCTAGATCAGACTGAGACTGTGTCCATTTGGTTAGACTATGTTTTGAATCCTGTGACACAAAATTCTAGTTTCTATTTAAAGGACTCGTGGCATTTGCTTGAAATACTTAAAAATTTGAGGTTAGACCATTGTAGGTTCTTTTTTGCTTCCTTAGATGTAGTTTCATTTTATACAAGTATTGATCAGGAATTAGGACTTGAATATTTGCGAGAGTATTTAAGAAGTCACACTGATTTTTATGGTACCAAAATTAATATTGTTTGTACACTTATGAATATAGTCCTAGAGAATATTTTTTTTCTTTTTAATGGCAGTTTCTATAAGCAAATGTCGGGATTGGTAATGGGAGCTAGGGTAGCTCCTGCATTTGATAATTTAGTAATGGCCCACTGGGAGAAGAAGTTTCTAGTTACAAACAATAGGGCAGAAAGTATTTTATTATTTGACGATTTGTTCTTCTTATGGAAGGGTGATTATGACGAATTTGTTAATTTTGTTTCAGAATTAAATGATTCCACCAGTTTTTTTAAATTTACGATTACTGGCTTCGGAGAAAGCCTGGATTTTTTGGATTTGCATTTGACTTATGATTACTGCAATATGAGTTTCAACAGCAGTATATATAGAAAATCTGTGTTTGCAAATCAATACCTGCACAGGGATAGTCTACATCCACCACATATGAAGAAGGGGGTGGTAAAAGGACAATTGATTAGGTTGAGTAGACTTACCTCTGATGATCATTTGTTTATGTATGAAGTGGACAAACTAAGAGGTTTCTTTGAAGCTAGAGGTTATGAAACAGGATGGTTGAAAAGGATAGAAAAGGAAGTGTTACTCTTAAGAAGTGGGAAGGCTGTTCTTTTTTTAAAAAGTATTAGTGGTCAGTGGGTGGAAAATAATGATTTACACAACAGTATCAGTACAAGTACCACTGCAAAATTCAATTGTTCTTTTCCTTTACCCATTACAAATGAGATGGGATTTATTAGGAGTATCATAAAAGACAACTGGAAAATACTTTTAGGAAACTCGGATTTGATTAAGGTTATCAGCCCTTGTCCATTTTTCACTTATAAGAGGGGAATTAATCTAAAAAGTCTTTTGGAACAAGGATCAAGTGTGTATAACAACCACAGTGTGAATGAAATTCAGAAGAAGGGCAGTTATGCATGTAACAATTGTAGGCAGTGTAGATATATGAGTAACTCATCTTCGTTTTTCTTAAGCATAATAAAAAAAATTTGGACAAAAGTTTTTTTCGACTGTAATAGTGATTTGATAGTTTATGTTGCACAGTGTCTTTCCTGTCCATGCTATTACATTGGAAAAACTATTAGATGTCTAAAAAGACGCATATATGAACATCAGTTAGCTATAAGGAAGGGAGATGATAAAAACACTTTAGCTAGACATGCTAGTGTGTGTAAACATTTTAAGACATTTGTTTTTTCAGTTTTGGATAATGTGAGTTGTGAAATGTTTTCTGGTGATTATAAAACTAGACTGGAATGTTAAGAAAGTATATGGCAGATACGTTTGTGCACAGATAGTGTGCCAGGTTTTAATGATGTTATTAATTTAAAGTGTTTTTTACAATATATGTAAAATATGTGGTATTATATTTACACATACATTTTGAAGTATGTGTGTTTTTTAGTATGTAAATGTATATGAGTTTACACAGTTTTATTTGACGTTTTAAAAAAACTGTGCCTTTAATGTCTATTTTAATGTTTCACTACAAATTAATCATGTGATTTAATTGTTTAAAGTATTTAAATGTGAAGAAAGGGTAGATGGATGTTTTCTGAAGAAGATCAGGATCATTATATGTGAATGAAAGCTTAATGAAGTATCTGTGCATTCCTGAGGAATAGTGTTGGTTTTGATCTTTGTTTTTTTGTTATATGAATAAATGACTTATTAATTTTCACTGCTGAAATCAGAAGGAACATCTGGAAATACATAATTAGAATTGCTTACACTGTACTCAGTGAGGAGTTTTAGAAACTGAAGGCATCTGCACATTAGTTTAACAAGAAAATTAAAAAAAGTAAACATATAATTAAAGTTATAGCACAGTTAGAAATGACTGTCACAGTGTGTTTTAAAATGAGCATTTAAATGAATGTGGCATGTTGTATTAAAATGAAAATTTGTATTTATTACCCTAAATTATATTATATGATTGTATATATGATTTAATTCATAGATATATTATTAACATTTCTAGGGAGATCTGCTGGTACTTGTATCAATAACCCCCTGATTATATGAATTACTGCACTGAACTATTAACACCAATAACTTCTGTCTTCCTACTATTCTAACAACAAAACATGCCTTGTAGTAATTCACTAAAACACCTAGCCCCCTCAAAATTCAATAATATTAAGTAAACACTTAACCAATAACAATTAATCACTGTGTTAACTCCAACTGGAATGAATAACCTTAAATTCAGCTGATTGTATTTCTTAATGAAAAATGTAAATTTCATACAGATTGCCTTATGTATCATTGCATTATGCTTAGCAAACAACATATTACTGCACTGCTAACAACAACCTTTATTTAATTACTGTTCTATCAATAATCTCACTACTGTAATGCTTTTTATATATTCTGTTGTAGTTTTTGGGTTGTGGCTAAAATGGATCCAGTATGGAACAGTCCACTCCATAGTTGGCAAATACAAATAAATGAGTTAAAATTTGTATTATAATTGTAATGTAATTTCTAAGTCAGACATCAAGAAGTAGCATATGACATTCAGCCAGAATTAACATACCATGAAATGCAATGTTTCAATATTATACACAACTTTTGATAAATGTTAGAAGCAACCTAGGTAGACTAAAATAATTTATTTGTGTATAATGTCTTTTTATTATTTATTTATTTGTACTTTAACTAGCCCAGTGATACCTAATTGTTTAAGATCATATATAAATTTACTGTAATAGAAGGAACACAGGAACAATACTAGGCTGGTGACCACAGGAACCATAAGAGGCCTAGCCATATATACCTTCGACACTTTATGCAGAACTAATAGTGTCCACCTTCCAAATTAAGAGGGAACATATATATAAATGCTGGTGTGAATTTATGTCTACTACTTCAATTATTATGACTCACATTACAGGCAGACAAAGTAGTACTTTGCTTGACATGTAACCATAACTTTTCCTTAGGTTGGAATACATTGAGTTAGGAACCTTATCCTCAAGAGAATTGTGTTTCTTTATTGATGTAGATTTACCTCCCTAGTATGGGTATTTATAGAGCCAATGGTTTTGCAAACAAACATGTGGTCAAATAGCACTAGATTTCATGTCACAAAAAGCAAGACTCGGGTCATTATGAAGCTGCTAATCAATTTTAGTATTCATTTTCCCTGCCAGATGTACATGACATGGTAGCTGATACTTTAATAGACACCATCTAAAGCATACCGAAGCTCATCAAGGAGAAGAATAATCTTATATGATCATTTCAAGTAAAATAATAGTGATTGTCTGAGAAGGAAGCAGCTATAAATTATTTGCAATTTTAGTGCATTGCAGTTAAGATAAATGAATCAATTATAGCCTCATCGTGTATGTACTAGTTATCTGGCAGTCAACAATAAGGATTAAGACTATGAATTGATAATGAGCTTCAGCCTGGGATCAAGTGTTCAATTGTCTCAGCATCCCTTTGCCTACTGTGCTGAGTGACTCTGTACAAGTCACTTGACCAGACAGTGCTCCCAGCCTGAGTATGGAAAAAGGTGCATGGAGATCAGTGCTTTCTCCTGGTTAACAAAAACAAAATAAAATGTATATGTACCAACATCTATGGCCCTACAAGATACACAAGGACAAGTTCTCAGTGAAGTATTGTCAGTAGTATAATAATTTCTGCTATGTTCTGTAAAAATTAAGAAATAAACTATAGTCAAAATTTACGCTTTATAGACTTACAGAAAATAACTAACAATATATTTGACGCTAATGTCCTGATCTTGCTTTGTAAAACCATTTCAAATTTATAGTAGTGGTTGTAGTCTCAGAACAAAGACAATTATTCTGCTCAGTAAAAGGGTTGTTTTAAACAAAGCAGTGGGATCATGCAATGTGACATGTGAATCAGAATGCCTATCTGCTCTCACAGATGTATTATTACTTATAGTACTAAATTATATTGTGCTACATCAACCCAGTAAGTCTATATTTAAATATTTACAAATACACTCTCTCTTTCTCACTCTTTTTCTCACCCTACCCCTCTCAACATATATTCTATGTCTCTATCTATCTATCTATCTAGCTAGCTAGCTATCTATCTATCTTTCTAATCTATATTTAGGTGTAGTTCTAAATATCTAAACACCTAAAAACTGACAGTGTAAATATCGGCACTAAATGTCTAAACTCCTTAATATCGACAGCTAATATATGTAAGTACTAAAATAGACAAAACTGAAGTTATACAGAGTTACCCTACTGGTGGATGAAGACTGAACTCTCAAGCTTCAGTTTCCGGAGGTTCGAACCATTGATGGGAAAACTTCCTCCATAGGAAATCACTGTCAGCAGTGTCAGCAGTGATGCTCTTTTGAGTGGAATTTCCTCCTTATTTGAGGTAGTGCAAACATGGAGTTGTTATTCATAAGTCTGAGGGTACTCAAGCTTCCCCCCCACATTGAGGGATGCAGGGTGGCTCCCCTGCAAAACACTTAATAAGATATTTATTTTCAGACTGTTTTCACAGAAAGCAGTTTGGGGATTACAATCCTGAGTGCATTTGCTTTCATCCACTAATAGTGGAATCCATACATATGTTTATACTACCTCTATTATCTCTCTCTCTCTCTCTCTATATATATATATATATATATATATATATATATATATATATGTGTGTGTGTGTGTGTGTGTGTGTGTGTGTGTGTGTGTGTATGACTCTGAAAATCTGACAGATGTTTAAAGCATCAAAACTTTGAATGCCTGTTATAGCACTAAAAGAGTTTGAATCACAAAGATTCAAGTATCTCTGCACAAAGGTGGGCCATCTAAAGACGATGGAAACTACAGATCCATAAGTCTTACTAACCATGCAAAGCCATGGAAAAAATATTATAGAAATCATCAATAATGACATAGGAAACCTTCAGACACTGGACCCAACCCAATTTGGTATCATCTGAAGGTCACCAAAGCAGTGGAGGAGGGAAAAATGGTTCACACTACCTACCTTGATTATCCAAAGCATTTGACACAATCCCCCACTCAGACATTGTTGAAAACCTTAAAAGGTTAGGTTCAAACCCTTATGTAACCAGGTAGATAGCCAGCTGGCTCACAGACAGGACAGAAGAAGTTAGAACTGGGGAGTCCACTTCATCAAAGAGGCCAGTCACAAGTGGAATCTGTCAGGGATTGGTCCTAGGACTCATCCTTTTTGGCATTTATTCTTTGAAGTCAAGGCCAATGTCAATGGCCTCTGGCTGACTAAATTTGCAGATGCTTGCAAATTAAGAGCTGTCATTGAATTGCCTACTGACACAAATGTTCTCCAGGATGGGCTGACACAAACAACTGGTGCTGGAGCCATGGACTAAAACTAAATGCCAAGAAATGCATAATTGTATCCTTTGTGAAGTCATCTATCCCTTGTAACTATCATATTGACAACACTCCCCTAAGAGTTGACCCAGCAGTCAGGGACTTGGGGGCTAACATATACAGTAATCTAGCCATTGACCATCACATGTCTACTGTAGTGAAGAAATCATTCTATGCTTTCTAGGTATGGCATCTAGGTCCAAGAAAGTCATTGTTACACTGTAGTTGGCATTCATCAGACTTATCATTGAGTACAGTGCTCCCCCCCCTTTGGTATGTATTTAATCAGGCATATCCAACAATAAGAATGTCCACTGAGGTTTCTCACTAAAAGAATACGGGGCCTAACGAACATGTCCTATGCAGACTGCCTCCATGTCCTATCCCTGTATTCTGTCTGCTACAGGTTGTTGAGGGGAGATCTATGCCTGGCATACAAGGCATTATGAGACACCAATATGATGGACCTCTTGCATAGCTAGAAAATGAACAGCACCAGAATTAACAATTTTAAAGACTTAAACCTTGCCTGTGATATAAATAGGACCTGATGGAGAGATGGGTATGTATCCCAGAGACTACTCCTTTTCTGGAAAAGGTTCCCCCCATCCATGTTAAACAGAGTTCCTCCCTAACCCAATTCAAGTGTAACTTGGACAATTGGATGGGGAAAAGGAAATTCATCACTGGTTTGGCACCTATGTCTCTAGTGGACACAGTCAGCCTCTGATGGTTCATCTCCCAGGCCCCTATTTGTAAATGTTTCACATACCAAGCCCCTGCTTATACTTTTCAAGGGTACCAGAACTTGTTAGAGATTTGGGATGCATGGAAAGGCCTAGTAAACACCTATGAACCTGTGAACCTATGAACTTAAAATTGAATCACACAAATTAATTATTTTTTTTTTTGCAGAGAGTCAACCCCCCTGCCCTTCCCACATTCTCTGCTTGTTATATGTCCCAATGCTGAAATTGAGCTACTGTGAGGAAAGAGTATATTCCCGATCACAACTAAATCATGCTCTTGTACATAAATACAGCTGTAACATGTCATTAGCTGATTTTTGATCGGCTATAACAGCTTTTGTAGCTAGAGAGATAGATAGATAGATAGATAGATAGATAGATAGATAGATAGATAGATAGATAGATAGATAGATAGATAGATAGATAAATAGATAAGACAGACAAACAGATAGATAAATACAGAGATCAATTTGTGTGGTAAAGTGTCTTAACACTCATGAGTTAACATTTGTCTCCAGACTTGCTATCTTATTACAATATAATGTGCCATTAATCAGTACATATCTCTGAAGCAAGAATCAGATATTTTCAGTGTTGCACTAAATGGTATAAGTCTGAGTGCTTCAGTCACCTGTGATAATATTTTAATAATTTAACATGTGGCACTCAGCAGTAAACAGTACTATCTCATGCCATTTTGATAAATGCCAATTCTTGGCGAAATAACTCAATATGATAATATAGCCAGCACTAATGTATTGTCTATTTTAAAAGACATGCACAAGAAAACATTGGCAAAAAAGCTCAAATTTCAGAATGATAAATCTGGATAATTGATTATCTTGGTAACAAGGAACACTCAAGAAGCCTCTAATAGCACCCGATGTTTAGAAGTGCCTTTTAGCACTAACTGGTAATGCTGTAGTTGATGGGCACTCTTGTCTGCATACTTAATGTTCTAAATGCATTACCAATTACAAAAAGCACAAAGCCTAGTGTTTTCGTCTGCATAATCCTACATAAAATGTATTCTGCATTTGTGTAAAGACTTCTATAAATGTTCTAATCCTACATGCATGAATGATATAAGATAGTTACACAAAACTCTAGTACTTATCTGTTATATCTGACATTGGTCCACTAGAAAAAAAAAAGTAAACAAACAAACAAATGAAGAGTCATCCACAGCACAGTAAAATGAGAATGCTGATGGATACTTTGTTCTTCTCATTCTTGCACATGTCAGCATTTTATGTTTGTTGGGACATAGAAGAAACCTCTGAAGTTAATATCTGAATCTCTTTTATTTTTATTCTGATTCCATATACATTTGCCTTTTTCTATAAGGTAAATTTGTTTATGTGGTCATATAATCATATAATTTCACTCTACCACTGTACCCTATGTATTTTCTATTTGATCCATTTTGTCAAGGGGCATTTATCTTACTAAATATCACTAACTGACCTTCATGTCGCAGAGTCATTTGCGACAAATCCAAGAGCTGGGGGAACATGACTGGGATACTAAGCCTGAGCTGGTGAGTGGTTCACTCCAGTTTTGGTGAAGCGGGGAATGATTATTCACAGACCGCACTTATTCACTCTCACTGGTATGACCATGTTTAGGGTAAGTGTGAAGTTTTTATAAGCTAAGTGGTGTTCCCTTTTTGTTTCTGCTGCTCGGTTGGTAGCTAGGTGATCAGGGTTCTATGTATGGTTCATCCAATGAATTGTAGGGCTTAGCTATCTTTCTCTAAGATGACTTTAACAATATGCTCATGCATTATTATATTAGCTTATTCTCTCTCAGGTATCTAAGTAGTGTATAAAAAATGGTTTTGTGATGGAACTGGCTGTTCCCTTACTGGGGAAATCAAGCAATAACTAGTACTGGGATTGGGAGTTTTCCTTCCCATTAGTGGATCTAGTAGCTCCCCACTTTGTATGGTTTAGGATTTTTGTTCAATTCTCGCCTTGGCACTGGATGCTTTATGTTGTTAAGGTATTTCTATGGGCTGTGTATATTTTTGTAGCTTATTTGTATTATTGCTGATTCTTTACAGTTCATGGTGCAATTTCTCTGGTGGATATTTTCATCTGAAGGATTCTTGTCTGTTAAATTTTGTCAAGTGGTGAAGGGTTCCTGTCACACTGAAATTCCTCTCGTGTGGAACATTGTTTTCCTCTGGTGGGTACCTCATCAGCTCTAGCAGCATACCCCCTGACAGACTTTTCAATTATAAAAATAAAGTAAATAAATAAATAAAAGAACTTACGCAAAACAGTATGTCTTAGGTTCACCTCCATTTTTCTCAATATATGATCTGTCATTAGGTTAAGCTAAAAAAAATAAAAAAATAGTTTCAGGTTGATGAGTATGGCTCTTGAATGTGTTAGATTTTTATTGTTTCTCACCTTTTACAATATGCTAATTTAGGCATTTCATCTTAGACTATGCTTTAATTTGCAGTTTTATTCAACAGTTTTTTTGTGTTTATTGTGGGGTTGTTTTGCATTAGTCATTTATAACACGTTATAGTTTAGTCAGAACCTATCATTATTTCAGACATTCAAGGAAGAAACAGGATAGGGGATATCTTCAGTAACAATCAGGCATAGTCAGGGACACTTTCAAAATATTATTACTGTTTATTTAACACATCAGCAGTTCAACTAAACTTGAATTAATATCCATTTTCAGAGGTACAAGAAGTCCTTAACCCTAAACTTAAGGTTATGGTTTGCTAGATATTTCATCACATTTATTAATAAAAAAGGCGAGAGAGAGAGAGATAGCAGGAAGGAGCATAAGGTTAATAGATAAGTTTTATTGTCCTAAGTATTGGGTTCTTTCTTTAAGTATGCTGTCAATGTTACTGATAGAAAGTTAGGTTAATTTAATAGGTGTGCCAGTCACATTATGTCTTTGTCTAACCTTTGTCAGGTGCCTTGGCTTATTTCCCTGTTTTTTCCCAATGGGAGCTTGGTAAATGTGGCTGTTTTAATTCATTTGGTGTAGCTATCTTTTTTAATCCTAAGGGATGGTGGCACCTTTAATCATATTTCTAGTAAACTAGCCATTATTTTCTATTAATACTGCTTTGTGCAATAGTGTGACTAGTGTTACATATTTATTTGGGAAATGTTATTTCTCTGTCATTGGATCCTTTCCCTTACAGAAGATAATAACACTCTTTTTCCCACTTAAGCCACTTGTTTTAGAACAAATGCTGGCTAATTATCCTAGCATTTCAGTTAACTCTGTGTGGAGTTTGCATTTCCTCCCTGTGGCCGCGTGGGTTTCCTCCGGGTGCTCCAGTTTCCTCCCACATCCCAAAAGACATGCTGTAGGTTGATTGGACACTCTAAATTGGTCCTAGGCATGAGTACGTGCATGTGCGTGTCTTCTGTGGAAGGTTTGGTGCTGGGCTGGCAACTCAACACCGTAAAACTCCACTGCCAATCATGAGCGGACAAGTGATCCATTGTGGTGATCCCTAACCGGGAAAAGCCGAAAGAAGAAGAAAAAGAAGAAGTACTTAGGTAGAAGTTTCTCTGCTGGTGTTCCATTAAAAGCAAGGGTGGTTCCCTCATTTTCCTTTTTTGCTTTAACTTGCAGTCAGTTGTGGGAAAAAAGTTGTTTTGAAACATTTCATTCTGAGAGAGGTTTCTAAAGAAAGAATTTTAGGCCCCTTTTCTCCCCTACTCCATTGTTCAGCTTTCAGATTTTGCCCTTTCCCAAGAGTGCATTGTGACAGTATGGGGTTATTCACAACCTATCCTTCCTGGAAACATCTTCAATTAATGACAACATCAGCAGGCAGGTATTAGCATTATTAGAAGTTTTGATGTGCATGGCTTGCGAAAGTGGATATTGAGTCAGCTTTTCTACTCCAACCTATATAGGCTGACGATTGGCAGTACTTAGGTGTATGCATTAATAGGGAGTTTTTTGTAGATACAGCAGTGCTGATGGAGTGCTTGGTGGATTGTTCCACATTCGAGAAATTTAGTTCATCCCTTCATTGGTCTTAGCAGCAAAGGTCAATAAATCATTTGGCTGTGTATTACTTGTATGATTTTTTGTTTGTTAGGGATGGAGCTTTGGGTGCTGTTCAGAAGTTGGGGTTCCATTGTCAAAAGGGAAGAATGAAGGACCCAATAACTCAATTGGGCTTTGAGGTTTGGAGATTGACGTTGTTTATTCTAATTTTAAGACTTCTTCGTGAGAGGGCCAGTATAGATCACATGCTAAGTTTAAGAAGGTTATAGTCATGCTGTTCAAGGAACTAATGAGCTGGCTTAACTTTACATGTTGAGTGATTACCCTGGGTCAGCCATTGTTAGGCAATTGCCCTGCATAGGCCATTGTTGGGTGATTGCCTGGGGTAGGCCATTTCTTTGGAGGTTGGCTAATCTCTTAAGAAGTGTAAAACAAAAGCATTATTGGGTAATGGTATCAGAAAGAGTCAGGGAAGATATATACACATGGAAGGTCTTTTTATTACATTATAATGGCATTGTGTATTGGCAAAAGAATTGAGATTCCTCAGCAGAGCTCCAATTGTTTACTGATGCAGCAGGATCTTCTGGTATAGAAAATTATTTTCATAGCAGAAAAGTTTCTAACCCCTGGCCTATTTCATGGACTATACAGGTATAGAAAGACATTACTCTTCTTGAGCTTATGCCTGTTTGGATGGCAATGGTAGTTTAGGGTGACCTACTTAGTCATAATAGCATTTTCCCATTTTGACATCATGCCTGTGGTTCAGGATTTGACCAAAAGAACATCTAAGTTCCTGGATGATCCAATATTTTATGAGGAAGCTAATTTTACAGATCTTTTTGCATAAATTTGACTTTTAATGCTTTGCATGTCCCAGGAAAAAGAAAAGTTTTAGAAGATTGCTTGTCCAGAATGAAGGTCTCCCAATTCAGGCAGCTGTTTCCAGATGCACAGGTTAGTCAAGTGGCAGTTCTGGATTTTTTTCTGGTTGAATGTTGAAGAGTAGCAACCTAGCTGGTTTTGCAGTCTGGGTCAGCTGGTACCAAAAGGGCCTATGGGCCATCAATTGTTTCCTTTTTTTGGAGAGGATTCCTCCATTTTGTAGAATTTGGTCTCTCTGAATTATCTGTCAACCTTTGGTCTCCTGGTGCTCTTATTTTTTTGGGAAAAAATGTTAGTCTTGTCAGATTCTACCAAGGACTGGGTAGTAGGTAGGATGGTGTAAGGTTAGGGACCCCCCCCCCAACTTTACTTTATATTTTGTTTAGTGTATTATAACTATTTTGGTTACAATGAAAGTTTTCTGGCCTTAGACAATTCTCTCAGTTAACTTATTGATACCTATACTAGCCCAGCTTTTCTCAGATGCTGAAATATAACAGTACTGTTTTCTATAAGTAATACAATTATTAGTTGTATCTAACCTTACTCATCCTATTGTAAGCTCACAATCAGTAAAGCATAGAAAAGAAATGAGGAACAGAAGGTAAAAAAACAAACAATTAACAGTTAAGGGGATTTTATCTAGGAAAATGACAAAAATATTCTCTTAAGACTGGCTCTGCTAGTCAGTAACCTAGCCTTAAGTTAAATTTCCTGACCACTCTTACGCAGGTTAAAAAATTATTAAATGTTAAGCCACTCCTTAAATTTCTCTGACTTCTGTCTCACCACAGGGCTGACTCCCTATTCCATTTCCAGCTCACGTAGTTTTTCCATCAGGTCCTTGAGTTCCAGAATCATAGGGGGGACTTGTTTCTTCTGTTTTTTGCTGATGTACTTTTTGGCTAACAGCAAAACCAAATTTAGTATGGCTATCTGAGAGACTGAACCATTAGGTGGCTAGGTTGTACTTAACAAAAAGTCTGTTGGGAAAAATCCTGTATCACCAATAAAATAAAAATACGCTGCAGAAGTAGAGTCAGCAGTGTTCGTTCATGCCAACATTTTAGTCAATGTAGACCAAATAAAAACACCTCCAGTTGAGCGCTTTCATCTAGATAATACTGGACTTTATCAGAACAACATTGGACTCCATTAACCTTCTTAAATAGTAATTTAGGCGCCAAATCAAAATTAACAAGGAATCATATAATTTAAAGATATACTCATTTCATTAATTAAAACACAACATAATATTTCCTTCCAGTCCTTGTAAACTTGATGACTGTTGGTAAGCTCGGTGTACAAAACGTGTATAAATTCATAAAAAATATGCGATTTCATAAAAGATAATAAATATGTATACTTATTAAATAACCTATCAAGAATTAAAAATCTAAATACATACTTTAACATACATTTCCTATAATGACTTATAACTAAAAACACTAAAACACTAAAAATCTAAGCCCTTAACTGTAAAGTTGGCTTGATAGTAATATAATCGTTCAAGCCAGGCTTATTTGCTGCATCTGTTAAAAGCTGTCATTTTGTTTCCTTTTGCCCTAAAATTGCCTTAAAATTCCCCCCTCTGACTCCAATAATAACTTGTTCTAATATAGCTAATTTAAATATGTATGTCTCCCCACATTTGTCTATATGTCTGTATAAGGCGTTATTAGTGTCCTTTCGCCTTATGCAGTAAAGATGATCATAGATTCTTTTTTTAAACTGTCTCTCTGTTTTCCCTATGTAGAAGCATGAACATATCATACACTTGGCTAAATAAATAATGTATTTTGAATTGCAGTTCCCATTCTGAAATATAATCTTAGATTTGTTAACATTTTCTAATGTAACTCCTTCCACTTCCCATATGGAATTACATTGGTTGCAGCTTCCACATTTTACTGTGTGCTTATTCCACTTTTTGCTGCTCCTACAAATATTGCCTCTTTCCAAAATAGACTTCAGGTTACGTCCCATTTTATAAACAAAAGTGGTGTGATCTCCTACTATGTCATTCACTTGTTTATCTGTCTTAAACACATTCCAATTTTTGATAAAAATTTTTTTAACATCACTGGCTTGGGAATTATACTCCAATATACAAGCCCATTTGAAATCTGCCCCACCATTAGAGTGACTGTCCTTATTGATGTGGAAATTAAAATTGATACCCAAAACTGGTGGGTATTTTTGTACCCCATTCCCTTATTACATATTCACTAGTGTCTTTCAACATCTCTTTGGGGTAACCACTGGAACTAAAAAGGGACCTAGTGAAATCTATCTCTTCTAACATTTCATTATAACTGGATGTCATCCTTGCCGCCCTGATGCACTGTCCTTTAAATATATTTTCAGCTTTTTCCTAGGATGATTACTAATGAACTCCAAATAACTATTGGGAAAGGTATTTTTTTCTATATATCCATGAGGAAAAACCATTCAGAGTACTAAAAATGTAGGTATCTAAATATGCAATACCTGTAGTATTCTAAGAACGGGTGAATTTAAAAAAAAACTGCATGTGTTATTCAGATAAGTCACAAATTCATCATTTGTTTCACTTGGACCATCCCATAAAATGAAAATGTCATCCAAAAACCTGTTGTAATGCTTAATATATTTAAAATATTCACACTGAAATAGGAAAGTGTTTTCCCAGTCTAACATAACCAGGTTGGCATAAATGGGGGCATAAGCAGCCCCCATAGCCACCCCCTGGTTTGTCGATAGTATTCTCCTTCAGAAAAAATATAATTGTAATTAAGAACTATCAACATTAATTCTAAAATCAAACTAATCTGGTCCCATTCCATATCAGAATATTGCCTAATACTGTTGCTAAAAGCTTCCATCCCCAATGTTTTTGGGATGCTAGAAAACAAATCAATTACATCAATGGTGATATATGTTACATCTTCCTTTCACAAATCTGGAGTCAGTTTGCTTTAAAAAATCTAAGAATCCTTAATTAAATGTGGAATTTTTGTATATATGTGTTTTAACCATGTGTCAATGTATTTACCCAAAGGGTAAGTTTTTGAACGACTTCCAGATGCTATCGGACGTAATGGTGGGTCCTTAACACTTTTATGGACTTTAGGAATTCCCACTATGGTGGCAATTATTGGATACTCCACTGTTAAGTAATTGTGTAGGTCACTGGAAATTCTGTTATCTAATAAATACTCCTCAATATACATATCAATTTGCCTGTGTCCTATATTAATTTAATTTATGGACACTGTCTCATGATTACCAGAATCGTGTAAAATTTTAAACATTTTATTGTTGTAATCCATATTGTCACAAAGCACAACACCCCCTCCCTTATCAGGCTTTATAATTTGAATGTTACAATTAGTTCTAATTTGTTCAAGAAAATAAATTTCCTCCTCGATTAAATTATTGACTAATTTCCTGTGCCTCAATCTGTATTGTAGTTTATAAATATCTTTTGTTACTAATTTCTCATATACAACTACATTAGGATGGTTGAGTGGAATATATGTGCTTTTTTTCTTTAAATTTCTGTCACAACAAATTGTAGTTTTGTTCTGGAATGTGAGAGCTAAATTAATCTTTCTCAGAAATAATTTAATTTCAGTTAAGCAATCCACAACACTAAATTTCCCTTTGGGTATATATTTCATAACTTTCGAGAACAATTTAAAGTGATTACTATTTAGTTCTAAACCAGTGTAGTTGTAAATATTAAAATTATCCAAATTGAACACAATTCCATCAGTTGTATTAATTATAGAGTCATTCAAATGACTCTTTTTATCTAATGTTTTATACCCCCTTTCCACTTGTAACCTACATTCCTTTTCTTCTCCCAAGGTTGACTGTACCAATTCCATCCTCTGTCTTTCTGCCATCCCATTTCGGAATCCCTTTGTTCCCAGTCCCTGTAAATATGTGAACTCCTGTAATTTGTTTGTTTGTTATCATAGCTGTTACCATTTACTCTGTCATTCCCTCCATCTTTAAAATCCAAATTTAGTATGGCCATCTGAGAGACTGAACCATTAGGTGGCTAGGTTGTACTTAACAAAAAGTCTGTCGGGCAAAATCCTGTATCCAGCTCTTAGATCTTTCTACTATCTCCTCAGTGTCAGGTTTATAAAATATATATAAAGTAGGGGCATACCTAGAAGACATGTGACCATTCTGCCTGTTCCTAACTATAGCATCTCCAACAGCAATGCAACGCCATCTGGAATATCTGCACAAGCCTCGTAGGAGTATAAAAATATTTGAACTGGCATTGCCAGCCATAAAATCTAAATGTCCTAGCTTTAATGGCTTATTTAGGAAATGCTAACATAGATTCTCAAGTTCCAGAAGGTATGAGGTCCTCAGCTTCCTTTCAGAGATTAATCTAAACTTACCTTTCTTGATAAAATGCAAAGAATCAAGTAGTTGAAATGCCCTACCCATAGCACCTTTGTTACAATACATCTTTGCCGAGCATATAAAAACCAGGAAACAAAGCATGGGAAATTATTTAAGTCCACACTACACAGATTAAAGCTTCTAATCTGTTCCATCAGGGTATTATAAAATTCTTTATAAGATATGTAAATTATATAATTCTGCAAAGGCGTTTCACCTTATAGGGGTATTCTGTACAAATAAATGTGACCAGTACTGAAGCTCCTAGCAAACTATCAGTTTCCTCTTAAATTGGCTATATAAATTGTTTTTGTGTCCCTCTCCTTTATTGTGACCAGTTTGGTGGGGCATGATCCTTTGTACTTTCATTCTCCAATTTCAGATGTGAAATTAGTTTTCCAAGAGTCTCAGAGAAAAGTGATTACTCCCAGTATGCTGTGCATGGTTCTCCATAAGGCCCGAACGTTTGCAGAATTTGTCTTTCCTAGATATATCATCTAAATCCTTTCGTTTTGGGAGAGCTTCTGACCTGAAAAAGAGGATCAAGCAATTGGAGTCTTAAAGATAGTTGGAAGTTGCTCTTCTAATGCCTTTCTGAAACACATGAGATAGTTACTCCTGGATGTTAATACTGATTTATTTTTCAGGTTTGATGTGAGTGGTGGTGTTGGGTCATTCCCATGTTTTGCTAATATCTAAGAGAGCAGCAATTCACCATAATGGCCTCAATTTAGGTTCAGATTCCTGAAGCAGTCTGAAGGGGTTACCTAGGTTTCCATGTGTTCGGACTGTTCCCAAGTTGCAAGAGTTGATTCTTCAGACTGGGGCTCAACACCTGATTTTGTTGTATGTAGGATTTAATTGCATTCAACTTTTGCCTAAGCAGCATCTGCTAGTAGGGAATCTTTGGCTCAGATCATTTGTCCAGTTTCCATTATCTGTTTGCCTCCCATCATCCAGAGGCTGTTTTGGGCCAAAGTAAAGTCATTTTGAGTGGCAGAGATGTTAATGAAATTTGTAAGCCATGAAGTTGGTCAAGCAGTGTCAGCTTTTGGGTTCCATGTGGTTGATCACTGGGAACTGCAAGACAAAGATCTAGTCTGATTTATGCCAGATAGGGTGAGTTTGTCTGTCAAAGGCTGTAATTTGATTCATTTTAATTTTGCCCTGTTTATTCAAAAGTTGTTGTCTTTAATCTAAAAAAAATAGAAAGGACAAAGTGGTGAGAATGCTTTTAACTTTGTTTTATGTTTCTGGTTGTGTCAGGAAAGGGGGGGGTGCAGGCTAGATGCCTAGTGAGCAGAATTCATCCCTTTTTGCCCTCGCCTGCTTTCCCAGGCCTTCAGGGCCATTTAATTTGAACAGGGATGCCAGGTGGGCAAATTTTTATGCCATCTTGTATGAACAGGCAGAATTTTTAAGTTGGTTTGACATAGTATCATTGCTTAGTTGTTCTTTGCATGGTATACAATTGTTCTTTGCACTGTGGAGTTCTTTGTGAAGGATCCATGAGCTGGGAGGTGTGTCTGGTTTAATTAAGTCTAGGGTGACAAGTGGATTGTCTCAGTTTTGGTGAAGCTGAGAAGGATTGCCTTCCCTACTTCGTTCAGTTTGCTGAGCTGAAGCAGAATTTCCACTCTTTTTAATAAAACTTCATGCTTTCGTGGGCACTCAAGGCTGTTTGGTTGGGATTTTTCAGTAAGAACGTGTGTTGAAGCTGTACTCCTGTGGGTACAAGTGGCATGAGGTTTTTGGCTTGGCAAGGGAGCATGATGGTTGGGGTTTTATGTCACCAGATGTGAAGGGGCAGTATTTTATGTTGGTTTAACATAGTGTCGTTGCCTAGTTGTTCTTTGTATGATAATAAATATGGTTATATACAATAATGAAGGTTGCAATTACAACCTAGCATGGTTATTTATGTTCTGAGGTGGATCTGGCCAAAAACAGTGCTGACAACATGATAACTTTTATATTCTTTTCGAATAGGACGCTTCATTTGGACTCTTCAACACTGTAATACCCCAGCAGTTGTTATCTAAATTAAGTCAACTAGGCATAGAAAAAACACTCCATGACTGGATTCTCAACTTTCTGACAGACAGGCCCCAAACCCTTCTAGCTGGGAAGACTCACTAATGATGCATCACCTTGAACACACAACGTTGTATACTAAGTTCACTTCTCTTCACAATACTGAGAAATGACTGTTCTTCAAAATATCAGACAAATCACATCATCAAGTTTGCCAACAATACCACCGTGATAAGCCTCATCAGAAATTATGACAAGGGGGCATACAGAGAGGAAGTGCACCAATTCACCAGATGGTGCACTGACAACAACCTAGCACTAAATGTTGACAAAACAAAAGAAATCATTGATGACTTCAAGAAAAACAAGGGTCCTATGCACCCAACACCATCAGCGGTACAGTAGTGGAAAAGGTAAAAAATCATCAAATTCCTAGGGGAGCACATCTCAGATGGCCTAAGCTGGGCAACAAACACCTCCAGCCTTGTAAAGAGAGCCCAACAACATCTCCACTTCCTCTGGAGACTACTCCAAGCAAACCTGCCCTCCCACATCCTCATAACCTTCTACAGAGCCATGATCGAAAGTATAATGACTAACAACATCACAGTCTGGTATGAAAACTTTTCATATGCAGATTGCAAGGCATTACAGAAGGTTGTAAAGCAGGCCAGGAAAATCTCAGGATCAAACCCTGAGTTCTTACAGGACATTTACTCTTGCAGATGCTATGGCAGGGTCATGAAACTGATAAGGGACAAGTATCATCCCGCACATGGACTGTTCCACCTCCTGTTTTCAGGCAAATGATACAGAAGCATCAGATGTAGAACATCAAGATTCAGGCATAGTTTCTTTCCACAGGCGATCAGTCTGTGGGAATAACTAACCTTGGCAATGTCAACACTCCATCACTTCGTGAAAATACCATAAGTGCAATATGTTTCCCTTTACTGTCATAGGATTAAATTATTCATTTTATCTAAGTTATGTAATCTGAACTAAATTACTACTTGCACATGTACGGGACCTGTGAATTATGGTATGCTGCTATCCTATCTTACAAATGGTGGTGGGTAAGTTATCTAGATGTGTACTGTTTTTCAATACACATGATCCTGAAGTAATGAAATTTCATCCAGTGATATACAGCATTTGTTGATCAGAATGAAGTTTACTTTGATTTTTATCAGTCAGACATGTTCTAGATCATTTTTTATCACAATATATTCTGCTTTAAAAATAAATTGATATTGTACCTCTAACCTCTGTTTCTCTTTTATCAATGCCTGCATTGTTTACATTTTTTTCTTTTGTATAAACGTTTCTATGTACTTGTTAAGATTAAGTTTTTCCTAGGCAGTTGCATACTTTCCTGCAGATATCAAAGTTATGAGATGTGTGTGTGTGTGTGTGTGTGTGTGTGTGTATGTGTGTGTGTGTGTGTGTGTGTGTGTGTGTGTGTGTGTGTGTGTGTGTGTGGTCACTTTGGCAGCACATTATACTATTCTGGGCAATCATGCCATTATAAACTCATGGCGGTATTATATCTTACATCATTCATCCTCCCAGCTCCACAAAATATGTGTTTGAATGCATACAATTATAACAAAAGCTATTGAAAATAACCGCAACTATATGAATCTTTTCAGGTGTGCCTCAATGTCAGAATATTTATAAAATATAAAATGTGTATTTTAGCTGTAAACCTAGCATTTGTACTGAAGCTAATATGCCTTCCAGGTAGCACTTTAAAAATAGTTTCAGTCTACAGTAAGATAAAATCCAAACCCCACACACATTCACACATGCACACACATGCACGCACACACACACACACACACACAAAATAAAAAGAGTTTCTGAACTGTTATTTTGATGCTGCATTGCAATCACTTCCTAAATGGAAATGAAGGAGAAAATGCTGTTAAATGATCAATATGTCTTGCATCGATGCCATTATTGCTGGTAGTTACAGGGGTACTTTAGTGAAAAATGAAACTGTTTGCATTTATTATGTGTCAGCTTCTTTAAAATAAGTTGCTTATGTATACTTTTTTGCTGTAACAGATATGATTCCACACCTTCTGAACAGATACCTCATTGTTTCCAGTGAAGAACAATAGGGAAAAGACATTCCAGTAATCAATAAGTATTGTATAAACAAACACATGCTCATGTATAACAAATGCTATCATTAATACAAGTAGAAATTATACAGTATGAGAGAGAAATTAAAAATTGCAATGATAATAGTGAGACCTAAATATGAAAAAAATGCATATTGAAGACAAATATAAAAAAGACATAGCATACTTCAGATATTAAGTCTTCGGACCTTTCTAGATAATGTCTCATACATGCACTAAGAAAAAAGTCATTAATATTCCATAGTAGTAATGATTCTTTCAGAAATGAGGCCTCACTGTGTGGAGCCTTTATGAGTAAGAAGGCTCAGATCAAGATTTCCCCCCTTTTCTCTTCATTATCTCTCCAATAATTTCCACAATGACATACAAGACATAGATTTCAAACTGTATGAACTTTCATATCAGTCAACAATAGCTAAAGCAAGCACATTTCCAGGTACCCAGGAATAAGTTATAATCTTTGCTCAGTGCATAAATTAACATTTTATTTACCTTTGTAATGAGATTGGCCAAAATTAAAACATATTGTCTGTTACTCTCACAAAGTGGTACCCTGAAATAAATGACTGGGCTTTAATACCCATTTGGTTAGAAGAACTCCACTATCCAGATCAGACTTAGTATGCTTTAGGTTCTCCACAGACAAGAATTAATGCATCTAATTTTGCATCCGTCACTTCCTTCCTGTGTAACTCTCAGCTGCCATGGGCCTCTTATCAGCCCTTACTGTGTGGGACCCCTACAAAAGGTGTTATTATTTGTGGAAAATGAAGAACAAAAAAAAAAAAGGACAGTTCTGTAAGTAAACTTACCATAGCTGTAGATGTTTTAATCATCACTGCTACAGTAGCCAAAGCTATATGGGATACATTTAGCAAGGATAGAACACAGCTGAACAACTTCCAAAGCTTCAAGGTACCTTTTGTGCACACAAACAATTAGTCAGCTCAAGCTTAACTTTGTGTACTAAGCCTCATGCCAAAAGAAAGAGAAAAACCGACCCCTGAAAGGACAATGGTAGGAACAAATAAATAAATAAATAAATAGAAGTCCACATTGTGGCATAAGCAACACATCAAATAACGGGGTATGGAGGGATGGAGGGGATTCTGCTACAGCAATCATTTGAACATTTACTGTTCATAGGTTCATAGGTTCAAAGGTGTTTACTAGGCTAACAATGACAAGGGTCTTTTTAAGCCTAGCCATATATCCCAAATCTCTGACAAGTTCTGATACCATTGATAAGTGTAAACATGTTATGGTAAGTTTATTTACACAGCTTGCACTATACTCTTTACATTGATCACTGTTGCAGTAGCCTAGGCTATATGGGTAGATTACCATAGCTAACAAATTTTGGAAGGTGGAAAGAGAAGAGTCCAGTAGCTCCTGGATAATACTCCTAGCAAAGTCTGTAGTTTTATAAATAGTGGCAGATGACCATATATATCCATATGCAGTGCACCAGCTATATCCAGATGCAGTGGTAACATAAGTAATACATTCTATTTTTAAACTATTTTTATATTAATTGACCAGTGCTAGGGTTTGGGTTTAGATTGCTGTGAATGACAGCAGCAGTAATAAAGACATAATTGTGGCCTTTACTTATTTCACTTACTTTGCACTCAGTTACTGGAGATGATAATCAAAATGGGAAAAGTAATCTATGTGTATAAGCAAGAAGCTGTAAAATCATCATTTCATGACTTACCATGTCTGGGGAAGTCTAAGTGTGTATAAGAGCAGCAAGTTGGAATGCATTTCTAAGGTAATTTTATCATCTGCATCACAGCCTACATCAGTGGTACAAAAGATATGACTACAACTTATAGACACAGGTTGTGTTTGAAATTATAGGACATTTATTGCAACCCTGCTGAATGAATATTGCTATACCATGTCTCTCAGAAGGAGCAGACAGTGCAGTTGTCTGTGAGCATCAAATTGAAATACATTACTGTGCCCATTATATCTTTCATTTTTTTCACAATCATACAATAGAAGTTTACACAGGAGGCAGTTAACTTTTTTTGGAAGGCAGGTCTACTGTGTATGAAAGTAACTGTTTTTCATGTTGCCATCTCACTGGAAAAATTGTGTAGATGTATGTGTTCATGGGTCTGTAGTTGGCCATTGGATGTGTGTGAATAAATTACCACCACAGCTTTTGTTTTGTGGACATTTTAAGTCACCTCTTTGCAGTTAAAGTTGGTGTAGTATATCAGAATGGACATATTTGCTTTTGTCAGACTGTGAGTGCAATGGGCTACAACTAATGTCTGTGATTTTTTTTTCTCAACTTTTGAGAATTTGGTTGAGGACATCTTTGTGATGTTTTAATGTGCTGGAATTCTCTGTTGTGAAAAAAAAAGAGTTTGATAACTAACAAATTGTGGATCATAAACTGCAATCAGTATATCAGGAATGTCATATTAAGAAAAATGACTTCTATAATTTTATGACAGATGTTGAAGTATGTTTTAGGATGAGAACTTTAGAGTACTTAAAATAGTAATCAACACTTGCAAGAAATCAAATGTCATTTAACAGAAATCCCAAGCAAGTTTACTCTATGCTCTGTCTGGAATTCTGTGATGTATTACAGCACATTTGGAGTTGCTTTTGTAGTACATGCTATGGATCAGACAGTTTTTTGTTTGTTTGTCTTTATCATCGACTATTTCTCTTTGGGCATTCCTTTTAAAATTATGCATCTCATGCCTTTTTTTACATTTTCCAATTTCCAAGTGTGTTTCGTATACCCTAAGCAATGTGACATTATAGAGGTGGTTTGGCTCAATCATCCCATTGGTATTGAACACTAGTTCTTATGATTCGTGACCTATGACACAATAGATGTAGCACAGTTCAACTAGGCATAGAACATTACTGAGTTTTCCACTGAACAGTGATGCATTTATGATTATGCTTTTTCATCCTGCATCATAATACAGTGCATTATAATCCTGGGGCTTTGCATTCTGGACATTATTAAAGTATCTATCATTGCTGCAATTAACTTGGAAATCATTAACTCTACAACTCTGCAAATTATTGTTTCTGTCTTTGCTGCACCATATAAGTCAAGTGATACAAATGATCAAAATTACATTTCAATTAAAATACATTTGACAGAAATTCTTTAAAAATTGTGAAAGTCTGTAGATGGCATTTCTGGTATCATTTTTAATTTTGGGAGTTGTAAGGAGCGTAATATACAAGATTTTGCATGGGATGGCAATTGGAATCATGTTTTACCACCAGATCTGCAGATGTTTGTGTTTGCATGTGATCACTGATTAATTGTGTGTGGTGCATTTATCTCCATAGATGTACAATTCTGGAGTTTGATTATATCATTTTGGCAGTGGAGGGTGTAGGGAGTTTGCCACCATGAAAATACCTTTTATAGTGTATTCATGGGATTCAATAAACTCATTGTAGGCTTTGTGCAAAGACTACACCATGTTTACATGTGTGGGCAATGATGCTCAGACAGTGGCAGTGCTAATTTCATATTCATGCTGTGTACAGCATTTAAAAATAAACAAGTGTGATTTTGTGGCTAGCAACAGTGTTGCCAGCTAGGAAACAATGTAAAGCAACATGAATAGCAAACATGTTTACCTCAGAGCACAGTAGATTAGTATGATTGAGTGGAATGCCACAATGATTACAAGGGTTAACATATATGTATGTGTATGGTCCAAACACCGTACAGGACAGTGTATACAGTGCAGAGCATTGTGAAATACCATTCCAGGCATTCTGTACAGAAGTTGTGTAAATGATCTGTTAGGGTACATAGACTGCCATGTAAAATAAATACTCAGGGGAAGTGTGTGTATTGAATAGGAACACACAGATGAATTGTAGGAATGAACACAGGGAAAGACTACAGGTAAAACAACTTAATGTACATCAGATAAGAGCATGTCAATGGAAGATAGTTGCAGCAGAAACACCAATCAAATAATATGGTACAGTATGGACTGCACAGTGGAAATGTGTATTATGTGTCTGTTACACAAGGTGACATAACAATGGTGAAGATGTCTTTGTGAGATAAGCACCCCTACATGAACAATGCAGAGGACATCTATCAGGGGTGTTATGTACAACTAGCAGTAGGTTGCATATTGGGAAGCTGTGCAAACTGATTTGCCTGAATATGAGTGTAATCTCAGCAGACATCTCTAATAAGTGAGACACAGCTAAAGGCTCATGGACAACAGTAAAAGAAGCATGCAAAATCATGGACAATATCATAATAATGCCACCAGTGATCTCATGTCTCTGACATAACATATGTGATTCTGAGTGATCAGTGATGGTTCAGCACAAAAACACTTATGCAACTATTATCACATCTGCAATCTATGAGGGTAATCATACACACCGTCCTGACACTGTAACATTTGGTGGTGGTGTTAGGGGGACACTGCTATACATGTATGTGACATTATGATTGATACAGTTTAGTTGACTGATGTGCATGGCATATATATGGCACATTCCACATTGTTACATATGTTGCCCATGCCGTCAATGTTGTCATGTAGCTACGTATGTACTGTATGCATCACTGGAACAGGTATCTGCATCTGGTGTAATAACTTGATGGGGGTTCCACCCAATCAGACAGTAATGTTTATGCAACAAAAAGAATACATAGGTATGGCCAATAGAATTTGTGACACCTCACTGTGGAAAAGGTGGCACACTTCAGTTACACATCACTGGAAGATGTGTAGGCAGTACATGAAAAAGGGTGCGTTGTACTCAATCAGTGTAATGAAGGTTGTGAACTATGGAAGTATTACTGTCTGTGATGTGGATGTCATTCTCATACTCAGTAGTTGTGTTACCTACAAGGATGCAGTCAGCACTGTGGATACATGCTGGTGGATGTTCCACATACCATCAACCCCAGGAAACAGATCACATACCTATTGCTCTGATTATAAAGTGTGATGTCTACATTATCCTTGAGTTGTGTATTTGTTTTCATGATTTAACAAATCTCCCCATGTTTTTCTTTCATTGCAGGTGTTGTCATGGCTGTGGCAGCAATCTTTGGAGGGCGTTGATACTGTATGTATTATACTAATATCACAGCTGAAGTCAGTGGTTGCCCACAATCTTTAGTCCTTCAGACAGCTGTTTGAACACAGGATGTTTATGTCATTCATGATGTCTATGACTTACATAATGGGCAGGAAAGGGACTAGCAGACAGCTCTGATGTACAGACCTGATTACTGGACCTGAGATATAGGTCACTTCACACATTTCAACATATTTAGATGCTACACATAATCCAGTGGTCTACCTACTTGGTGATATAGTTATTTATGGCCAAATCTGACAGTGCTGAGTGAATACCTCAGTGCGAATTTGTGTCAAATGCCTTAGGCTTGTCAAGTTCAAAATGATGCTAGTGCTGTCATCATGCATACCCTTGACCTCTTTGAGGACATCTAACAGATGTAACAGACATGAACTTGCATTAACAACTCACACAGGTCTGTTGTACACAGCTGGGATATTACCAATGTTCATTTAGAAAAGGTCCATGATGACATGTTGGTCTATCTCACAGATGAGGAGAGTTAGGATGTGTTTATACATGCATCAGATGCTGTCCCCCAACTCAGATGGATGCATGTTGATGTACACACTTCTACAGGATCATAATCTGTGTTGAGGGTCTGTTGACGTGTGTGTTCAACCATGCCATACTGAGACACACTATAGGCAATCTGTGATGTTGTCACAGACCACTGATTCTGTATGATAGGCATGGATGATGGTAAGACAGTGCATAATGCCTGTCTTTATCTGGTCTAAGGTTTGGACACAATAACCCCATGCAGGTACTACTGAGAAACTCTCCCAGCTGGAGATTAACTCTTACCTCACTAGATGGGTAAGCAATTGGCTCACCAACGGAACACACACACTGTGAAAGTTGGGGAATTAACCTGTGCCAGTATAGCTGTCACCATTAGCGTTCCCTAGGGATCTGTGCTTGATGCTTTATTGTTTGGAATCTATTTCTTGATAGTTCAGGCTAAAGTATAGGGTCTCTGGCTTACTGCATTTGCTGATTTTTGCATATTGGGTGTAATAGTTCAGCCCACCAATGATGATAACAAACTACTGAAGTGGCTAGCACAAACAAATGATTGGTGATAAAACCACATGGTCTACAAATAAATGGAAAAATGTGTTTTTATTTTTTCCTTCTGCAAAGTGGAATTCCCTGCTAATGTCAGCATTGACAACATTCCCACTATGCTGAAACCCAGTGATGCAAGAGCTGGAAACAGATGTAGATAGCAATCTGAACTTTGACCACCAAGTGTCCACATTGGTAATGAAAGTCTATATGTCCACATTATAAGTGATGCCATCATATTCATATCTGAGGGTTATATAACAGCACTGTATTTGAACCTCATTAGAACACTAAATGAGGATAATGCTCCCTTTTGCATGTACCACAGTGGTTTCTCACCAAGAATACACAAGGCCTGCAAACTATGTCATGATATATGTGAATAGAATGAAAGCCATGTCACTGCAATCTGCAGTGTATAGGATGAGGTGACTTCTGTCTGGCCTCCAGGCCAGTCTCTGACACCACCCTGGTGGGAATAGTGTGCATCCACAAATGGGCAAATCAGATATAGGTGATGACATCAACAGTGTCTGGTGAGGAGAATATGGTAAATGCAGTGTCCCACATGCTGGTGAAAAAGTCTCTCTCTAATGTCAAGCAACTGCATAAACACACACAGACACCACAGTTTACTGCAGTGAGAACCCCTACCTGAGTACACATACTACATAACTCTATTTTAAGGCAAGTGCCACAGCTCAAGTTTGACTTGGAGTTTCTCGGATAACACTTTATAGGTGATGACATCAGCACTGTCTGGTAAGGAGAATATGGTAATAACAGTGTCCCACATGCTGGTGTTAAAGGCTGTCTCTAATGTCAAGCAAGTACACACACACACACACACACACACACACACACACACACACACACGCACGCACGCACGCACACACACACACACACACACACACACACACACACACACACACACACACCATTTGACTGCAGTGAGAACAGAACTCCTTACACATGTGTCATGGCACACGTCTGACTTTTACATGGCTGTAGAACAACTTATAGTGGATGACATCATCAGTGGATGCTGTAAAAACTTGTGCTTCAGAGATGCAATTCTAATGGCACCTTTACCACAACAGCCTGAAGGTCTGATGTCACCTCCTGGTATTTCAAATTATTTTGAATGCCGACTTCGAGGTGATAATGTTTGAGATTCTTTACAGGAAACATTACCAAATTTGACAATACTATTTGACCACAGAAATAGAAAGGAGAATATGGTAAATGCAGTGTCCCACATGCTGGTGAAAAAGTCTCTCTCTAATGTCAAGCAACTGCATAAACACACACAGACACCACAGTTTACTGCAGTGAGAACCCCTACCTGAGTACACATACTACATAACTCTATTTTAAGGCAAGTGCCACAGCTCAAGTTTGACTTGGAGTTTCTCGGATAACACTTTATAGGTGATGACATCAGCACTGTCTGGTAAGGAGAATATGGTAATAACAGTGTCCCACATGCTGGTGTTAAAGGCTGTCTCTAATGTCAAGCAAGTACACGCACACACACACACACACACACACACACACACACACACACGCACGCACACACACACACACACACACACACACACACACACACACACACACACCATTTGACTGCAGTGAGAACAGAACTCCTTACACATGTGTCATGGCACACGTCTGACTTTTACATGGCTGTAGAACAACTTATAGTGGATGACATCATCAGTGGATGCTGTAAAAACTTGTGCTTCAGAGATGCAATTCTAATGGCACCTTTACCACAACAGCCTGAAGGTCTGATGTCACCTCCAGGTATTTCAAATTATTTTGAATGCCGACTTCGAGGTGATAATGTTTGAGATTCTTTACAGGAAACATTACCAAATTTGACAATACTATTTGACCACATAAATAGAAAGTTTTGTGACCGCAAACCAAGAGCAGAACCCCGTACCTATCTAAAAACACACACGGCTGCGTGACAACTTATAGTGGATGACATTACAAGTGGATATTGGAGAGAAGATGTTGTGACACCTGTAGAGGTAAATAGATTCATAGGTACATAGGACATTACTAGGCTAATGGCCCTAGGGTCTTTACAAGCCTAGCCATGTAAAAACCTGAGTAATTGTATTGACCATACTTAGATGGTCATTGTTAGCAGAGTGATTTTGTGATCAGCACTGACTACCCCTATCCATGAGGGACATTGATGTCACTGCTGGGATGAATTTATGTTCCCCCATCTATTTTCAAGGTTGCACTTGAATAGGGTCATTGAGGAGCTCTATTTCACCTGGAGTGGGAGCCATTTTCAGAGGAGTGGCAATTGCTGGGCGATATATCTGTCTGCCTAGCATGTTGCATTTGTCACAGGCAAGTTATTCTTGTCTCATTTGACTTGTGGATGTCCAGCATTTCCATTAGGGCAGGGTCTGATATTGCTCTAAAGACCAGGCACAGGTTGTCTCTCAGCAACCTGTACTGTACTCAGTACAGTGACAGGCTTTCAGTCTTTCCATGTATGTCATGTTTTGAAGGCCCTGGAGTCTCTTGATCAGAAACCTCTGTGATGTCTCCAGTTGCTGGAGGTGTCTGGTGAGGTACATACAGAAAGGAGCATTGTACTCAATTAGTGGTCTAACAAGAGTAGAGTACAGCAGAGCTATGACCTCTTTGGTCTTGGATGTGATGCCCTTATTTATGAGGTTCACAATGCAGAATGCGTTTCTTACCTCTTTGGACACATGTTGATCAAAGTTTAGATTGCTATCAGCCTGTGTTACCAAATCTCACACCACTGAGTTTGAGCTTAGAGAGGTGCTATCTATATCATAATTAGCAGGAGTTACTTCTTTGCCAAACAGGATAATGAGACATTTTTCCATTATGTTTAAGTCTATGAGTTTGGCATTGATCATCTGTATGTGTCAGCCCTATTTGTAATATGTTTATATCATCGGGGGACTTTATATAATTGCTCCCAGTTTACAGTCATCTGCAAACTTGGTAAACTACAGGCCATCTATCTTCACCTGAACTTCAAAGAAATAGTTTCCAAGCAGTAGAGGGCCGAACACAGATCCTTGTGGTACTCCACTGGTAACTGGTCTACTGGTGGAGGTGGACTCCCCAACTTTGTCAGTGTGCATTCTGTCAGTGAGCCAGTTGGCTACCCATCTAGTAATATATAGAGTAATCCCCAGATAGGAGAGTTTGTCTATGATACATGAATGGGGGATTGTGTCAAAGGCATGGCTAAATCAAGATAGGAGGTATGTACTGTTTTTCCCTCATCCAGGGTTTTGATGACATTCTCAAAGAAGTATATTAAGTTTAATAAGCAAGATCTACCCTTAACAAAACCAAAGTGGGTCAGGTTAAGAGACTGAATGTCACCTATGTCCTTGTGGATAAGGACCATGATGATTCTTTCCATAGCCTTTCAGATAAGGATGGTTAGGCTTATGGGTCAGTAGTTCCCAGGGTCAGTCGATGGATGTATAGGCATGTTCAACTGTGAAGATGGTTCTAGTTCTGCACTTTACTAGAGTGATGTGCATTGCATATCACACAGCATTTGTTATTTATTTATATTGTGTATTTGATATATTTTTGAACAGGTACTGATGACATACCTGTGGAAGCTTGGATGTGTTTAGGAGAAATGGCAGTGGAATTTTTAACCAGATTGTTTAATGAAATCTTGGAAAGTCAGAGGATGCCTGAGGAGTGGAGAAAAGTGTTTTGGTACTGATTTTTAAGAATAAGGGTATTGTGCAGAGCTGTAGTAACTACAGAGGGATAAAACTGATCAGTTACAGCATGAAATTATGGGAAAGAGTACTGGCAGCTAGGTTAAGAAGGGAGGTGATGATTAGTGATCAGCAGTATGGTTTCATGCCAGGAAAGAGCACTACACATGCAATGTTTGCTCTGAGAGTATTGATGGAGAAGTACAGAGAAGGCCAGAAGGAGTTGCATTGTGTCTTTGTGGACTTAGAGAAAGCATATGACAGGGTGCCTAGGGAGGAGTTGTGATATTGTATGAGGAGTGTCGGGAGTGGCAGAGAAGTATGTAAGAGTGGTACAGGATATGTACAAGGGTAGTGTGACAGTGGTGAGATCTCAGTGGGAGTGACAGATGCATTTAAGGTGGAGGCGGGATTACATCAAGGATCAGCTTTGAGCCCTTTCTTATTTGCACTGGTGATGGACAGGTTGACAGACGAGATCAGACAGGAGTCCCCGTGGACTATGATTTTTTGCAGATGGCATTGTGATATGTAGTGAGAGTAAGGAACAGGTTGAAGAGACCCTGGAGAGGTGGACATATGCTCTAGAGAGAAGAGGAATGAAGGTCAGCCAGACTAAGACGGAATATATGTGTGTGAATGAAAGGGAGGATAGAGGAATGGTGAGGATGCAGGGAATAGAGTTGGCAAAGGTGGATGAGTTTAAATACTTGGGATCAACAGTTCAGTGTAATGGTGAGTGTAGAAGAGAGGTGAAGAAGAGAGTACAGGCAGGGTGGAGTCGGTGCAGAAGAGTGTCAGGAGTGATTTGTGACAAACGATTACCAGTAAGAGTGAAAGGAAAGGTCTACAAAAGGGTAGTGAGACCCGCTATATTATATGGGTTGGAGACAGTGGCATTGACAAAAAGGCAGGAGTCAGAGCTGGATGTGGCAGAGTTAAAGATGTTAAGATTTGCAGTGGGTGTGATGAGGGTAGACAGGATTAGGAATAAGTACATTAGAGGGTCAGCCCAGGTTGGACAGTTTGGAGACAAAGCCAGAGAGGCGAGATTGCGTTGGTTTGGACATGTGCTGAGGAGGGATGCTGAGTATATTGGGAAAAGGATGCTAAGGATGAAGCTGCCAGGTAAGAGGAAAAGAGGAAGGCCTAAGATAAGGTTTATGGATGTGGTTAGAGAGGATATGCAGGTGGTTGGTGTGACAGAGCAAGATGCAGAGGACAGGAAGAAATGTAAACAGGTGATCCGCTGTGGCGACCCCTAACCGGGAAAAGCCGAAAGAAGAAGACTGAGATATAGGGTTGCCATGCATGGGGGAGTTAACACAGGGCTGCATTGTAAATAAGTGACATATTGTTAGATAGGATCTTCAGTTGTTATGTTTCCACATGTAGTTTCATGATCTGAAGAGTAAATGGACAGTAAACAGCACTAATGTATGCTAATAGTGACTTTGCGTAGGGCAGAGGCAAGTAACGAGTTTGTGCGACAGTTGGCAAAGTGTTTGTACATGCAAGATTCACACTACCATTACCTTCCCTGTTTTCTCATAGTTAAGCAGTGTGCAAATATGAGGCTCATTGCTAAAATTCTGAGAGTTAGTACTGAGTGTATGAAACACACCTGCTGCTTAGTTGACTCTGTGGCAGCATGTGTAAATGCATTGATACATATCTTTTTGATCCTAGATGATGCTGGGTTTGAATCCAGTTGTATTCAATACTTTTAAATAAAAAGTGATAATGTAATGACATTATTCTTTATAATACATTCAGCATATGTTATTGTGTGTGTTGACACAGCGCAGCACATTTATTTGGCATTGTGCAGAGCTAGCTGCAGCATTGTAGAGCCGGTCACCATCGCTTGACATTAGTGCGAGATGCCAAACTCCATGCAAACATATAGGCCAAAAAGTAAAGGGATCCATTGTTGTTTTTTTTTGGAACTTATGTGTTTTGTGCATGATTCTATTTTTTTGACCAGATTACAGGTGTTAAAATGGGGTAGATAGGAAAGTGGTTAAATGATGAGCAGGCAGGGGGAAGAACAAAGGGAAAGCAGTAAAGGAAAGTGCAGGCTGGAGGTAGGAAGAACCACAGCTCTCCATTTCTTCAACAATGTAAACTGAAAATATGTGCAGAATATTAGCTGAATTTCAACTGTCACCTCTAGAAAGAGTGGGTGACAACAACATAATCATATAGTATAGCCAATTGGACTGCAAGCAGTGTATCATGAAGATAAGTGTGCAAAATGGAGATCTATGTATGAGACAATATTTTTTTTGTGGGGCAGGTGCCCTTTTTTTAATTTAGTAAGAGAGGAATGCTGGGTAAGGGTCATTAGTATTTCTGAGTTAGGTAAGTTGGGTAGGTGAGGAAGCAAAGGCAACAAACAAGACACAGGGAAGCCAGGGGACACAAAGTTTGGGGGACACCATGATTGGGGAGAGGGAAGGGAGAACCCAGGCTCATGCCCTTCAAAGATGGAGACAGTGCGAATCTAGACCTGAATCCCTGGACTGTGATCACCGTCTTCCTACTCTGCTGGCAGCTGGAGTGCTTGACATCTTCTCCTCCAATATCCAGAGATGATGAACAGCCTCTCCAGTGTACACAGATGGTGCAGTGCACAAACCTATGCAACAACCTTGGGCTCTCCTGGGGAGTGATGAAATCCCCACCTCCACCACTTCTCCCAGAGGGTACCACAGCACCACCTGCCATGGCAGTACTACCTAAGGGAACATGTAGTGCAGGGGCAGCAGAGGCAGTGCTGCCAGGTTAGGTCCCAGATGCAAAGGGCATTGGTGCTGGAGCTGGTGGAGTGGGTGTATAATAAGGGTTGAGATGAGAGAATAAAACAGACAAAATTAATACCATCATATGTGACATAATGAATTAACACAATTATTTTATCTGAAGTAGTACATTTAAGTATATGTCTTAATAGCTACACACTATAACTACAGATTGCTGAAAGTAATCCTTGAAATGTGCATATATTGTATATATACTTGGTCCAGTTTTAAAGACTACAGTTAACAGTAGGGCATTTATCGAGTTTAATTCTATGTAATATTACTAAAGAAATGCAGGATTGTATAGTTGTTACTTGTGGTATTTGAACCCACTACCTCTCACTTCAGTCTTATACTTTAGGCCTAAAGTTGTTTTCTGCTGCAGACTAATGCATACATACTTACTTTTACAGTTAGGATACGCACAACCAGTTTGATATAACTGTATAAAAATATATTTAACTTTTAAAGCTACAATAATACTTTTCTTGTGCTGCATACATACCACTTGCTTCCCTCAGTCTCTCCATTTGATTAGCATCTGTCCAATCATTGAACTCTATTTAAGCATTAGCTGTGGAAAGAACAGCAAAGAAACAGAAGAGCATTATGCATTATGCATACCAGTCTTGCCTATATTTAGCTTTATATGTATTGCAAGTACTCTCTAATTATCATACTTACACAGCTGTGGGATGTCAGCAGTTTGAAACTAAGTCAACCAGTGGCTGAGGGTATCCCTCTTGTGCCTCTGTAGGTCATTAAAATTATGCATACACTGCTCTCCAGTGCATGGGATGCCCATAGCACTGGATACAGTCTGCGCAAACTACTTCAACCCTCAGACATATACAGGGAGGTACAGTAGCTCCCATGCAAAAGCCTTTGGCTGTGATACTTTACAAGGAGCCTAATAAATAACCTGGACTCCTAAGCACCCTACCTCTGTACCCTAAACTGGGCACCTTCACATCTAACTCCAAACATGTCTAACACCCAAAGTAGAGCAATGTCAACTAATGATTTTCTGCCAATTCCATTTATCATGTTCAGTGGTAGTGTCCAAACTTGATCAAAGATGCCAACTGAATTTGGATGATGTTAAGTGGAGAGCAGCAGTGCTAAGCAGGTTGGGAATATTTTTTTTAAATTGGGAGATTAATCTGACACTTGGCCTTAGTTTGAGTGATCTTTGCTGTTGTAGCTTGGAAATATATATTGAAAATTAAAAGGTAACTATTAGGTGAGTTACATTTGCAGACATGCACTGTGGGCATAAATGTCATGACCTGACACATTTGTTTTGGTTTTATACACTGGGAGCATTGGTTTTTAAATTGTGGGATTCAAACATAAGCAATAGAGGCAAACCATTTTCTTCCACAGTGGTGATTTTCCAACTTTGACACAGAAGAGGTGCTGCTCACACATAGTCAGGAATCATTCATAAATACAGGTGACACTTTGAGGTCTTACACATGTATGTGTGTGACCTGACAAGGTTCTTGTATATAGAGACAGTTGCATACGTGTCTTGTTTAATTGTGAAGGCAATTCAAGTCCAGATAGAAGAATTGTACTTACAGAAATATAGTAGACAGTATACCCTCAGTCATACAACTGAAAGCACAATATCCCTCATACATATAATTCATAGCAGCTCCACTATCTAAATTGTTATAAGTGAGGTGAATGTAATGGGAAATGGAGCAACAATAAAATGTATGGAATAGTCTGTATTACAACACAGGGCCATGTGGATGGCAGCTGTACACTTAGTCGTGTTGCCACAAGAATGTTGAAATAGCACTTGTATATTTGTAAGTTCATTGCTGTAAACTGCATTGTCACAACCATAAAAATAGGTTGCACACTTTGTACTAGAACTTTGGACCATCTGTATTCTAGCCCTACACTTACACCTGCTGCCACAGAAATAGTTACATGATAGTTGTATGATTTCTTACTCATTCTTACATTCTCTGTGGTAACCACCATGTAACACTGCTTAGAGTGTTTGCATGATAACCAATAGAATCAACTGAATGTATCTGTTTATAATCTGTTTTCAATTATTTACAGTCTGCATCCAGTCTGCATGTGTTCAAAGGCTGCAGGTGTTGTGGAACCTTGCTAACCACCATGCAATGTCACTAAGCGGAGATGCATGATGGAAAGCAAAAATTGCAACACTGTATCCTTTTTGACATTTACACCTTTATGGACTCCCTGTCTGTAGGTGTGCTGCCTGTCTCTTGTGTGAGTCACTAGTCCTGGTTTGCACACTGCTAAGCATTGGGCAAAAGAGATAAGCACAGCCAAACCTGACATCCATTTTCTTCAGTTCCCTTGTTTGCATTAGGCTGCCCACCATGCAAATACTAGAAAAAAAGGAAAAGTAGGTGAAATGAAGAAAAGCAATTTATGAGATAAACACTACAAAATGTTTGTTAGTACACACAAAATATTTTTGAGATAGGTCTGGATTTGGGCTCTCACTACAATTAACTTAAAGAACATAGGAAGGATGCTGTATCCCTCTTTGCAACACAAACAGCTTTGCAGCAGGAACAGAAATCATTCTGCACACAACCATCTACAACATCCAAACCATATGACAGTTATATGTACATGTATTAATTTCAGATGTGGTGCACTGAGTGATCACACAATCATTTATGATTATTGCTTGCAAAATTTCAGTTCTGTCATACCTGTCTGTGCTTGTTGCTCATTCTTATCTTATCTGACCAGTAATATGTGTCATGCAGTCTGTAAGGCATGCTATACCATTGTCCTTAAAATGTGCGAGGATATTAAATGGCAATAATATACAGTTGCCAACAAATGAAGGAGAGGTTGTATGTTAATGAACAGAGCCTGTAAACTGTGTGCTGCTTACTTACATTTCCAGCCTTTATAAAATGACTTCTACGCTTTGGAAGTCTAACCTGTCATACCCACTAGAGGTAGGGTAGTCTGTATTGCTGTTTTGTTTTCCATCTCCCTACCAGTAATCACTCACAGCTGCAATCCATTAGCAACAAACACTGAAGGAGTGCCTGCACTATGTTTACATTAGCTACACAGAGCAAAGTATTTGGGATTCAGCAATTCCGATGAGCTCACACCTCATTTGCATCTTCACCATGCTAACAGACCTGAATCTACACCATAAAAAGGCTAGGAAACCTGAAGCTGAGGAGACTTGTTTATGTGGAGAACACAGAAGAGGCTATTACTTTGTGATATATCTGATAGAAGACTACTTGTCTTGAGAAGGTATGCTTGCATTTTTCAGTTACGTACTGCATATGCTGAACTGTCATTAAGAAAAATCTGTTTAATATTATATCTTCTTCTTCTACTTTCGGCTTTTCCAGGTTAGGGGTCGTCACAGCGGATCACCTGTCCACTCATGACTAGCAGTAGTGTTTTACGGTGTCGAGTTGCCAGCCCGGCGCCAAACCTTCCACAGAAGGCACACACATGCACGCACTCACACCTAGGGCCAATTTAGAGTGTCCATTCCACCTACAGCATGTCTTTGGGATGTGGGAGGAAACCAGATCAACTGGAGGAAACCCACACGACCACAGGGAGGACATGCAGACTCCGCACAGAAGGCACCCCAGCTGTGGATAAAACTGGAGAACCTCTTGCTGTGTGGTGGCAACGCTAACCGCTGCACCACCGTGGCTGCCCCTGTTTAATATTATATAATACAATAATTAGCAAATGCTACATTTATTTTTATGCATTACTTACAAGTGTACTGATGGCATGGGCATTTTTGTCAGGGCATTTCGTGGGAATACATAATTGGCAATAGCTTAAAATGGAATGTTCTGTGTTAAATCTGTAGACATGTTTCAGGGACAGTTCATTTGATAGCACTTTTAGCATTTCACTGATGGTTTGTTAGTAAAATGTGTCATTTACCTGCTCTTTTGAGGGAGGGGAAGCAACACTACATTTCTGCTTTGGCACAAACAAGGATATGCTGCTATTGTTACTCTCCTTGTTTGCATCCAGCCTTGCTTTGTGTGTGAATGTAATATGCTACAATCACACAATTCTTGTGGTTCATATTTCAAATATCTTGACTGTTTTATGTTTCTCCAGTGGGCAATAGTGAAATCCTACCTTTTTTGTTTTATCTGGAAAAAGGATTTTTTTAGTTACGTGAAACCTATGTATATTATCCTTCTGTTGTATTTTAGGTCACCTAGGATTTTGGAACCAAGGTGACTACATCCCTGACCCCCCCCATCAGTGACCCAGAGATTCAGGTCATTATGGAAGCTTTTAGGTGACATGATGCCTGTCTGCTTGTGAGGAGATGTGGAGATATGTCAGGCAGAATGTACATTTGACAACAGATAGTTGCTGTTGTGAATGCAGTAGATAGTCACAGCAGAACATATGATCAGATGTACCATAGCGCCACTGACATGTTTTCATCTAATAAGAGGAGAGCAGCTGTAGTAGTCAGGGACAGATGGGTACCAGGGATGGCCTGCTACAGAGCCACAACTAACAGCAAATGAGGAGTTCCTCTCCACTATCTGGGATCCAGACTGCTCCCAGGAAAGTGCAGAACAGCATGTCTTTGACATCGGTGCTACTGATTCACGGATGGCATGTATGTCCCAGTAGGACCTTCCAGGTAGGCTTTTTGTAATATATTTGTAAGTTCATTGCTGTAAACTGCATTGTCACAACAATAAAAATAGGTTGCACACTTTGTACTAGAACTTTGGACCATCTGTATTCTAGCCCTACACTTATACCTGCTGCCACAGAAATAGTTACATGATAGTTATATAATTTCTTACTCATTCTTACGTTCTCTGTGGTAACCACCATGTAACACTGCTTACAGTGTTTGCATGATAACCAATAGAATGAACTGAATGTATCTGTTTTTAATCTGTTTTCATTTTACAGTCTGCATCCAGTCTGCATGTGTTCAAAGGCTGCAGGTGTTGTGGAACCTTGCTAACCATCATGCAATGTCACTTAGCGGAGATACATGATGGAAAGTAAAAATTGCAACACTGTATCCTTTTTGACATTTACACCTTTATGGACTCCCTGTCTGTAGGTGTGCTGCCTGTCTCTTGTGTGAGTCACTAGTCCTGGTTTGCACACTGCTAAGCATTGGGCAAAAGAGATAAGCACAGCCAAACCTGACATCCATTTTCTTCATTTCCCTTGTTTGCATTAAGCTGCCCACCATGCAAATGCTAGAAAAAAAAGGAAAGGTAGTTGAAATGAAGAAAAGCAATTTATGAGATAAACACTACAAAATGTTTGTTAGTACACACAACATATTTTTGAGATAGGTCTGGATTTGGGCTCTCACTGCAATTAACCTAAAGAACACAGGAAGGAAGCTGTATCCCTCTTTGCCACACAAACAGCTTTGCAGCAGGGAACAGAAATGTTAAATACTCTTGTATAGTAAAATATTTACATCAATATGTTAGTGTTTTGTAACAATAAATTGGTTGAGGGATTGTAGATTGCTACAGTTAACAACACATTCAGATTCATTACACATTGGCTTAGGTTGGATTTGTCATCCAAGTTCTTGTTGAAAGTATAGTTAATGGACATATAAAAGGCAAAAAATGTTACCTCCTGTGTTACTGTTAGTTGTGATGATGTCCTTAACTTTCGCTTAACTTCTTCCAAGACCATCATCCATGGGAAGCATTGCATCAACTGCTCATGGTAAGCCAAATGGTTTCTTTGTCAGTGGTGATGAACAGTTCAAAGAAATATTTAACTTTTATCTGTCTACATGATGTGGGTGTCAGGACTGATGTGTGCATTGCTGTAATGTCTGTAGTAGTGGCATCCCTTTTAGCTTGTTAGCATACAGTTGACTATAGTAGTGTAGCTATTAATTTATTTTCTGTGTTTGTTGCTTATTATTACAGGTGATCCTGACAGTAGAAGTGTAGGACTTTTGCCACCCAATGTCAGAGTATCGTCAGACTCTGATGATGATGGTGGCCAAACAGAGGCACAGTCAGGGGGATCAGAGGATGAATCTGACATTGAGGATGACACTCAGCCATCCACTGTAATTCCATCAGACACAACCAGTAGGCCTACACCAATCCATTCCAGTGAGCCCTCAGATATTAGACAGGTGAAGGGTGAAACACTCTATCAGGAAAGTTTAGTTACTGCAGCCTCAGTGCCTGTTGACTCTGGGCATAGCCAAAGTGTGGGTGAGGTGCCACACAGGAGGGATGTTGGGGTGCTTGGAGGAGGCCTGCTATCCATCCTCCATCTGATCCAGTTGTATGTTCCTGTGCCACTCAATTTATGTTTAGGGCCATCATGGAGACACAAGCATGTTCTAATAGGTCCTCCAGATAAATGTTTATGGTTGTAGATGTGGCACAGGCTGACATGTGTGACTGCCTTCACTGTGTTGCCAATTCAATGGAGTGAATGAATGACAATTTGGATTGGACGGTGTCTGTGAGTAAACATCTGCTGGGAGGGGGACAGCATCTTTGTGGGCATAGGTAAGCCACATCATCTGCTGTTAACCAATGTGGCCATGCCCAATCATGCTCCAGTAGTGGCACTACTTCCACTGCTCCATCAGTGGTTGAGGTGTCCACACCCAGACATGGCAGACCAATGGGTCATGGTCCTGGACATTCTCTTGAGGGTAGCTCCTCTGGCAGACATCAATAATGTTCAGGTAGCAGCAGTGCATCTGACCATGGATGTGGACATGCCAGTGCAACTCCTGGGAGAGCCATTATTCATGGTTGGGTACAACAAATGATGAATTTCTACCTCTACCATGCATGGCTCACACCTGTCTGATTTACTAAGACATAGATCTAGTACAGAGCTTGACTGTATACATGCAGACATTGGCACACCAATTTCACCTGGAGTACCTACACAGACACACACACACACACACACACACACACACACACACACACACACACACACACACACACACACACACACACACACACACACACACACATACTAGTTACATGGTTCAGCCATGAAGCCTAAAGCTCATTTTGCCTCACTGGCTATTTGTTACTTTATCCAAATGTCTGCCTGCTACACTTTCTAACTCAAACACATTCAGTTACATTTTGTGTCAATCTAGGCTTCCTGCCCCCCACCCCCCATTCACAACACCCTGTGCAAGTGTGCTATATCCCTGTTTTCTATTGTTTGGATTTAAAGATACATAATATATGTGCCTGATGTTGAGGGTGCATAGCTGACTTAGTGCTTAGTGTATCTGCATTTGTGATGTTGATTTTGTAATTGCACCTTTTACTTATATTGGTCTTAGACAGTTGATCAAACATT
This sequence comes from Protopterus annectens, assembly GCF_019279795.1. Lineage (NCBI taxonomy): Eukaryota > Metazoa > Chordata > Ceratodontiformes > Protopteridae > Protopterus > Protopterus annectens. Next base: position 1,874,198,268 of record NC_056739.1, read on the forward strand.
TTTTGCATCAGTTTTGTTAAAGATCTTGTGAAGGGTAGGAAGTCTGAAACTGAAATCTGCCTCATTACTTTTTAACTTCTCTCTTTAATGATTTTGCAGTACAAAAGTGTGATGCTACACTGAGGACATTCAGTGACCCATCAGTACTTTTGAGAGGTATGACTGTGAATCTTTGATGCCTGAGGCCTAGTACTTGATAATGGACACATATTAGTCACTGCTGTCAGATATTAAAATCGTTTCTGTACAAATTACCCACCTTTTATTTGCTCACATTACTAAGTAACAACATGCAAGGATATGCCATCCATTTGTTTTATTAAACATTATACTCCAAGTTCAACACCTACTTTTAAATCCTGCAGTTACAACAGTTTTAGTTCAGGGCTGACTCTGTCTGATGCTAGGAGTACACAGACATCAGCTGGGTAGATAAGGGTTGTAAGCATTGCCTGTTACTATATTTATGTGCATATGATGAAGGTTTTAGCCACTTAGATGGTGAGTGAGTATGCTATGCATTGCCTCATAGCAAATGTGAAGGCATACTGAGCACACATTAATCTGTCTATACCCACAGCACCTACTGCCCCCCTGACTCCTCACCTATGTGTGGCTGTGTTGACCTTGCCATTGGTGGTGGGATGCGTGCCCCTTCCCCTTGTTGATCCTGCTGAAGCTGTTTTCTCAGGATGATGTTGGGTAGCATGACACATACAGTAAGTATTTCAGTACATGTATGTGGACTGTATTGCAGGGCTCCCCCAGATGTATCTTGGCACTTGAAAAGTGACTTCAGTAGCCCAAACACACATTCTGAGATATTTCTGTTTTGAGTGTGTGCCTCATTATGATGTTCTTCAGCAGGTGTTTGCATTTCTGATGGGCATCATCAGCCACAGTTCCAGAGCATAACCTGCAGCCCCTGGTAAATGACCCTGTGGGATACCCACCCTCCCAGTGAACATCTGATACAGTTGGGAGGTTTGCCAGATATGTGTGTTGTGGTAACTGCCTGGGATGTCAGTACACATGTTCAAAATAATTCCCTTGGCATTACAAATGACTTGGCAGTTAGTATAGTGGAAGCCCTTTCCACTTATGTAGACCCTTCCCTGTTTTCCAAGTGGTGCCTTAATTTCTACATGTGTGCAATCTTTAGCACCCAGTACTTCAGGGTAGTGTGCTACAGGGTAGATCTCCTGCATATTTGTGGCTCTGTCCTCAAGAGTGGTTACTGGCATACTGGAGCATAGCATTCAGGAATTGATGGAGGATACTTGATGCTGATGCCTGTGACAACCCCAACATGTCCCCTGTTGGCCTAAGAATAGTACATGTAGCTAAGATTCTAAGTGCTGCACACACCTTTATCTCCACTGATATGGGCACCCCTTGGTTTGCTCTGGGTCTGAGTTGAGGATGACAGAGGTTGCAGAGTTCCTGTAGTGTGTCTGAATCCACCCTGTATCACTGTACAATGTCCAAGATATGTAGATTGTGATACGTTAAATGGGGTCTGAAAACTCTTCTCCTTGGCCTTGGTCTATTAGCAGCAGCAGCATAGAGTCCTGCTGTGTAGACTCCTTTACATGGCTGTATTCCATTAGGTTTTGGAAATCACAGAAAAAGCCAGTGAGTCTACACAGTTGCTTTGTAGCTTGTTGAATAGCTCCTCCATCTTGGATTGCTTGATTAGAACATAGTTCAGCTGCTTATGCTGTAATTAGCATGCCAAGGTGATTAGCTTGTTTTTGTGACTCTACACACTGTGTAGAGCCACTTACTGAATCTAAAACAGTGCACTACTGTGTCCTTGCTGCACCAAGATGCACACACATTCTAAACAGATTGTGTAGGCTTTGTTTAATTTGGCTGTATATGTCGCATAAGATATTTTTGATGAAATTGCATTTCAGCATTTCAGTGAAATGCAGTTTTAGTCATTTGTATCACTTGATTTCTGACAGTAAAATGAACCCATGTTCAAATGTCAGTGAATCATTCTTATAAATATATATATATATATATATATATATATAAAATCATATAATCATTCTTATAAATATATATATATATACATATATATATATATATATATATATATATATAAAATCATATAATCATTCTTATAAATATATATATATATATATATATATATATATATATATATTTTATATATATATGTATATATATATATATATATATATATATATATATACACACGCACTCATGCACAGACACACACACACACACACACACACACACACACACACACATATACATGTATATATATATATATAAATATATATATATATATATATATATATATACACATATATATATATATATATATATATATATATATATATATATATATATATATATATATATATATATATATATATATATATATATATATATATATATATATATATATATATATATATATATATATATATATATATATATATATATATATATATATATATATATATATATATATATATATATATATATATATATATATATATATATATATATATATATATAAAATTGCCCATACCAGCCTTATTCAAATGTGTTAACCTCAACCCTGCCCCTAATCCCAAGTCTGTACATTACCTTACGATAAAAACCTTCCCTAACAGTATCAGTATTTAGACAAAGTATGGCTAGGGTTATTCTTATATTTTTTAACTTTATCAATTGTAAAAGGAGAGTATATGTTGCCCTTTTTCAATAGTTGCAGTGTCTATATTTTTAATATCTGATAAATGCCAGTGTCAAAGTGAAGAATCTCATCAGTATTTCTGCATGTTGACATATTTAAATAGATATGTATAATTTTAAGGCACTAAGCTGAACTAAAATGCCAACAAAAACAAAACACCTGAAGAAAGATTCAAGAAGTACCAGAAGATAGAAAGGAACAATGTGTAAAACCAAAACCATCAAAATTGTCAAAAAGCTGCGTTTTTGTACAGCTATTGATCCCTTATCAAATCAACCAAAAATGCATATCCTGCATAGATTCTGTCACTGAAGACCACAGATGAAGAATCCACGTAAAACACCTGTTTATTGCACCTCTAGCGCTTCGGCAAATGCCTTCAAGGAGTATAAGACATCACAACACTTACACAGTTTAAATACCCTACTACAACTAACGATTAAACAATTAACTTACATCAATTAATCAATAAACATTAAAAATGCTTAATACTACTTCCTCATCAGATAAAAAACCTCCAGTTACAGTCTACATTCAGGCCCAGAGGAAATAAAGTGTCATATTTCAAAATAAAAATACTTTCTTTATACGCAGCTTCTTTTTATACAAATGATCAGAAAATACACCTTTAGCAATATGTTCTAAGATAGTGGCTTGTAACCCATTTGGGTTAGAATTGTGAACCAGAAGAAAATATTTAGCAACAGGGCTTTCTTCTTTATTATAGGTTCATAGGTTCAAAGGTTGGTACTAGGCTATCAGCCCTAGGGCTTATGCAAGCCTAGCCATAACAATTCCCTGTCTATTTCTACCTACACTATTTACTTTCCTGGACCCCTGTCTAGCAGGGTGACTGACGTGATCTCCGGGGTGAATTTCCTTTCTCCCATCCAATCGTCAAGGTTCCTTTTGAAGAGGACCAAAGAGGCACTCTGCTTGACATGTATGGGCAATCTATTCCAGAGTCTGGGGAGTCTCTGGGTCAGGAACCTATCCCTCCAGCATGTTTTGTTTATTGTGATGACAAGGTTTAGATCCCTGGAGCATGTGGCTCTGAGGGATTGGGATTTCTTTAAGTGTAGCATGTCCAACAGCTCTGGGTTTGACATGGCCTTGTATGTTAAGCAAAGATCGCCTTTGAGTAGACGATATGTGACAGAGTATAGCTGGAGTTTTTTAAGGCGGTCAGCATAGGGCATCTGCTTTAGGCCTGTGATTCTTTTAGTGAGGTATTTCTTCGGCCTTTCCAGTTGTTGCAGATGTCTTGAAAGGTACATACCAAACGGGGCATCGTATTCTATAATGGGTCTAATGAGGGATGAGTACAGTGGGACAATGACCTCCTTTTTTCTGGATGAAAAGCCCTTAGTAATGAGGTATGCCACATAGAAGGATTTCCTGACTGTTGCGGCGATGTGGTTATCGAAGGTGAGAGCACTGTCCATCTGTATAAACAGTCTCTGCAAGGCTCAAACCCAGGACCCTGTACACTACAGTCACACTAGTTAACCATTAAGCCATCATAGCAGTTATTTATAATATTCCTGATATGCTCCTGCAATCTAATTTTAAACTTCCTCTTACTCTCTGCTATATATACAAGGTTACAAGGACATTTCAACGCATAAATACTACCTTCAGTATTACAGCTATATATATTATTAACCTCAAATAGATGACCATTTATATAGTTAAACATTGGAACATATTGCTAAAGGTGTATTTTCTTATCATTTGTATAAAAAGAAGCTGCTGTATAAAGAAAGTATTTTTATTTTGAAATATGACACTTTATTTCCTCAGGGCCTGGATGTAGAATGCAACTGGAGGTTTCTTATCTGATGAGGAAGTAGTATTAAGCATTTTTAATGTTTATTGATTAATTGATGTAAGTTAATTGTTTAATCATTAGTTGCAGTAGGGTATTTAAACTGTGTAAGTTTTGTGATGTCTTATTCTCCTTGAAGGCGTTTGCTGAAGTGCTAGAGATGCAATAAACAGGTGTTTTACGTGGATTCTTCGTCTGTGGTCTTCAGTTTTATTTTATTTTTTCTTTTTGGTTTGTAATAGATTCTGTCAGTGACTGCAAATATGAGTGAATGTTCATTTGTGTGACTAAAATATGGTTGAATTAAAGTTTTTAGAGAATAGCTAAGTGTAATTATGCAGACAAAATGAATGTCAGACTAAAAAGCTAGTAGTTCTGAAAATGTGTAAGATCACACTAGAATGTTTTGTGGGAATGTGCAAGTGTTCATGAGTCAGGATTAGAGTAAGTGCTAGATGAGGGGACAGATTTTGTGTCCGACTTTGATATTGGTGTGTAAGTCTGTTTGTGTGTGCTTAAGTTTGCATCAATACATGATTGTGATAAGCATGAGTGCAGCTGTAATTATTTCTCATTTTCCTGTCTATGCCCTTATCATTCTTTCACCTCTTGTTGCATGTCATCAGCTACTCTGATACCATAAGCAGTCAGAGTTATTCATTCATGTTAACAGTCCAAAATAAATCTCACACTGCATGGACAAAAAGTGTGCAATAAAACACAATAAAATAGCACCCTTGATATAAATAAATGCCCAAGAAATTATATTTAACAAAATTAGCAATATAAACCAAAAAATATATAATTGCAGCCACAGCTAGCTAATCAGAAAATATAATTACCAGCAAACAGACCAAATTCAAATGGCTAATCTAATTGTGAATCAACTAACAAAACTATAACTCATCAATAAAAGTAATACATAAATATAATCCTCACTGCACTTCCAAAACAATATCACAAAATTATTTTACCCTGAGACACTATGGACATGTGGACAAGGCAGAGTGGATTTAGTAAACTTACTGCATTCTCACCCTTCATTTGAGGCAAAATGACCAAAAACGAGTCAAACAAAGCATTAAATTACAATATCATGTGGGAAAAGGCTTCTGGATCTTAAATCTGCAGTTTTGAAAGTGTGTATCTCATATGGCTTCTGCTATTCAGAATTCTTTGCTTGCTTCAAACAAGGTGGCAGGAAGGAAAGCAAGATGGAGGCCACATCTGAGAATGGTTCTGTGTACATATGTAATTGTTCTCCATGGTTCATAAATGAAAGAAATTAAAAATGATATTAAAAGTAATGTAGGTTTTTCAGCAATTGTGCTTGTGTAGGAGACAGTGATGTAGGCTGAACCAATTCAGAACTATCCTTGAAGGAAGCACAATAAGTAATTATGCATTATGACAAAATAAATCCAAAATAATTATTTATAGTTGTATTCCCAGATCTAAAGTATAATTTAAGTGTAAGGGCTGGATTTAGTGTCACAAACAATCTTATTAGAAGGCTAATGTTAGAATTAAAAATGGTTGTTTTTTCATGGAATACATGGCTGACAGGAAGGACTACTTTGCTAGGGACAGCCCTCATCTCAGTCATATGGTAAATAAAATCATATGCCACAAGTTAAGTAAGTTTTTTAATGATTTTTTACAAGTTCAGCTGATATGCCCATAGTAGGAGATCCTGGACAGTATTTGAATAATTGTAGCTCTTATGGTCCCAAATACAATGAGTACAAATAATAAATATGATGACTTTACTCTGGTGCTAGCCTTAGAAAACACTGACATAATTATTATTATTCAGACTGGTATAATGATCTGTTTTCTCCACTGAATTTTTCTGGTAATAAAGGATTTTATAACTTAAGAAAAGGTATTAAAGGGGGAGGATTATCTATTTATGTAGAAGTGTATTGGGGCTCAGTTATTAACAAATCATGATTCTTATAACATTATTACAGCAACTATTTTCAAACTAAGTAAGAAATGTAATATAACTGTTTTTATACAGCCCCCTCTTTAAAAAGGGCACAGCATAAAAACTGGATAGACACACTAAGAATGTCTGTGGTAGGTTTCAGATGTATACTTAAGAGATTTTAATCTCCCTGGAATTGACTGAGAATTATGAAAGCCTCTAGCATGTTGGATAATTGTTTCCTTAATTTTTGGATAGAGGTTGGAGAAAATCAGCAGGTTCATCAGCCTTCAGCCTTCAGCCCTCAGTAGGTGAAAGCATCTTTGGTACAGTTATGCCTTCTCTGGATGTTGATGTTAGTAATATTATTATCTCATCTCTACTTGGTTATTCAGACCATGCTACTTTTAAGTGTAGTATTGGATGAAATCCATTTCTGAAAGAAACTGGTATGATCCCTTGTAAAACTCATTATTGTACTGACTATAAATCCACATGTGAATTAATAACTGAATGAAACTGGAAGGATGTCCTTAATGATCTCGGTATTGGAGTAATGTAGGATAAATAAATCCTATGGTCAATTGGATATGTTAATAGAAAAGTTTCCCACAGGTCATCTAACACTTCTTGGTTTAACCTTAAAATGTAACAGTATCAATAAATAAATAAATAAATAGAATAAGGCAGTGTGATAAGTTTACAGGACCCTAATGAGGTTGAATTTAGAAGAATGATCAGGAAATCTAATAGTTATTATGAGTTGAAATTACGCTAGAATGTAGTAAATAGTCTTAAATTGTTCTATACATATGCAAGGCAAAGGAATAGTGATGTGACTTCTAATATTAACATCTTATTTGATTATAGACTAGAAATGATGGACGACTTTCACTAGTATTTGGTGAAACTGTTAGCCATTGTGCACCATATATTTTTTAGCTTGGAATTAATTGTGAATGCTTATAGTTTCCTTTTAATTGAAATATATATGGTTGATAAAGCATTGAACAAAATCAAAGTAGACAATGCCCTGGACCTGATTACCTAAATAGCCTTTCTATCATCATTTAATGACAGTATAACATGTTTTCTATCAAATCTCTTTCTAATTATTCTAAAGTGTGGCTTTGTTCATACCTTGTTCCTCCTTATTGGAGAAGAACCCGTATTGTACTAGCAAACAATGGAAGCGATAAGTTGGGGTATTGACAATAATAGACCAATAAGTTAAACTGGCCTTATTTGTAAATCTTTGATTGGGTTTTATTAAAATCTATGCCTAGAATGCCTAACCATATAAAATTTGATGGTCATCAACATGACTTTACATCAGGAAGATCTACTACAATAAATTAAGTATATTTTTTACATATGTATATGGTAGATGCTTTAGATTTTGCCTAAGCAATTGGTGTGATCTTTTTGGATCTGTCTAAGGTGTTTGACTTAGTACCACATTATTGTATTATAAAAGACTTAATCTATTTATCATTAAGTGGGTTATGATCTGGCTCTAGATCAGATCAGCCAATATGACCATTTGTGGTTTAGATCAAGTGACTATTCATATTTAAGGGAATCTCTTGTGACCCAATGCCGAGTCATTCCCTTTTCTTTATTTTTATGTCTGATATCTTAACAATTGATAGATGTTGGTTTGGAATCTCTGCAGATAATTTAAAAGTGGCAAGGGTGTTCTTATGTGAAATGTCCATCTTGTATACCAGCACTGTTTAGATTCTTTTTTTGAATGGGTGCAGCTGAAAGAAATGAGGTTTAATGAGACAAAATTGAAGATGATACAGAAGCGAAAGAATAATCATATGTGTCCATATTTTTATTGTTTTATCATTGACAATAGTTTGCTTATGATGTCATATGGATCATGCTGGATAGTAAGCTATTTTTATTTTTGCTTAAATATTTTTATTGATGTTATAAAATGAATACAATTTAATAACTTTGCAATATAAAACAAAATTTACACAGGTTAACAAATGTATGCAGCCAGCAACTACAAAATCTAAATAAACTGTTAACAAAGGTGTCTAAGTTTAAAAGATATTTCACATTTTTGCAGTTAAAACTTCATTTTATGAGATATTACTGTCTTTTCTCTACATTATTTCTTTCACTTTCTTCCATGAGTTGTAATAAAACGTGGTTCTTTCTGTTCTCATTCAAATGGTTTTCATTTCCATTTATGATGCAGTCAATATGATGTTTCTGCATTCTTTAAATGTGCAAGCAATGTGTAAAATGTGTAGGAAGTAATGTCCATAAAAGTGAAAACTTTGTTCTAGCAACACATTGGGGTATGGGAGCATTAAACAAAAATCATAGATTTGGACATATGGAAATTCACTCGCAGTTTCACACCACTTTATTAAACAAGAGTAAGCGCTTTTGCGATCTAAGTCAGCTGATCACTTCTTCAGACTCATAAAAACAGTTAAAACATTGGTATTTAAAATATGGTTCAACCAATGAAAACACATATAGAACTATGAAATAGGCTAATTCAAATTGCATACATCAGTACATTCATTTGCCTTATATTCTGCATAAGATGAAATAAAATATAGATATAACAGACACATTTTATGTAATAATCCATATTACTTAATGTTTTAGTGGTCTGGATTTTAAAAAAGGTTTCAAGGAAACAGCATTGTTCAATCCAGGAGACCTATCTGCCTGAAGTAGTAAAATCCACCTTTGTTCTGCTTCCTCTACCTTATTCCTTATATCACCTCCCCTCTTACATTTATTTATTATTTCTAAAACCATGAAATTAAAAATATATTTCCTATCTTCTTCTTCCACATGTTTTGCTAAAGCACTTGTGTCTTTTTTATTTCTTATATCTCTAAGTGAACCGTTTCCTACCTTGACTACTACATCTCAGTTACACCTTTTGGTTTTTATAAAGGGCACTTCTGTGAAGCTGCAAGTGATTTATTTCCTGATGTGGATTATTCCATTTTTATCTTCAGCTGCGGTCTAACCATTGGTCTTTTCATTTTTTTCGCTTGAGGTATATACCAGGTGTTTATCCAGCTTTTGTTTTCTTTCACGTGTTTCTTGGACTGTATTTAAAAGCTGGGACATGGCTGAAGGTAATGACAACAATAAGAATCAATGTGAACGACTAGTTGGACTACTACATATATATTCCAACCCCTTGATGCTAAACCCTATTTTTCCAGTGAATGAAAGAGAACAAGTGGACTATGATACGCATAAGAAGTTCACTGAACTGTATAGAGATCTGGAGAATAAGTTATATAGCTTTAAAAGGCTACAGTGGCAAAGGTTTCATCTAGAAGCATCATTAAAATATAAAATAGTGCCGAGAGGTCTCAGAGTATTAAATATGCCTACTTATGGTGAGACCTACCCTGAATTGCTTCAAACATGGCAGAATTTAACTTTACAGCTTAGCTATGATTAAATGCATTTCTTTATAGAATTTTTTAAACCACAAGCAAAAGAGCTAGCCGATGAGATAAAGAGGCTACAAGAACAACTGACTAATAATTTTCCTATAGAGGTACTAGGCAGTAAATTAGATGAACTTTCTGACAGTATACAGGGCTATGATAAGAGGTTGCAGAATACTAAAACTAAAAAATTGCAAAGGGACCTCAATGACTTTTAATGTAAAGAGGTATTTTCATGACCAAGAAGAACAGCTGTGAGTACAGAAAATGTAGAAAAAATGACTACAGTACAGATTTCTGAAAATTCAAATATGCATAGTACTGCCCCTTTAAATCAGAATCCCTGTGAGAACAGTGATGTCAGCACAGAAAGAGTATGTATAGAACCTCCCACATTTGAAAATGGTGGAATGGCAAAATAAACTTTCCAAATGGCTTGCACTAACAGAAGGATGGATTCCAGTGTTAATTCTGATTCAGTAGCTTTTTTGGAGCAAAAGGAAGCTACACAAACCTCAATCCTTCCATTTGTGTTAAAGAAGGTGCTGCCAATAAGGGACAGGTCGAGCAGCAGGAATCAAAGAGGGAGAACACGATTACAGCAGAGAGAACGAGTGACTCCTGCATATATGAACACCAGGAGCAAGAACCAACAAAAAACTTGGTAATTAATATATCTAGCTTTTCTTTAACTGATGCACAAGCCTCGTTGTTAAATAGAGGCCTGAACTTTATTCCAGCACAGAAAACAGTATTAACTTGATTTATTAAAAGAGCTGAAGTTATTTTCTCATAACCTAACACTTAAAACCATGTTTAAAAGAAATGTATTTGATAATATGCTTAAACAACCTAGTGCCTTTGTACCCAAGATACATCCCGCAGTTGAAACTTTCACTAATGTCTGTGAGCATGAAATTAGAGAGATGTATGCTAAAAATCTTCCACCTAGATTTTATAACTTGAGTAAATCAGAAACTGAAGCTCTGTCAGAACTAAAGGATTCTCACAGCATTGAAATTAGGCCCGTTGACAAGGGGGGCAGTGTAGTAGTAATGGATAAGGTTTTTTATTGCAAGAAAATGATGGAACTTTTGAATGATACAGATACTTATGTTGAACTAAATGAGAGACAAGTACAAGATATAATTGACAGGATATCTGTATATATTTTTGACTTATTGATTACTAATTATGTACCAGAGGAATTGTTTGACTACTTTCAGATAGAACATCCGACTATACCCATTATTTATGATCTACCTAAAATTCACAAAGACATTACACAGCCTCCTATGAGACCTATTGTATCCAGTAAAGGATGGGCCACAGAAGCCATCTCAATTTATATTGAACAAAATTTACAAATAGTCCTAAAATCATGTGAGACTATACTAAAGGATACAAAGGTATTTCTGCGACTGTTATATAATAAGACTATGAATATTAATAGAAATTATATGTTTGTGACAATGGATGTCACTTCACTGTTCAAAGTGATACCAAATAAATGGGGTATTGAGAAAATACGTGATATTCTGACCTTGAAACAAATTTTTCAAAGCACTAAGATTAATTTGATATGTGAGTTGCTTGATGTTGTCCTAGAAAATAATGTCTTTATATTCAATGACAAGTTTTATCTACAGAAAGTTGGTGTAGCAATGGGCACGGCTTGTGCTAACAGCTACGCTAACTTAGCATTGGCTGCATGGGAAAAAGATCATGTATTAAGTGCTAGCAATAAATATGCTGGCAAAATTGTATGGTATATACGTTTTGTAGATGACGTCTTCCTGTTATAGGATGGTACTAGTGAAGAGTTGCAAGAGATGGTGGAGTACTTACATAGCACCACTGAATTTTTAAGATTGACTAGTCAACATTCCAGGGACTCTATTGAGTTCCTAGATGTTTTGGTTAAGAAGACAGCGTTAGATGAACTTACAACAGGGATGTATAGAAAATCTACATAGAAACAGTATCTTACATAAGACTAGTATGCATCCAACATTTGTACACAAAAATGTAGTGAAAGGACAATATATGAGAATAAGCCACTTACATAATACAGATGAAGGCTTTGTGAAGACAATGACTATATTAGAGAAAGACTTTTTAAATAGAGGTTATAGTAAGAAAGACATAAATAAAAGCTCTAAATATACCATTGAAAATAGGGATGGGAGATGTAAACAGCTCTTCTCAAATACTATAGACGATGTTAAAAGCAAGGAAGGTCATGATTTTAAAGATAGATTGCCTATAACTTATTCAAGTGACATCAGAAGGTTCTGTAATATTTTTGAGAAGAATTGGAATGTTTTATTGTCGGATCCTGACTTGAGAGAATTGTTAGAAGATAGACCCAGCTTTTCTTTTAGAAATAAGAGGTCCTTAAAAAGGCAACTCTGTTATAAATCCAGAAACAATGAAAGAATGATCCTATCTGATAGTCAGGGGACTTTTCCTTGCAGAAATTGTACAGCATGTGACTATTTATATAATAAATCTACATATAAACATCCTACACTAGGATTTATAATTGATATAGATTTTTATGCTGACTGCAGAACACAAAATTTGGTTTATTTCAGCTTCTGCACTGTCTGTCATGCCTTTTATATAGGCAAAACCAATAGGTGTCTAAAGGAGCATATCCTTGAACACCTTAGAGATATAAGAAATAAAAAATACACAAGTGCTTTAGCAAAACATGTGGAAGAAGAAGATAGGAAACATATTTTTAAATTCATGGTTTTAGAAATAATAAATAAAAGTAAGAAGGGAGGTGATATAAGGAATAAGGTAGAGGAAGCAGAACAAAGATGGATTTTACTACTTCAGGCAGATAGGTCTCCTGGATTGAACAATGCTGTTTCTTTGAAACCTTTTTTAAAATCCAGACCACTAAAACATTAAGTAATATGGATTATTACATAAAATGTGTCTGTTATATGTATATTTTATTTCATCTTATGCAGAATATAAGGCAAATTAATGTACTGATGTATGCAATTTGAATTAGTCTATGTCATAGTTCTATATGTGTTTTCATTGGTTGAACCATATTTTAAATACCAATGTTTAACTGTTTTTATGAGTCTGAAGAAGTGATCAGCTGACTTAGATCGTGAAAGCGCTTACTCTTGTTTAATAAAGTGGTGTGAAACTGCGAGTGAACCGTTTCCTACCTTGACTACTACATCTCAGTTACAACTTTTGGTTTTATAAAGGGACCACTGTGAAGCTGCAAGTGATTTATTTCCTGACGTGGCTTATTCCATTTTTATCTTCAGCTGTGGTCTAACCATTGGTCTTTTCATTTTTTTTTTTTTTTATGTTTAACAAGTAACCTTTTCCATGAACAGCTTGTAATGTTGAAAAGACCAAGTGTTCTATAAATTAGGCATATTTATATGGGGTTGGGAGGGTGGCCTAATGGTTAAGGTGTTTGCCTTACAAACACAAGGTGCAGGGTTTGAGTCTCACAAGGGATAATTGGCTAGGCTTAAAATGGCTCGCAAGAGCAGTCAGCCTAGTACTAATCTATGAACCTATGAACCTAATCTATATGTTGTATGATTAAGTGCATTGTCTCTATTCTGTTTAAGATGTACTGTCTTATATCCTGTATGCTAAGCCATAGAATTTTGCCTAAATCAAGTTTGCTTCTTATTTATTCCATTGTTAAAACTTTTCCAGAGTCTAGTAACTGATGCCAATAAGTCAGATCATGCTTTCTAAGAGTCTTGATTATATCTATAGCAAAAGACTTAATGTTATTGTGTGTGGATGAAATAGGCTATATCAAGAATAACCAAGCTTTTAAGGATTCCTATTCATAAGGGTTTTTATATCTTTTTATTGTGATTTTTTACAAACTTAGAACTTATGCGCTTCTGTTTGTTTTCTTTAAAATATTCTCTCATTATCCAAAAAAAAAATATTTCATACATGATTTTAGCCATATGTTTTCATTCAGAAAAAATGAGGTCATTGTCCCACTGTACTCATCCCTCATTAGAACCATCGTAGAGTGCAATGCCTCATTTGGTATGTACCTCACAAGACATCTGCAATAACTGGAAATGCTGCAGAAACACCTTATTAAAAGAATCACAGGACTAAAGCAGATGCCCTATGCTGACCAACTAAAAACCTCCAGCTATACTCTGTCACATATCGTCTATTCAGAGGTGATCTCTGCTTAACATACAAGGCCATGTCAAACCCAGAGCTGTTGGACATGCTACGGTTAAAGAAATCCCAATCCATCAGAGCCACACACTCCAGGGACCTAAACCTTGTCATCACAATGAACAAACCATGCTGGAAGGATGGGTTCCTGACCCAGATACTCCCTATACTCTGGAATAGACTGCCCATACATGTCAAGCAAAGTACCTCCTTGGTCCTCTTCAAAAGGAACCTTGACAACTGGATGGGAGATAGGAAATTTACCCCGGGGATCACGTCTGTCATCTGGCTAGACAGGGGTCCAGTTAAGTAAATATTGTGGGAAGAAATAGCCAGGGAATTGTTATGGTTAGGCTTGTACAGGCCCTAGGGCCGATAGCCTAGTACCAACCTATGAACCTATGAACCTATGTATGTGTTTCCATTAGGCAAAATAAGCATTATTTACCCATAATGATATTGTTTTTATATTAGATGACAGTCATATATTTCTATATCTGAAAGACTGATCCGTCCTGCTTCCCAGTGATTTAAGTGATGATTTAGAGCTATTCTAGATTTATTTGGATATCATAAGATGTTTAGCATTAGTGTATTAAATTGTTTTATGTAAGATTTAGGAGGAGGTATAGAAAAGGCTTGTATGAAGTATATTTTTGGAAAAAATTACCATTTTAATTATATAATGGGTGTCCCCCAGTGTAAAAAAAAATCCATGTTTGAATGAGTGTTTTAATGTTATTTAGAATATTTCAGTGGTTTATTGTTATTGTCTTATCTAGTTCATCTGTTAATGTAACCCCTAAGTATTTTGTTTTATTGTCAGCAGATATATATTTAGAAAAATCCTTATCTATGTCTTTCTTATAAGAATTTATAAGTAATAGCAGTATCTTATTTTCATTAAATTTAAGGCCCAAGAGTTTCTGAAAGTGTTCAATTAAATTTAATAGAGTTTTTAGAGAAGTATTATCATCCTTTAAGGTTAACAAGGGGCATCTCTGTTTTGTACCTTATTAATTTATAAAGACATAGAAAAACATGATCTGATGTTTATTTATGTCAATGACTTTTCATTCATAAAGTGATTTAATATGTGAATTTTTGAGAAAATCCATATTCTTCCAGAACTGACAATAGATATTACCAGTGGACATAATCAAATGCACTATTTATGTCTAAACTGACTATATTCATGTTATTTTTGTATGGTTAATTTAATCAATTAAATATATAATTATTTTAATGTTGTATGTATTTCTGTCTTTTATAAAACCAGTTTGATCTTCGTCTTTTAATAATGGAAGTAGTTGTTTGATCCTAGCTGCACGTATTGCCATAAACATTTTATAATCAACATTTAGTGAAGCTATAGCTTTGTAAGATAAACATTCCTTTGCATTTTTATCTGGTTTAAAATAGGTGATATCATTGTATAATTGCAAGAAGGGGGAATATTTTTGTTTTCTTTTACTAATGTAAACACTTTTAATAGTAATGAAAACAATTCTTTAGTTAATAATTTGAACATTTCTGGGATCATATTATCTATGCCATGTGCTTTGTTTGGCTTTAAATTTTTAATTTGTGATTCAAGTTGAAATATAGTTATATGTTTGTCTATTACTTGTATATGATCATCTGTTAGTTTGGCTTTGATATGTTTTCTAAAGAAAGACTTTAACATATTTTGAGTTTCTGTTATTTCCTTTTGGGTATTAACAAGTATAATTTAAATACTTCTAGTATCCATTCTAAGTCTGATACTTTCTTTCTGGTATCTGGAATGTATATTATCCTTGATTTGATTAGCTTACATAATTTTTTTAGTTCTATTTGCTATTCTTTTCTGATTTCTGAGTTTCATTGAATAAGAACATAATTTTACCTTCTCTAAATCTATCATTGTCTTATGTTATAGTATCTCTAAATATTTTTATTCATGTCATCTAATTCACTTGTTAAATTTATCTTTCCCTTTTGAATGTCTAGCTTTGATGCATTAATTCTTGCTTGATTTCCAGTAAGTCTTTGTCACATTGCCTTTCCTTGTTTTTAAGCCATGTTAATGCTTTACCATATAAATATGACTTCAAAGAGTCCCAGATATATATCTCTACGTCTTCAATAAGATTTATGTCTAAAAATGTTTGTATCTCTTTAACATAAAATTCCTTAAAATCCTCTAAGTTTGTTATGCACAAAGAAATTCTAGTTACCATTATTCTTTGTTTTGTATTTAAATCTAAATCAAAAGTAATTACATTATGGTCTGACAATGGTCATGTGACTACTTTGACTTTATCCAACTTTGTAGTTAGAACTCTTGATATGTACACACTATCTATTTCTTGAATGTGTGTCATGTCGATGAAAGTAATGTGTAAAAAATAATGTATTAGGATCAGCATATTCATTAATGTCTACGATATAAAAAGTTTCAGTAAAATCAGATAATACCTAAGAAATTGCTGTTTTCTTTTGTGTGTTTCTAGCATCAGTGTTTTCATCATTCAATATACAATTAAAGTCTCCTGTTATGATTATTTTCCCTTTAACATGGTGTACAATGTCTTCTAAATGTTACTTGGCTACTTTGACACCTAATCCAGGTATCAAATAAATGTTTACTAGAGTATATAACTTCCCATTTATGGATATCATTACTAAACAGCACATCCCTGTTTTGTCATGATATGTATTTAAAATTTTGGGGGTTAAAAATTGAGTTTTTTCATAAGACTGCTACTCCTTTCTCCTTTTGTTTATAGTGTGGACTTGCTAAAACTGTATAGTTATTTGTATTAATTTTATTTATGTCTTCTTGTATAATGTGTGTTTCTTGCAAGAAAATAATTTGTGCACTACACATCTTCAAATATTTTAAGAGACTTCCCCTTTTACAATTATTATTCAGACCATTTACATTAATGGAAATACACTTTGTGGTTAAATTATTGCCACTCAAACTGCTAGTCATATTTTAACTAAGAAACACACAGATTTAGCTAACAATAATGACTTATTTTCATTTGATGTAGCAAAGTAGTTAAAACTCATAAACACCCAATAAAAAAGAGTTAAACAATAAAAGCTTAAAGATTGAGACAAAAGAACAAACTAGCCTTCCTATGGGGAAACAAACCACTTTTGAAATAGACTAGCCATGCAAACATACCCTCTAACAGCACCTCCAAGAATCATTCCTCAACCCAATAATCTAAACATTTTGTCTAACAGAAAGAAGCTTGATATGTCTTATATTCTATTCATATCAGACATTTTTTCATAAAATTTGATTTAAATCCAAGAAAAAAAATATTTATCATAACCATATTACTATAGTAAGCATATTTTTCTGATAATAAAATAATGCAAGTTACAATGACTTTTTGTGTTTGCTTATAATATGCAACAGTTGTCCATTAGTCAAACTCCTTTTTATAAGAATGGATTAATATTTGTTATTCAGATTAATCTGACTAATCAGTAAAACAGCTCAGATTTATAAAATTGCATAACATGTTTCCATCATTCTAATTAAACCCAGTGAAGCTGCTGTTATATTGTGTAATAGCACAGTCTGCTTCACATCAATCTCTTTATTATATATGATCTAATTATAATAATTTTCTGTCTGTTTGCATTAAAATTAATAATCCTCTGTCTCTTTTATGAGTTCACTAAATTACTTTTTAATAAATCTCTCATTGTTTTTACTCTTATGCAAATTGTACAGTTTTGCATGTTATTAGGTAAATATCCCTTTAAGCAGCTGAGAAGTTCAAACAGATCACTGTTATTCTTCAACCTGAGTGCCTACATCATACTTGAGCCTTTTATTTTTATTTTCAAATACTTGCATGGTCACAAAGGGATCATAGGAGTTTATTAGGCTATTGGCCCTGAGGCCCTTATAAGCCTAGCCAAGAATTTAGACAATGTTTAGACAAATCAGCACCCAATGTCCCTGTCCAGCAAGGACATGGGTGGAATCCCAGGGGTATATTTTATGTTTCCCAGCCAGTTATTTTAAGTTTTTAAATATAATAATAAAGGGAAAAAAAACATCTTGGGAGCAAAAAGCAAGCTTTTCAGCTCGCAACCTTGATGTGAAGCTAAGAAACAAGTAATTAATCAATTTGAGTACTTCTAAACATGCCCCATGCTCAAGGAGTGCTTGAGAGCTTTTCCTTCTTTTAAATGGCTGTTTGCAAAGCCCAAGCATATCTCTGCAGTTAGAATTAAGTTTACATTTACCAGAGACATGTTTTATTTTAACTGTAATACGCCTTGTTCATTCCATATAAATAAGGAAGAAAAAACATTTATTTTCCTGTTTAAGTAGGTACTAATCATTAAAGCAGTTAAGCCATGAAACATTCATAGACAAACATTTAAAAAAAAAACAGGCACATATTTTCTGTTTCTTAAAGTTTAGAACTTATTAAGAAATCGATATTTAAACTGTATATTCAAATACACATGTTAAATATTCATTTAAGTTCCTTTTTAAGCTGCAACACTATGTTTACACTACACAGGAAAACATGCATGTATGGTGTGCCACTTAAAAGTTTCATTTTCTTTAAGTTTCTTTTTTCCCCTTTTTAAAGTGACTTGTCTGATACTATGACACTAAAACACTAATCAAAAGGTGTAAGCAGATAAAGCATTGTTTTATTTTATGTATTATGCTATTGTTATTTTCTATACTTTGAGAGATATTAGTACTATGCAGATTTGTTCAAGCATTACCAAGCTGTTAAGTTAGTAACCTAGAAAGTTAATTAAAAAGAATAAAACGTGTTTCCCTTTTTTTCCTTTTGAGATTGTAGTCTTTTTAGTTATAAGGCATCATTTTTGTTGCACATTTACGGGAACTTCATATATTTGTTATCTGATTAAAGTGTGTTCCCTTTAGGTAATCTGTGTGTGGTATAAAAAGAAAAATATGTAAAATAATTATTTAATAGTTACTTGTCATTCAGTCTCTTATTCTTTTTGTCTGTTTTTTTTCCATTCATTCCTCTCTGCTCGGCATTTTAGGGTAAAACCAATCCAATCATTTTTTTCTGTTTTATTTAAAGTTTTTTAAATATTAAAAAAGGCACAGCTACATGTAAGTTGTCAAAAGTTTTTGCTCCATCCAAGAAAATGATTTTAAGCCTTGCATGAAACAGCAAATGGACCTTGAATTGTTTCTTATTCAGTTCTTTTATTAAAGGTAAACATTCCTTTCTTTTAGAGTTTACCTCTGATGACTAATCATTGTCAAATGTTATTATATTATCTTGGTATTTAACAGGACAGCTTGGCCACGCATTTTCTAGCAACAGTTCCTTTTTCTTTGAAGTTATAAATCTTATTATTATTGATCTTGGACTTTTATTTGCTTTATAAGATGACTAAACTGCCAGTGACCTCTGGGCATTTTCAATTCCACAGGAAAAAGACTCAAGTAAATTCAGAACATTTGGAAGCCAGGGTGTGAGAAAATGTACCAGATTGACTCTTTTAGTCTTTTCCAGTAGTCCATAAATAAGAAAGTTGTTTCTCCTTGACGTAGTTTTTAGGTCGTATAATTTGTTTGTTAGAAAAGTTTTTCTTTTGAGAGAGACTTAAGCTAATGTTCTTGTTCCATGAGTCTGTCTTCCATGTCATTTAATGTTTCTTCTATGTCAGCAATTTGAGTCTTATGTTGCATTATTAATTTGTGTAACTGATCCAATAGTTTTGTGCATTATTCTTTGTGTCAATGTTTTTGTCTGTTCTGTCAAACTTCAAAGATAATCCTGCATGGTAGATAATAAAGTTTGTAGTTCCTTCTTCAATGTCTGGTCCTGTGAAGTGTTCTTTTGACAACTCATTCCGTGAAGAAATCTGAGTACTTTCTACTTGAATTTTACAGAAAAATCACAGAATTTAAACAAAATAATCCAATGTAGACTTCCAAAAGACTGTAACAAAAGTTCCTAGTTAAGTTTAAGAAGTTTAGGAGTCTTGTTTTTTAAAATTTTCTGTAATAAATATAATTTAGATATTAGGGGTGAGAAAATATGCTGTCAACCTGTCAGCATCCTGGCCACGTTCCCAGTAAGCTAAAATTTGAGGTGCAGGTAAATAAAATATGTGTGTTTGTGTGTGTGTGTACATAAATATATATATATATATATATATATATATATATATATATATATATATATATATATATATATATATTCATTTATTAGCACCATATTAAGAATTATCTCTTCTAGGGATTAGGCTGCCATGATTCCAATGTACTAAATGGTTATTAGCGCAATTATAAAATATGGATCAAGGTTTTGTGCTTTCTCCATAACAGATATTTCTAGACCTTGAAGAGTTTATATGCTACTTACCAGGAAGATTAATAAGTATCAATTATGAGGTTATTTTGATGAAGATAAATACATTTTCTATTTTTTATAGACAGTTTAGGGGTAACCTTGTTTTGCAGACCAGAGGTTATGTGTCCACAAAATTCGATTTTTTTAATCCACAGGTATAAGCACTTTCATCCCAATCAAATCACATAAGGAACTTCATCAGATACAAGGTTTTAAAATTTAAAAATCAAATAAATAGACTTGAATACATGACATCACTTCCTATACCACATGTAAAGGGAAACTTTCAAACAAAATATTTGTTTAGTGTCTAAGTGTAGCCATAACACATTACAAACATAAAATGCAACAGTATACACACACATAACATGCACAAAACACATAGAGGTATAAATGATCTCAAAATAGTATTAGAAAATATGAGAAAATATATATAAAAAAGCAGTTTTTAAAATATTATGTTCTATCCACACCCCACCATCATAATTAGTCTTTAAGCCTAATAAATAGTACAGCTAGTCATGACATGCTTCAAAAAATGTTTTTAAAAATTAAGTTAATATCCCTAGAATGTATCAGATCAGTTACAAAAACAGTGTTAATAAATAATGTAAAAATTAATACAGATATAAAATATAAAGTATTTTTAAAATTGTTATATTAATATTAATTCATAAAGCTAATTGTATTTAATCATATAGTTCATCTGTTAAGGGCTTTTAGTTTTAATAAACGACTAATGGGCAAACTGTCAATAAGACCAGGCCAATGTACAGCATCCAATCTGAGTTGCCAAATCAACTCGGCCCTTTCAAGAAGGTATGGCCAAGCTGCCCCCTCTCTATTTGTTTTTGAACTTCTAAAATAATGAATTTAAACTGATGTCCCTTATTAACCTTCACATATTTTATCTCTAATATTCCTAACATGCTCATCAATCCTGTTTTTAGTTTACGTTTAGTTTTACCGACATAAAAATATTGCTTTTCTTGTTTTTGAGTGAATTCTGCAGTGTAACCTTATTTTGGATGTTTAAAGGTCCCAATAGTGTAGAATTATACAGCACTTTTGGAATCAGTTTTATATATCATGTGGTGAGGACAAGAGATAATCAGTGTTTAGTAGATAACAAGATTATGCAAAGCAGTTTGGGACATATTTATTTCTAACTTAGAGCTGGAAGGAGATAGAATTCATTGCCTTCAGAAATTAGAGTGATAGACAGTTAAAAAACTTGGACTAGATCAAAGCTATATGGGTAAAACATATCTGACACTTCCTAAATAAAGAGAGGCCTTTAATGATCTCTTTTGAGGTCTGTGGCCTATTTTTGAACATTGAATGTATGCATGATTTCTACAAGTATGAAGTAAGTTTCCAAAAGCCTCAATAAACAATAAGTGAGCTTAAATTCAATTACATTATATGGAAAATAGAGCAAAGGGCAATAATATAGGAATACTGTGGCTACTGGAACACATAGGAGATAATCTAAAAGCCTTTATAGCTGCTGAGTTTAAAAATATACTAAGGCTGGAACCTGGAAACTGTTCCTTTGATTGATCAAGCAGATAGAATAACTCCTAGAATGCCAAGCCCTGAGTACCCCAGATGCCTTCTTTTCAAAATCCTAAAATATTCTGATAATGAAACTACCATGTTAAAAGCAAGGGTGCTGGAGAAATTATGTCAAAGAAGGGAAATCTGTTGTATTTAATTTCTCCAAGTCTTTTGGGTTTCTAACACCATGACGGGAATGGACCCCATTCCTAAGTCAAAGTACGAGTAAAGTTCATGAAATTAGTATTGTTTCACTCTTTGATGTCAGTCAAAAGTGCTCTTCGCAGCACCTGCAATGTTCCTAGTAATGACTCATTCTGCAATTCGTATGGTGTTACATGAATTGGTAATATATCTAAATATGACTGTAAATTATTTTTTATAAGACCCATTGTTCCTACTACTATTGGAACTGTCTGGGTATCTTTCTTCCACATAGCTCTCATTTCTGCCTCCAGATCCAGGTATTTTATGACTTTGTGTCTCTCTGTATGCAAGACACTGTAGTCACTAGGTGTGGTGATTTAAATGGTCAATGCTACTTTTGTCTTCTTTTCTTGGACCAATATATCCAGTTTTCTAGCATCTATCTTTTGGACTGTAGGTATTGGGTGATCCCATGTGATATAAACTTCATCATTTTCTATGATTCTTTGTGGCTCATGTTTCCAGTGTTTTTCAGCCACTTCGATACCATGAAGTTTGCACAACCTCCAGTGAAATAATCTCGCCACATTATTATGCCTTTCAGTATACAGTTCCTTTGCCATTAGTGCATCGTAACCAGCAGCAAGGTGTGTGACTGTTTCCAATTCAGTTTTACAAAACCTACATATGTCTGTTTCTCCCACATGTTCAATGGACTTTGTAAACCAGCGTGTATGCAGCCCACTATCTTGGGCTGCCAATATTAACCTTTCATTTCTTGATGTGAATTCACCTCTCCTTAACCATTCCTGCATTCATTCTTGATCAACATGAGGTTCTTCCAGAAGCTTTCTATACTTGCAACTATATTTATGTTTTTTTCACATTTCTTGCCTTCTCATCTGGTCCTTCACTTTATATTCTTTCTTTTGTTTTTTAGCACATTCATTTGCTGCCTAGTTTATATTTACTTCTGGTTTGAGTTCCATTCCTGCTTGATGTCGATATGCTTTTGCTAAATTAAGCAGAGATGTCATCTTAGATTTATTCTCCTCATGTTTCAAAACTTTCACTACATTTGGATTTTGTGAGGTCAGTAGATATGTATGGAGTCCCATGGTTGCAGATCTATACATGTAATCAATCTTAAGGAGATTCATCCCTCCTTCAGAACGGGGAATATATAATCTTGGTATACACTGATTTTTATAAATCATTTTCTGAGCATGAAGCATCCTTCTTTTTAATATCTAGTCTATCCAACACTTTTTGGTGCCAGTCAATCACTCCAAAACTGTAAGTTAGGACAGGAAGAGCAAATTGATTTATGGCTTGGATCTTGTTCCTAGATGTCAATGATGTTTTCAGGATTAATTTAAGTCTTCTAAAGTATGCCCTACTGAGTTTTATTCACATTTCTTCATGTTTTATTGCTGAGCCTTCATCAATTCACAAGTATTTATACACTCCCTCTTGCTCAAGTTCTTTTATATCACATTCTTGTCCCAAACTGATGTTTTCCTGGTGCTGCAGTTTTCCTTTTGTAAAGGTTGCTTTTGCATATTTACAAGATCAAATGACATTCCAATATCATCTGAAAAAGTTTTGACAACCTGCAGCAGTGAGACTGTTACTATATTACAGTGTAACACTGTTTCTAAAGTAAGGGTATTTTCCTCAGATTCTTTAAAGACAAAGGTTTCTCTTTACAATTAAGATTTCCAAACAATACATATATTGCAAAAGGTAACCAGATTCATACATTTACCTCAACACATGAAATAGAAAAAATAGATAGCAGCCAAACCAGATATGAATAAACTAAATAGTTCTATGAGATATTAACTCATGCAGGGACTATGATGGTTGTTAAGAGATTTATTCGAAAAAAGGGAAATGGCTAATGACTCTATCCTTCGCAAGGGACGGCTTGCACCTGTCACCCCTGGGATTCCGGATATTGGCTAAGGCTCTTGCCACCCCCATAGTGCCTTTTTTAGGCAAGGCTCAAATTCTAATTCTAAACCTACCACCCTAGAAAACAAAAACGGGAAGAAACTAAGGGTAATGCTGCTCAATGCCAGAAGTCTAAATCTCAAAATGCACGCACTCGAGGCCCTTCTCAGTATGGAGAACATCGATGTCTGTGCTGTGACTGAAACCTGGTTCAAGGCTCCTGAGAGCACCCCGGCACTATCAGGTTTTACCTCATATCATGCGTTCTGGCCCCAAAACCCAGACCATACCACAAAAGGAGGGGGTGTATCCATATTCATCAAGGATACCCACACCTCCAGGTTGGTGGCTACGCACGAAGCATCGGAAACCATCCAGGTGCAATTAACCATAGGCAAAACTGCTCTACAATTTGTAGCATGCTACAGGCCACCCTCTCAAACTCAGGAAACCCACACAGTCTTCCTGAAGACACTGGAGGGTATAAATGTATCACCAAACACCATCATATTGGGTGACTTCAACTACCTGAATATAGACTGGGAACATTACTCAAGCCCCAACTTTCTAGCCCAAAGGTTCCTGGAGTTCATAAATTCAAATGCCATGGAACAACTAGTCACCGTCCCCACAAGAGGAGAAAATATACTAGATCTCATCATCACAAACCTGGGGACAAAATGCTCCACACCAGAAGTATATCCCTCTTTGGTGAGATCAGATCATAAACTAATCTCACTAGAAATCCACATCCCGCCTCCACCCAAAACAAAAAAGACCACAGTGAAGAACTTCTCTAAAGCAAACTTCACACTACTCAAGACAGGTGTGGTATCCTTCAAGGCCCCCGAGCCAATGGAAACCACAACCCAAGCTGCGGAAGCCCTTACAAATGCCTTCTATGAACACCTTCAGGACTGCATGGATCAGGCAATCCCAAATAAAACCAAGACTCTTTCCTCCAAGGGCAAACGTCCAGTCTGGTGGACCCCAGCCATAAACAAACTTTACAATAAGAGGAGAAATCTATTACATGATAGAGCAAAATCCCAAAAAGGGAAGGCATCTTTGATCAGTACTAGCAAGAAACTACGATCCCTCATAAAATCATCCAAGGCCAACTTTGAGAAAAAAATTGCCATAGATTCAAAAGACAATCATAAGACTCACACTCACACCTAGGACCAGTTTACAGTGTCCAATCCACCTACTGCATGTCTTTGGAATGTGGAGGAAACCAGAGAACCCAGACAAAACCCATGCAAATGCAGGGAGGATAGGCACCCTGGCTGAAAACTGAACCAGAGAACCCCTTGCTGTGAGGTGACAAAGCTAACCACTTCATCACTGCACTGCCCTACACACACACACACACACACACACACACACATATATATATATATATATATATATATATATGTATGTATATATATATATATATATATATATATATATATATATATATATATATATATATATATATATATATATATATATATATATATATATATATATATATATAGCTATAGATATTTATTTAGTTGACATTTTTTTACTGGGAAAGTTTGACTGGGCATGTGCCCATTTTCAGCAGAGGTCTGGGGAGAAAAGCTCCAAAAGCACTTTAGGAAAGTTGCAATTTTACATTGAATTCAGATGCTATCATCTCAGCAAACAATTAAAATATTTGAATAAATGAAAAATAAAAATGATTTAATAAGAGCTATATAAATCTAGCACATGCTCTTTCTCAATGGAATACAGTTGTGGTTACATGAAAGGGGAAGGGTAAAGTAAGAATGGAAATAAAGGAAGCAATTAGTAGAATAGGTTTACAGATGGAAGGCTAGAAAAAGGGTAAGGTACGTGTGCTCATAGGATGGGTCACAAGAAATTACTGCTACATACCACCTATGAGAGTTGAACAGCGAACTAAGTTGGCATAAGGCATTGGTAGATACAATTGTTGGATAAATGTCCTTTCAGTTGAGATTTGAAGGAACAGTAATGAGGTGTAAGTCTGACTGATTCAGGGATAGTATTCCATGTTTTTGAAACACAGTGTGAATACAGACTTACTCCAAATGATCTGTGAGGTTTATAAATAGTTAGTAGATGCTTATGATAGGAACATCAGCCACAGGATGGAGTATAATATTGAAGTAAAGTTGAGGTTGTTCCTGAAAAAGAGGTGCTATATAGTATTTTGTGTGTTAACATAAGGTGATGAAAAGTCAGCAGGCGGGGGAAATCGAGCCGATGTAAGGCTTTGAGTATAGAAGAGTGGGTAGTATTGGGAACCGACCAGTGACAAACTTATTTACTTTATTGTAGCCTTGACTGAGTTTTGTTTAAGGAAGAGTGAAGATTGGATAGGATAGGGGAGGTTATATAAGTGATGGCAAGACAAAAGTGGTGGCAAGAGTTACTTTAGTGGAATATTTGAGGAATCTTTTTACTCTTTATCCAGTTTTTGATTGGTCTTTATTATATTGTTATTGATACGCAGATCAAACTTGCATTTGTTGTCAATTGTAACACCTATAACTAACACTGTATAACATATAATTTTAGATACTTGCACATAAACATAGTGGAAGTATTTTTGAAGTAAATCAGTGTACCTGAATATAAGTCACTAACCTGAAGAATGGGTTTCATTTAAAGACGAGCTACATACTGGATATAAATAAGTTGATGTAAATGTAAAATATACTGTCGTGTAAAGGGCTAACAGAAACTTACAAGCTGGCATAAAAATCCAAATTATGTGAAAGATTTATTTAAATTTGTAGGAAGTTTAATGCCAAGACTGACCTTAAGTTTGTGGCACCCTCCCATGAGAACATGGGGATGGGCCAAAGTGTCACATGGTCAAAAATAAAAAAACTTATCTTACTATAATGGGGACATGCTACACCTAAAAAAATCCCAATCCCTCCAAGCTACATGCTCTATGGACCTAAACCTTGTCACCACAATAAACAGGACATGCTGAAGGGATAGATTCTTGTCCCAGAGACTTCCCATACTCTGGAACAGGCTACCCATCTATGTCAAGCAAAGTTCTTCATTAGCACTTTTCAAGAAAAATCTTGATGAGTGGATGGGAAATAGGAAATACACCCTGGGGATCACTTCTGTGTCTCTGCTCGATAGTAGCACAGGAAAATAACTTTCTTGCATGGCATAAGCCAGGGAACCTTGTTGGCTAGGCTTATGTAGGCCCTTGGGCCGATGGCCTAGTACCTACCTACGAACCTATGAACCTAAGTGGTGAGAACCAGGCCTTGAGAATGCCTCAGTAAGTCATTGAGTTCCCACCTGGTGAGAGAGTCTTGAGGCTGTGCCCAGGAAAATGATAATTGTGGTGAGTGAAATACTTCTGAGGACAGCCAGGCCCCCAGTTTGTTGATTCATAACAATATACAACATGTCCAACATGTTAGCTCAGGGATGGCAGTTAAAGCCAGTATAGGAAAACAGCACATTTTAGGTGCCTTATACTAAATTCACAAGGTATCTCAATGCTTCATAAAACAATGGCAATCGTTAACTATCTATATAGGAGAAAGGGATTGTTTGTTTGCTAACAATAAGCTAAGCTGAAGTCAAAAGACAAACTTGGCTTTTGGAAAAGTTGTATTGGAAGAGGCACACCAGCTCAGCAAAAAGAGGTGTAACAATGTTTATACATAATGCTTTGGTTTAGACAAAAAAGGAAGCAGGTGAGAGGCAAGGACAGTAGGTGCTTATATAGATAGAATCTAGCATCAAACAATACAAATAGGGAATTTTTATGAGATGAACATGGATGATACAGACTTACTTACAAATGTTCCTATGGCAATAAAGGCAAATATAGCAAATATGTATGTAGTCATCATATGGGGTACTTTAGCAAAGTAACTGGCCCCCATACTGACTAGACTACCACAAGATAGGAGTAGGAATAAGAAAGCAAAATCTATGTTTAAACTTCTTATGGAAGAGATTATGTTAGTAGATGGGAGGAGACTGATGCAACCAATGAAAAGAAATTACACTTGGTCCCTAAGATAGGTGTAGCTAGCTGTATTGATCTATGGCTTATCTCAAGAAAGTTAATGTGAATGTTAAATACAGACCCTGCCCTCTACATGGTCAGATCATGCATCAATGAATTTCACACTAGTGGATTGTAAAAGTTTAAATCCTTCACCCATCTGGTGGGTGATTCCCTTTATACTGAAATCAACTCAGTCTAGAAAAATATTAAGATGCATGATCAAATTATATTGGGAGGTCCCTCTTTCTGGGAATGAAACAATGAGGTTAAATTGGGTTTAGTTGAAATTAAACATGAGAGACTTGGAAAAGTCATTTCCCGGGATTCATGAAGCTCGGCGCAAGGCCGGTGTAAGGCCTGCGCCGGCGGTGCAGTGAATAGTCGGCGTAGTAGCGCCATATGCATAGTAATGAGTGCGCGCCGCAACCACAGACACGTGCATAGGTTACGTGAGCGAGCCCAAGTAGGATGCGTCCGGAGGCGTGGCTAAGCCGGCAGGCGATGAGCAACCTAAAGTGCTGATTTCCACAGGCCGCCCATAATAGTAATGGCACCAGCCAGGGCCCGTGCAGAATGAAACACACGCAGAGTATGCAACATAGTACCCGTCCCAACAAAACGGAGAAGCAAACACAACCCACGAAGCGCTAAGTGTACCCGTCCAAGGAACAAAGGATACGCGTAATACCGTGTTCGTCCCGCAATGCATTGTCAGTGGGCATACCCAGAGAAGGTGTACCGCAGCATGTCAGCGCGCCGCACCGACATAGGAGTAGCGACTAAGGTTACCACCTGTCCCACTTTGCGAGGGGCAGTCCCTCTTTGGGCAGTTGTGTCCTGGTAAAAAATATTAAAAATGGCAAATGTCCTGAGATTTCCGGACAAAAATATTCCCTCAATATACCTTTAATAGTAGCATAACACATATATTTTGTATATGAAACACATACATGGCATAAGAAACAGAATAAGGAACCCAAATGCTATGAGAATAAGCGTATATTTTGGCAAAAAAGTGAAGTTCTGTCATCTCTACTTGCTGTGGGTATGTGTTGTCCTGCAAAATCCGATGTTTCCACAAAAGATGTCCCACTTTGGGCATTGGAAAAGGTGGCAACCGTAATGGTCACCAGCAGTAGTGAGAGTACACAGCTGGGTAGCCGTGTCGACATAACAACAAGAAGGAACCAAGATACCCTAAACACAGGCAAACATGTGCATAGCAACATGTACCACACCCAGCAACGTGTTCGCATACACAGGACGGCGTAATGTCTAAGCGTAATATCCAGAAGCAGAACCCATGCATGCAAATGTAATACACAATAGCCCCATTATAGCATGTAACCCCCACCCATGTACGACCGTGCACCCAACCCAGCTAGCAGCCTTGCGCAGCTACACACCTACACACAATGGGCATACCTGAAATGTGGTAAGAAGTATTGTCTTAGGCAGTGCCATGCGGGCAAATATGTACCCCACATGTTACCAACCCACCTCAGGTACAGATATGCAAATGGCTGCATGTGAATGTGTCGGCAGAATGTGTACATCCCGCATGTGGTATGGACCCGTCCAAACCCCATAGGCTTGCACACGCCACGGTGCACATAACTGTACACATGTGGACAAGTCGGGATGTTCAACCACCGTACCCATGATTAGCTATGCAGACATGTCAAACACATATAGCGGAACATGTGCCTACCAAACAGGATGTCCTAACAGGGTGCCACAGGCACAGAAGGAGAAGGTGGGACATCACATGTGGAGAGTAGCGTTGCCGGATGGCCAAACACCCATGGCCAAGGCAAAGGACGGAATAACATGCATATGGCCGGATGGATGTTGTTAGAAAAATATATATAGAAACACATATGAAGTGCCAGTTTAGAAGCAAAATAGTATATAATGCATTGTATTCTACTGTACAATATGGCAGTAGAAATGATCTTGCATGTAATTGGCTGAAGCTTAGCTGCAGTGTGATTGAACTCTGACCCTGGCAGTAACCAGTTCAGCAGGCTTATGTCTTTCAGCATTAACTATCTGCTGGGTTAGAGAAAAATAAATGTATGTACATGTATACCTTCCTCCCTTCCACTGAGGAGGATGGCCTTGTGAGCTCTATCAAAGATAGAGTACAACTCCTTACCAGAGAGACAAAGGAACGTATTAAGAAATGAACTGACTATTGTATCCGAACAGTCCAGGGTCCTTGAAAGAGCAACAATTACAGAAGGACACTGTAAATGACCAGGTGCCTTGCAAGGCTGTGGTATTCTCATGGGAAAACATTTTAAAAGCATTACCTCAGCACCCTCGTATGAATAGAATATTGCGGACCATAGTGATGGAAATGCCCTGTGACTGACCACGTCAGTAAGGTGGGCAAAAGCTGATTGTAAACACTATATAAACAGATTGCTTCCTGTATAGAGTCAGACAAAACTCTTATACTTGTACTGTATAGTTTTTTGCCTCCCGGTGTACACTACTAAAACGTTGTGAACCTGAGCTTCCTGTGTTATTGACTGTCATTTAGAAAAGCCTACTGATTTCTACAATCTGGTTTTAACAACTTATTTGACATTGTGGTCCTTCTTAGCCGGAATTCCCTTGGTAAGCTACAGGTCAGAGTGCATGGGTGGTAAGAAATCTGCGCAGGAGAAGTTGCCTAAATGGTTCTTCTTGAGTGAAAAGACCTCCGACTGAATTGTTGTGTGTAAAGAGGCTGTCCACTGTCTGATCTGTGGCTGAAAAGCGGAAAACTGGATCCCAAGAAGAAAACGTGCAGTCATAAACGGGAGGCTCAGGTAAGGAGAGTTTGCCTCTTTGTCTCTGTTGTAGATCAGGGACCAGGCTACATTGTGTTTTTGTTAACAGTTGTGATAGCAGGTCGAAGACCAATTCAAGTAGTTTTACATTTGGACATAGATCAGGGGAACACAGAGTAGAGTAAATAGTCATTGTAGACACTACAGTGGATACAGGGAAGGAGATACCACGTGGTACGAGAGAAGGGTTACGTAACAGTCGTTTAGAAGACATGGGAAATTAGTGCACTAAGAGATCGTCAGATCCGCCTTTGACGGATGATGCGAAGTATATGCAATTGCAGAGAGCAGATAATGTGAGATATTTTGCAAAATGGGGTAATAAATATGACATGGATGGTATATTAGACAAAATATCGTTAGTAAAACATTGGAATCACTTAAAATGTGATGCAGACTGATGTTCAGGCTAAAAAACAGCGACATTTGGGTATCCCTCAAGCACATAGGTGGATTGAGGTAGTGAACTGAAGGGAACAGAAGACTAAAAATGCGAAAGCATCATACGTAAACAAAGAAGATAATAATACAGTAGTAGCGACGGCCCCCCCCCTCCACCCCCTCCGATACCACATCCAGGATATGAAGCGGGAGGGCAGGCTAGTCCCCACGCTATCCTGTGGCAACAGAGGTATCACAACAACCATTTGTAAGAGAAGCTATTGAAACTACATCCCGAACACGTAAAACACCTAGGGACACTCAACTAAGAAGAGAGTTACTAGAACAGAGTGAGGAAATCTGTCAATTAATTGAAGTACCGAACCCTCAGGCAGGACAGGAAGGCCAGGACCCAACTCCCCTAGTGTATAGACCGTGGACACCGGAAGATATCCAGAAAGTTACAGAGGGAATTCCCCATCCACAAAGTAATCAGTATTCACCATGCAATACCCCTCTATCTCCTGTTAGAAAAGCAAACGGGGAATGGCGGATGGTACAGGATTTACAAGCTGTAAATCATGCAATAATACCTAGGGTACCGATGGTGCCAGACCCACACACTATATTGAATGATATGAACCCGCAACAGAAGTATCTTACCGTGGTAGATATAAGCTATGCTTCCTTTTCAATACTTATACATCCAGATAGTCCGTATTGGTTTGCATTTACAGTCAGGGTAACAGATACAGCCATACTCGGCTACCGCAGGGATACTGTGAAAGTCCAACGATATTCGCACAGGAGATGGCTAGCAACCTGCCGGGGTTTACTCCACCCGGGGGCAGTCAAGTTCTACTTTGTGTGGATGACATCCTGCCTGCGGCCCCTACCCAGCAGCAATGTAGGGAAGATACAATAGCATTATTGAAATATTTAGCAAAACAGGGACATAAAGTAAACAAGCATAAATTGCAACTTCGGAGAATACAGGTCAAGTACCTGGGATATGTGGTATCCAAGGAGGGTAGAACATTAGATGAAGATAGGAAGGCAGCAATTTCACAAGCACCCAAGCCAACTACCAAAAAGGGAATGATGTCCTTCCTGGGACGACTAACTTTTGTCGAAGCTGGTTACCAAACTATGCTTTTGAATAGGCTCTATTGTCTGCTTTAATCTTTAATACACCTATGGCAGCACAAGATATACTACACTGGATTCCAGTAGCAGAAACAGCTTTCTGCAGACTAAAATGATTGATAGCTTCAACATCTGTTTTAGGTCTCCCGAATTATCATAACAGATGTTTTCAGACTGTAGATTGTAAGCAGGGATATATGACGTCAGTCTTGACGCAACGCCCCATAGCTTACTACTCATCGCAGTTGGACCCAGTGGCACGGTCATTGCCACATTGTGTACAGGCAGTTGTTGCAGCAGCCATGGCAGTACAGGCTTCGGCATCAATGGTATTATTCCACCCTCTCACTGTGAGAGTGCCTCATGCAGTTGCGATAATGTAGCTGCAAGAGAAAATAGCATTCCTAACCCGTGCTAGACATCTTTCTTGTTTGACCATACTCCTGAGTCAACCTCATATGGTGATTGAACGTTGTACAACATTAAACCCATCAACGTCACGTCTGACACCTGTGTATGGCACACCACACAGTTGCCTACAGGAAATGGAGCAAATAACTTTACCCAGACAGGATATTACTGATATACCCTTAGATGATGCAGAGGTGACAGTTTATGTGTACGGATCATGTAGAAAGGGTCCTACAGGAAAGAATCAAGTAGGTTATGCAGTAGTTACTGATATTGAGATTGTAGAGGCCCAACCCCTGCAGCATAACTTGTCTGCTCAAGCAGCGGAATTGATAGCTTTAACACGTGCTTGCACTCTAGCGAAAAACAGATGTGTGGACATATATACCGATAGTCAGTATGCTGTCTCTACAGTGCATGTTTATGCGCAGCAGTGGAAGAATAGGGGAATGATAACATCCACTGGTAAACCGATTAATCATGCGCAATTGATCTTGAATTTATTAGATCCCATTCAGTTACCTACTAAAGTAGCTAATTGTAAATGTGCAGCTCATAAAAAGCAACAGGATAAGATTACGAAAGGTAATGCACGAGCTGATGCAGCTGCAAAACAAGCAGCCTCACACTCAGAAACTTTCTTTTGAATGAGGAATGACAATCCTCAGAGATTCTAGATTTAGAAATGTTAGAAACAATGCAAACATCAACTACGAAAGCAGAAAAGCAGATGTGGGTAAGACGAGGAGCAATCCTTGAAGACGGACTGTACATCTCCAAAGTGAGAAAGCCAATATTAACGTCTAATTTATTTAGATATGCGGCTTTGTTGAGCCATGGGCAGAGCCATGTCTCAACAGGGGGGATGGTACAGTTGGTTAACAGAATATTCCTAACATAGGGAATTAGGAACCACATACAAACATTTTGAGCAGCGTGTCATATTTGCAGTACACATCATGCACAGGGAGCATTCCAACCGGCGAGGAGTTACCCTACACCACCATATCCGTTCCATACTATTTGTATGGAGTTTATAGAGCTGAATAAATGTGAAGGGAAGAAATACTGTTTAGTGATTATAGATATGTTTTCAAAATGGGTGGAAGCATTTCCAACCAGGAATCCGGATGCAGCAACAGCGGCAAAGGCCCCAATAAAATAAAGTATCCCTAGATCTGGCATACCGGAAAGAAGCTACAGTGACAATAGAACACATTTTGTGAACCAGACAATCCAGCAACCTGGGGGATTCTTTGGGATTTCCTTGAATAATCATTGCACATACCACCCACAGTCAGCATGATTGGTGGAGAGGTACAATGGGATTTCGAGAAATAAGTTGAGGAGGTTGATGAGTGACACCCAGATGAATTGGATTTGCTGTCTACCTCTAGCATTGCTGAGCATGACAACAGTTCCAAATGTAAAGGGTTTGACCCCCTTTGAAGTAGTATTTGGAATGGCATATTATGTGCCACAGTGTAAAGCTCACATGCCTGCAGAGCTGGAGGTCGATGGCTCATTAGCCAGTTACATGAGAGGATTGTTAACCAATAACACTGTTTTGCAGTTAAACTCTTTTTCAGATAAAGAACAAACGAAGCTGGATGCAGAGCTGACTCCAGGATCCTGGGTGTGGTTGACTGTTATCCAAACAAGTAACCGGACGAGTCCAACGTGGGAAGGTCCGTACCAGGTACTGTTGGCAACGCCTACTGCAGTAAAGGTTGCGGAGAGGTCGTCCTGGGTTCACCTGACCCTTTGCAAACTGGTAAAGAATATCCAGTCTGATTTACATGTCGTAGCCGATATACCACAGAGACAGAATGACCAGGGGCAGAGTGTATAACAATACAAAGCAACCCCAAAGACATTGGTTTACTGTCATACTGATCATACACCTATTAACCATGTTTGTGGTGACTTTTCTTTTGCTGGGATCTTTCCTGCATATAACTACACAGATACAAATAATGAGATGTGATGAACTGGCCACAAATTGGCATCCAAACCTTAACACATACCTAGCCATGAAGCGTGTGCATGTAGAGACTATGAACATTTCAAATTGCTGGGTTTGTACTGCCATACCTACAGCATATGGAGGACTTTTGATGTCTGCTGTCCCCTTGGGGATAAATTGAGACTTGTGAATATCTACCTTTTGATACAGGTTCTGTGAGATCACAGGACAAAGTGGCACTGTACTTACCTGTTACACAAAAAGGAATTGTTTGTTTTTATAAACATGATACAGTCCAAGTTGGTGGGAGTAATTGTAACATAACTGTGTCTTACAAATGTCATATAACAGCCAAAGATCACAGTACTAGTTGTAGCACCATTCATGATTCGTATTTAAACTTAATGAGAACAACGTGGAAAGATGTGCAGAAACATCCTGAATTGTATAAACAGTTGTCTGTTATAGACAGGAAAATGTTACATGCAGAGTTAACCCGCATCAGTAGTAAAGTAGAATATTGTTATTTTGTTTGTAGGGAAAAAAGCATATCAATGGTTACCTGAGAATTGGTCCGGCAGTTGTTTTTTGGGTTATCTGGTTCCAGCCATATGACATACTGCAGAATTGCCTCTGGGTATGATACGAAATGTAAGAGATATAGCTCGAAGAACTGGGAACTCAGTCGATAAACCTACTAATCCAGTTGGTGAAATCGAAGCTGTTTGGAAAGATCATTCTTCTGTAAGAGATAAAGGAAAATTGACTCATATGGACTTGAGTGACAGTGTTATATCCTGGGCTGGAATAATCCCAGCTTATGGAGCAGTGAAATCAATCAGGGAACTGAGGAAGTTGTCAAAACATCTCGAAGTAATGAGCAATGTGACTTTTCCGCTCTCGAAGTTGTGACTGATGAACTGAATGCAATGAGAACTGTTGTGCTACAAAATGTAATGGCTCTTGACTGCACCCTGGCGGCGAGAGGTGGTACGTGCACGCTTATCAAAGAAGACTGCTGTGCGTATATACCACATAATAAGCACGATATCAACGACCACCTAGAGGTAATACAGCAGGTATCAGCCATGGCGGAACCAGGCCCAAACCCACTGACGAACTATTTCCGGAAACCATTTGGTGGATGGGGTTCACTCATACTGAATATCTTGATTGCCATTTGTGTTGTTTTGCTCATATTGGGAGCATGTGTCTGTTGCAGGATACCTTGTATGAAAGGATTAGTTAGGGACTCTGTTGACGTATCTGTAACCGAGACTATGTATCAAGACCTGGAGTGGAATTTGTTAATACCAAATGAAATTCTTTCTGAAATGTAAAACAAATGACTTGCCTAGTTAAAAGTTCCAGAGAGGAAGAGGCTAGGAATGAAATAATGTTGTATATGTGTCTGGATAGAATAAAAGCATTAAAAGGAGGGAGAATGTTAGAAAAATATATATCTAAACATATATGACGTGCTAGTTTAGAAGCAAATAGTGTATAATGCATTGTATTCTATTTTACAATATGGCAGTAGAACTTATCATGCATGTAATTGCCTGAAGCGTAGCTGCAGTGTGATTGAACTCTGACCCTGGCAGTAACCAGTTCAGCAGGCGATGTCATTCAGCATTAATTATCCACTGGGTTAGAGAATAATAAATGTATGTACATGTATATCTTTCTTCCTTCCACTGAGGAGGATGGCCTTGTGAGCTCTATCGAAGATAGAGTACAGCTGCTCACCAGAGAGACAAAGGAACCTAGTAGAAAATGAACTGACTATTGTATCCGAACAGGCTTGGAACCTTGACAGAGCAACATTTACAGAAGGACATTCTAATTGACTAGGTGCCTTGCAAGGCTGTGCTATTCTCATGGGAAAACATTTAATAAGCATTACCTTAGCACCGTCGTATGAATAGAATATTGTGGACTATAGTGATGTAAATGCCCTGTGACTGACCACGTCATTAAGGTGGGCAAAAGCTGATTGTAAACACAATACACATAAAGCTGCTTCCTGTATAGAGTCACACAAAACTCTATACTTGTACTGCATAGTTATTTGCCTCCTGGTGCACACTATTAAAACGTTGTGAAACTGAGCTTCCTGTGTTATTGACTGTCATTTTGAAAAGCCTAATGAGTGTTACAGTCTGACTTTAACAACTTAATTGACAGATGTGTATGTCCTAGCATGGGAATAGGCCAAGCCAACCACCACAATCGCCATGTGTACCACATACAAACAGCCAGTAACACGCCGTAGTAATGCATGAAGGCATACACGACTGTGGGAATAGCACAGGACATATGGCACGTGCCATGTGTAGATGCATGACACAAAACCCCAGGATGGGGCTCCCTGCAAAGAGGAACATGTGCCAACCACACCTCCCACAGATGTACCGGCAATGAAAACACATGCCAAACACACAGCAACACTACCGTCCAACCCACGACCGCAACGGAGGCTGGTCAAAGACCACCATGAAGCGTGCACAAACAGGGACGCGTGTAACCGTTGCCTTAACACCCCCCCATAGGCCAAAGAATAATAGAATGGACATATGCATGTAATGTTGTGAAGGATGTGTGGTAGTCCTCAGTATCACAGTGGTAGGGACACAGATACACTGTAATCAACCGTGACGTATGTGCACTGTAGACAGCATACCTGCAGGTAATACAGAGGACAATCACGTGCCACAGAAATATACACATGAGAAAGAGGATAGGGGATAGACAAGTGTAAATGGGACAAACTATGAACATAGGTGCATAGGTCCATAGGTACAGGGTAGGCTATCCACCCAAGGTCAGCCATAACCCTACACCATAGTTAGGATTCCTTTGCCAACCTTCCGGTCCGCAGATAAAATGCCTATGATATTGCCGTACCTCTGTCAAGCAGTGATAATGATGTAATCCCTGGGGTATATCTGCAATCCCCCATCCAATGGACAAGATACCCCTGATCAAGGCTAGCAAGGATCTCTGCCTCACATGTACTGTGATGTAGATCCACAGCATAGTGAGTGTGTGGGTGACGTATGTGTCACTCCAACACATCCTATTAATGACCGCGTCAAGGTTCACGTCACCTGCCCTTGTGGTTCCGAGGGATGTAGATACAGTAGGTGAAGCATAGACATGACATATGGGTCAACATGGCCTCGTATGTCAGGCAAAGGTCAACACCGAACAAGAGGTATGTGACCGAATGGAGCAGGGGTCCTAACAGTGGGGCAGCATTACACAAATCCCTGACACCCTGCATCTGTATGACAATTAACCTATGAGGCCTTCCCAGCTGCTGTAGGTGTCGGGTCAGATACCCTCCGAATGGGGCAATGTACTCAATCATAGTTGTAACATGTAATGAGTACAAGGAGACAATGACCTACCCTGATCTAGATGTGAATCCCTGCACAAACAGGTGGGCAATGTAGAAGTCCACCGAACCACGATAGCAACGTGTGTGTTGAACGAATGGTGACTGACAACCTGTGTCCCCTGATCCCTGGTAATTACCCCTGCACTCAGTGGACTGCCACCCATATGCCGGACAGGGGTGACCTCGTTCTCCTCGACGGGTATGATTTTGCATTACCTTGCATTTAGCTGTAGGCCATGTCCCTGACAGCAGATATGCATATCTGGGAGGCCCCTTTGAAGGATATCTGTGTCAGATGTCCGTCCCACTATGGCACCCGGTTCACAGTCATCTACAAACAATGTCGCCCATAACACCCCTGTGTGTGCCTGTACTGTGGAAATGTAGATGTAGAAGAGGAGTGGACCCAGGTCAGAGCCCCGTGGGACACCGCCTGCGACAGGCAGTAGGTCCGACATGCTGCCAGCAACTATGACCGCGTGGGCCGTATCACATAGCCAGTTTACAACCCATCCTGCGATGTACGTGTTCACATCCAAGCCGATGGGTTTATCAATGATACCCGAGGGGGGTATTGTGTTGAAGGCCTTTGCCAGGTCGAGGTAGGCTGTATGGACTGCAAGACCCCCATCAATGGCCTCGGTGACTGTCCCGAAAACGCCAACCATGGTTTAAACGCATGAACCGCCCCTGACCAAGCCAAACCGGGTTGGATACAAAGTATGCAGGTCCCCTATGCCTTCATCTATGAGCCGCAGTATGATCCCTTCCCATGTCTTTGCAGATAGGTCTCCTCATGGTAATGGGACAGTAATAACCAGGGTCAGTGGAGGCATTGGCCCTGTGACGTGGGACTACAGTCGCCGTGCGACACAACCCGGCACGCTACCGAGGTGAGGCTACAAATAAACAGCTGTCCTAACTGTGGGTCTAATTCCTCAATGAGATCGTGGAGTACACAGTCGGGTCACCAGCTGGTCCCATGGATGCTATGTTCACTACCCTGGAGAGAGCATGTTCCACCTGCATTACAGAACATTCGGGACCACAAACCACGGTACAGACATCTCTTCATGTGGGGAGGGTGTGGAGATGTCTTCACCGAACCTGTCAGCCCGTATGTTGGCAATGTGTGTATGTTGAGTAAACTCCACATCATCGTGAACCCAGTCAGAGCATATGTGGGAGTGACCTCCCAGGTGTCCAGCATAGCAAATGAAGGCTGTATGATTGTCAGCCAGGTCCATGGAGATATATCTGTGGAACGTGCCCCGGACCATGTCATGACAGCCTGTAGCTCTACACATATAATGACCAAGGGTGTCATACCTCACAAGGTGTCTGCTCTGCCTTGTAGTAGCCACCTCCTCTCATTGTACAGCTTGTGTATGGCTGGGGTACACCACACTGGATGCTTGGCATTGGTACAATGAACCACAGTTGGGTAAGTTAATGCCTGATCCATGCAGTCCTGTAGGTACCGGTAGACGGCATATGTAAGTGATGCAGTGGCTGCAGTACTGTTGACCACTGGCTCAGTGTCCTTAAAGGAGACCACAGTAGTGTTCAGAATTGTGAATTCGGCCTTTGAGAAAGCCATGTGTATGGTAACCGGCAACACCCACAGCAACGGATGCCAATAGCAGAAGCCATTGTCCAAATAACATAGATTAACTTCGGCATGACACTATGTATTATCATACATGTATTGACACGTGTCTGCTAATTACACTTGCAAATGGTCGGTAAGACCGGGCCAAAGTGCCCGTGATTTACCTAGTCTGGAGGTGTCGTTCCGACAATAAAGTGGCGATACTTCCCAACTGGGACCTCTGGGGATTAATTAAAGCGGTTGTTAACCTGCAACATTGGATGTACACCATTTGGTTCCGGTCTCGGAAAACATGGTTTCCATAGCACTACTCACTATGGGTAGTCAAGCAGACATCCGTGATTGGTGAACACACAGCAGCAGTCAAACCCACTGGCCACACGGACACAGTCCGACAAGCTCTACACTTTACATATGCACATTGGTGTACATTGTAGGACCCAAAAATTTTCCCGTACGGAATGCGTGCCAGCCTCCTTCGTCACCCACGTGAACCGATAGTCGTGACCACGTCACAGCTAGACATATGCACCGCAAGCGTGTTCAATGTTGATGATAGCTGTCCATGAAATGCAGCACATATGCACAGAAATCCCCAGAGTTCCGAGTCCATAGAAGTGCGTCCACATCACAGTCCCGCACACATGAAGGATGTAATGGGTACTGTCGACTGTTGCAGTCAAGGGATCCTGGGTATGTAGAAACAGGGCTCGGTGTCATTTGGCAGGTAATCCTATGTCCCGCCCCGTGGGAGGGATGTGGGCGTAGCACCTGCCTTACTCCCCACTAATAATGCAAAGCATCCACCGGAGAATGCTAAATGCAGGTGTGAAATGTGTACAGCCCTATACCAGTGTCCAGTAGGCAATTCTCATGGATGGAGAAGCGTACGACCAAGATGGCACCCATAACTGCAAACACGGTGGAATTACACCGCTGCAGTAAGGCATTACACAGGAAATACACATAGGGACTACAGTTGACATTCCCCATACAAAGTCGGACCGCCGTGCGAACACCGGCGTACACAGCACTCAATCTGCCAGCAACAAAATGGGGTGCGCTCGCTACCATACAGCGGAACAGATGGGTGACCTGTGGAACACATACTAATGGCACACCAACAACGTCAACTAGGATGTGTAAACTATGGCGTTCCCACCTATAAAGAAAACATGCTTCAATGAATACATAGGGGATCAACATGTTCCGGTGGTGTTATGTTGAAAGTACAGTGACGGATATGTCCTATTGGGACGTCTGAGGTTTATTTAAAGCAGTTGCTAACCTGCATCTTTGGATACACACCATTTATTCACAGTTCTAAAACACCTGGTTTACATAGCACCATGTAGAATGGGTAGTCAAACAGACATCCGCGATTGGGGAACATACAGCAGCAGTCAAAACCACTGGCCAGTTGGACACAGTCCAGCAACATCTAACTTTACATATGCACATTTGTGTCCATTGTAGGACCCAAAAATACCTTCTAACAGAACTCCATCCAGCTGTTTCCGACCACCAGATGATGCGATAGCCGTGACTACGGCACAGTTAGACATATGCACCACCATCGTGTTTAAGGTTGATGACAGGTGTCCATGAAATGCAGGACATATGAACAGAAATCCCCAGATCGACGTGTCCATACATGTGCGTCCACATCCCAGTCCCGCACACATGAAGGATGTGTAATGGGTACTGTCGAGGGTTGCAGCCATGGGATCTTGGGTATGCAGAAATGGGGCTCGGTGTTGTTTGGCAGATAATCCGTTGTCCCGCCCCGTGGGAGGGATGTGGGTGTAGCACATGACCTACTCCCCACTAATAATGCAAAGCATCCACCGGATAATGCTAAATGCAGGTGTGGAATGTGTATAGGCCATAACAGTGTCCAGTAGGCAATCCCCATGGATGGACAGGCCTACGGCCAGGATGGCACCCATACCTGCAAGCCCGGTGGAATTACACAGCTGCAGTTAGGCATAACACAGGAAATGCAGATGGAAACTACAGTAGACACTCCCCATAGAAATCCAGACCACCGTGCGAATACCGGCGTATACAGCACTCGATCTGCCAGCAACAACATGGGGATTACTCGCTGCCATACTGCGGAACAAATGGGTGACCAGTGGAACACATACCAATGGCACACCAACAACGTCAACTAGGAAGGTCATAGGATGTTTAAACACTGGCGTTCCCGCTTATAAAGAACATCCTTCAATGAATCAATAGGGTCCACATGTTCTGGCTGTGTTATATTGACAATACAGTAGCGTATACGTCCTACTGGGCCTTCTGAGGATTACTTAAAGCAGTTGCCAACCTGCAGCATTATATTAATACCATTTGGGTTAATCGTAGTAGAACATGGGTTTCGTAGCACAACATAATATGTGTAGTCGAACACACATCCGCGATTGGGGAACATACAGCAGCGGTCACAACCACTGGCCAGATGGACACAGTCCAACATGTTCTACATTTTACATATGCACATTTGTGTCCATTGTAGGACCCAAAAATTTATCCGTACGCAATGTCAACCGGCTGCGATTGGGAGACCCAGATGAAGTGACAGCCGTGACTATGGCACAGCTACATATATGCACCACCAGCGTGTTCAAGGTTGATGACAACTGTCCATGAAATGCAGGACATATGCACAGAAATCCCCAGATTGTCGAGTCCATAGATGTGCGTCCACATCCCATTCCCGCACACATGCAGGATTTGCAATGGGTACTGTCGAGGGTTGCAGCCATGGGATCGTGGGTATACAGAAATGGGTGTCGGAGTTGATTGGCAGATGATCCGTTGTCCCACCCCGTGTGAGGGATGTGGGTATGGCATATGCGTTACTCCGCACTAATAATGCAAATCATCCACCGGAGAATGCTAAATGCAGCTGTGAAATGTGTACAGCCCTATACCAGTGTCCATTAGGCAGTTCCCATGGATGGACAAACGTACGGCCAAGATGGCACCCATAACTGCAAACCTGGTGGAATCACACAGCTGTAGTAAGGCAAAACACAGGGAATACAGATAGGGACTACAGTAGAGACTCCACATACAAAGTCAGACCGCATGGTAATACCGCGACACAGCACTCAATCTGCGAGCTACAGAATGGTGATCACTCGCTTCCATACCGCAGAACAAATGGGCGACCTGCGGAACACATACTAATGGCACACCAACAACGTCAACTAGTAAGGTTATAGGATGTTTAAGCTATGGCGTACACATATATAAAGAACATCCTTCAAGGAAGTAATAGGATCTACATGTTTTGTTCGTGTTAATTTGACAATACAGAGGCGGGAATGTCCCAATGGGATATCTGCGGATTAGTTAAAGCAATTGTTAGCCTGCATCATTGGAATTACACCATTCGGGTTCAGTGGCGGAAAGCCCGGTTTACGTAGCACTACATAATATGGGTACTCAAACAGACATCTGTGATTGCTGAACATACAGCAGCAGTCAAACCCACTGGCCAGATGGACACAGTCCAATAAGTTCTACACTTTACATATGCACATTGGTGTCCATTGTAGGACCCAAAAATTTATCCGCACGCACTGTCAACCTGCTGC
The DNA here is from genome assembly GCF_019279795.1 of Protopterus annectens. NCBI lineage: Eukaryota > Metazoa > Chordata > Ceratodontiformes > Protopteridae > Protopterus > Protopterus annectens. The sequence goes on from NC_056739.1 coordinate 1,874,241,861, forward strand.
GATAGGGAGACCCAGATGAAACGACAGCCGTGACTACAGCACAGCTACATATATGCACCACCAGTGTGTTCAAGGTTGATGACAACTGTCCATGAAATGCAGGTGATATGCACAGAAATCCCCAGATTGTCCAGTCCATATAAGTGCGTCCACATCCCATTCCCGCACACATGGAGGATGTGCAACGGGTACTGTCGAGGGTTGCAGCCATGGGATCGTGGGTATGCAGAAAGTTTAAATCCTTCACCCATCTGGTGGGTGATTCCCTTTATACTGAAATCAACTCAGTCTAGAAAAATATTAAGATGCATGATCAAATTATATTGGGAGGTCCCTCTTTCTGGGAATGAAACAATGAGGTTAAATTGGGTTTAGTTGAAATTAAACATGAGAGACTTGGAAAAGTCATTTCCCGGGATTCATGAAGCTCGGCGCAAGGCCGGTGTAAGGCCTGCGCCGGCGGTGCAGTGAATAGTCGGCGTAGTAGCGCCATATGCATAGTAATGAGTGCGCCGCAACCACAGACACATGCGTAGGTTACGTGAGCGAGCCCAAGTAGGATGCGTCCGGAGGCGTGGCTAAGCCGGCAGGCGATGAGCAACCTAAAGTGCTGATTTCCACAGGCCGCCCATAATAGTAATGGCACCAGCCAGGGCCCGTGCAGAATGAAACGCACGCAGAGTATGCAACATAGTACCCGTCCCAACAAAACGGAGAAGCAAACACAACCCACGAAGCCCTAAGTGTACCCGTCCAAGGAACAAAGGATACGCGTAATACCGTGTTCGTCCCGCAATGCACTGTCAGTGGGCATACCCAGAGAAGGTGTACGCAGCATGTCAGCGCGCCGCACCGACATAGGAGTAGCGACTAAGGTTACCAACTGTCCCACTTTGCTATGGACAGTCCCTCATTTGACAGTTGTGTCCTGGTAAAAATATTAAAATGGCAAATGACCTGAGATTTCCGGACAAAAATATTCCCTCAATATACCTTTAATAGTAGCATAAAACATATATTTTGTATATGAAACACATACATGGCATAAGAAACAGAATAAGGAACCCAAATGCTATGAGAATAAGCGTATATTTTGGCAAAAAGTGAAGTTCTGTCATCTCTACTTGCTGTGGGTATGTGTTGTCCTGCAAAATCCGATGTTTCCACAAAAGATGTCCCACTTTGGGCATTGGAAAAGGTGGCAACCGTAATGGTCACCAGCAGTAGTGAGAGTACACAGCCGGGTAGCCGTGTCGACATAACAACAAGAAGGAACCAAGATACCCTAAACACAGGCAAACATGTGCATAGCAACATGTACCACACCCAGCAACGTGTTCGTCGCATACACAGGACGGCGTATGTCTAAGCGTAATATCCAGAAGCAGAACCCATGCATGCAAATGTAATACACAATAGCCCCATTATAGCATGTAACCCCCACCACCCATGTACGACCGTGCACCCAACCCAGCTAGCAGCCTTGCGCAGCTACACACCTACACACAATGGGCATACCTGAAATGTGGTAAGAAGTATTGTCTTAGGCAGTGCCACGCGGGCAAATATGTACCCCACATGTTACCAACCCACCTCAGGTACAGATATGCAAATGGCTGCATGTGAATGTGTCGGCAGAATGTGTACATCCCGCATGTGGTATGGACCCGCCCAAACCCCATAGGCTTGCACACGCCACGGTGCACATAACTGTACACATGTGGACAAGTCGGGATGTTCAACCACCGTACCGATGATTAGCTATGCAGACATGTCAAACACATATAGCGGAACATGTGCCTACCAAACAGGACGTCCTAACAGGGTGCCACAGGCACAGAAGGGGAAGGTGGGACATCACATGTGGAGAGTAGCGTTGCGGACGGCCAAACACCCACGGCCAAGGCAAAGGACGGAATAACATGCATATGGCCGGATGGATGTTGTTAGAAAAATATATATAGAAACACATATGAAGTGCCAGTTTAGAAGCAAAATAGTATATAATGCATTGTATTCTACTGTACAATATGGCAGTAGAAATGATCTTGCATGTAATTGGCTGAAGCTTAGCTGCAGTGTGATTGAACTCTGACCCTGGCAGTAACCAGTTCAGCAGGCTTATGTCTTTCAGCATTAATTATCTGCTGGGTTAGAGAAAAATAAATGTATGTACATGTATATCTTCCTCCCTTCCACTGAGGAGGATGGCCTTGTGAGCTCTATCGAAGATAGAGTACAACTCCTTACCAGAGAGACAAAGGAACGATTAAGAAATGAACTGACTATTGTATCCGAACAGTCCAGGGTCCTTGAAAGAGCAACAATTACAGAAGGACACTGTAATTGACCAGGTGCCTTGCAAGGCTGTGTTATTCTCATGGGAAAACATTTTAAAAGCATTACCTCAGCACCCTCGTATGAATAGAATATTGCGGACCATAGTGATGGAAATGCCCTGTGACTGACCACGCCAGTAAGGTGACCAAAAGCTGATTGTAAACACTATATAAACAAATTGCTTCCAGTATAGAGTCAGACAAAACTCTTATACTTGTACTGTATAGTTTTTGCCTCCCGTGTACACTACTAAAACGTTGTGAACCTGAGCTTCCTGTGTTATTGACTGTCATTTAGAAAAGCCTACTGATTTCTACAGTCTGGTTTTAACAACTTATTTGACATTGTGGTCCTTCTTAGCCGGAATTCCCTTGGTAAGCTACAGGTCAGAGTGCATGGGTGGTAAGAAATCTGCGCAGGAGAAGTTGCCTAAATGGTTCTTCTTGAGTGAAAAGACCTCCGACTGAATTGTTGTGTGTAAAGAGGCTGTCCACTGTCTGATCTGTGGCTGAAAAGCGGAAAACTGGATCCCAAGAAGAAAACGTGCAGTCATAAACGGGAGGCTCAGGTAAGGAGAGTTTGCCTCTTTGTCTCTGTTGTAGATCAGGGACCAGGCTACATTGTGTTTTTGTTAACAGTTGTGATAGCAGGTCGAAGACCAATTCAAGTAGTTTTACATTTGGACATAGATCAGGGGAACACAGAGTAGAGTAAATAGTCATTGTAGACACTACAGTGGATACAGGGAAGGAGATACCACGTGGTACGAGAGAAGGGTTACGTAACAGTCGTTTAGAAGACATGGGAAATTAGTGCACTAAGAGATCGTGAGATCCGCCTTTGACGGATGATGCGAAGTATATGCAATTGCAGAGAGCAGATAATGTGAGATATTTTGCAAAATGGGGTAATAAATATGACATTGATGGTATATTAGACAAAATATCGTTAGTGAAACATTGGAATCACTTAAAATGTGACGCAGATGTTCTAGGGTTACCACCTGTCCCACTTTGCGAGGGACAGTCCCTCTGGGAAGTTGTGTCCTGCAAAAAAACTGAACAAATGGCAAATGTCCTGATATCTTAGGACAAAAATATTTCCTATATTTTCTTTAATAGTAGCATAAAACAGTTATTTTGTATCTGAAACACCAAAATATTATAATAAACAGAATAAGCAACTCAAATGCTACAAGAATAAGTTTCTATTCTGGCAAAAAGTAAATTTCTGTCCTTTGTACTGGCCGTGGGTATGTTTTGCCCTGCAAAATCCGACGTTCCTACCAAAAATGTCCCACTTTGGGCATTTGAAAAGGTGGCAACCCTAAGATGTTCAGGCTAAAAAACAGCGACATTTGGGTATCCCTCAAGCACATAGGTGGATTGAGGTAGTGAACCGAAGGGAACAGAAGACTAAAAATGCGAAAGCATCATACGTAGACAAAGAAGATAATAATACAGTAGTAGCGACGGCCCCTCCACCCCCTCCGATACCACATCCAGGATATGAAGCGGGAGGGCAGGCTAGTCCCCCCCACGTTATCCTGTGGCAACAGAGGTATCACAACAACCATTTGTAAGAGAAGCTATTGAAACTACATCCCGAACACGTAAAACACCTAGGGACACTCAACTAAGAAGAGAGTCACTAGAACAGAGTGAGGAAATCTGTCAATTAATTGAAGTACCGAACCCTCAGGCAGGACAGGAAGGCCAGGACCCAACTCCCCTAGTGTATAGACCGTGGACACCGGAAGATATCCGGAAGTTACAGAGGGAATTCCCCATCCACAAAGTAATCACTATTCACCATGCAATACCCTCTATCTCCTGTTAGAAAAGCAAACGGGAATGGCGAATGGTACAGGATTTACAAGCTGTAAATCATGCAATAATACCTAGGGTACCGATGGTGCCAGACCCACACACTATATTGAATGATATGAACCCGCAACAGAAGTATCTTACCGTGGTAGATATAAGCTATGCTTCCTTTTCAATACCTATACATCCAGATAGTCCGTATTGGTTTGCATTTACATTCAGGGTAACAGATACAGCCATACCGGCTACGCAGGGATACTGTGAAAGTCCAACGATATTCGCACAGGAGATGGCTAGCAACCTGCCGGGGTTTACTCCACCCGGGGCAGTCAAGTTCTACTTTATGTGGATGACATCCTGCTTGCGGCCCCTACCCAGCAGCAATGTAGGGAAGATACAATAGCATTATTGAAATATTTAGCAGAACAGGGACATAAAGTAAACAAGCATAAATTGCAACTTCGGAGAATACAGGTCAAGTACCTGGGATATGTGGTATCCAAGGAGGGTAGAACATTAGATGAAGATAGGAAGGCAGCAATTTCACAAGCACCCAAGCCAACTACCAAGAAGGGAATGATGTCCTTCCTGGGACGACTAACTTTGTCGAAGCTGGTTACCAAACTATGCTTTTGAATCGGCTCTATTGTCTGCTTTAATCTTTAATACACCTATGGCAGCACAAGATATACTACACTGGATTCCAGTAGCAGAAACAGCTTTCTGCAGACTAAAACGATTGATAGCTTCAACATCTGTTTTAGGTCTCCCGAATTATCATAACAGATGTTTTCAGACTGTAGATTGTAAGCAGGGATATATGACGTCAGTCTTGACGCAACAGCATGGAAGTAAGCAACGCCCCATAGCTTACTACTCATCGCAGTTGGACCCAGTGGCACGGTCATTGCCACATTGTGTACAGGCAGTTGTTGCAGCAGCCATGGCAGTACAGGCTTCGACATCAATGGTATTATTCCACCCTCTCACTGTGAGAGTGCCTCATGCAGTTGCGATAATTTAGCTGCAAGAGAAAATAGCATTCCTGACCCGTGCTAGACATCTTTCTTGTTTGACCATACTCCTGAGTCAACCTCATATGGTGATTGAACGTTGTACAACATTAAACCCATCAACGTCACGTCCGACACCTGTGTATGGCACACCACACAGTTGCCTACAGGAAATGGAGCAAATAACTTTACCCAGACAGGATATTACTGATATACCCTTAGATGATGCAGAGGTGACAGTTTATGTGTACGGATCATGTAGAAAGGGTCCTACAGGAAAGAATCAAGTAGGTTATGCAGTAGTTACTGATATTGAGATTGTAGAAGCCCAACCCCTGCAGCATAACTTGTCTGCTCAAGCAGCAGAATTGATAGCTTTAACACGTGCTTGCACTCTAGCGAAAAACAGATGTGTGGACATATATACCGATAGTCAGTATGCTGTCTCTACAGTGCATGTTTATGCGCAGCAGTGGAAGAATGGGGAATGATAACATCCACTGGTAAACCGATTAATCATGCGCAATTGATCTTGAATTTATTAGATCCCATTCAGTTACCTACTAAAGTAGCTAATTGTAAATGTGCAGCTCATACAAAGCAACAGGATAAGATTACGAAGGTAATGCACGAGCTGATGCAGCTGCAAAACAAGCAGCCTCACACTCAGAAACTTTCTTTTTGAATGAGGAATGACAATCCTCAGAGATTCTAGATTTAGAAATGTTAGAAACAATGCAAACATCAACTACGAAAGCAGAAAAGCAGACGTGGGTAAGACGAGGAGCAATCCTTGAAGACGGACTGTACATCTCCAAAGTGAGAAAGCCAATATTAACGCCTAATTTATTTAGATATGCGGCTTTGTTGAGCCATGGGCAGAGCCATGTCTCAACAGGGGGGATGGTACAGTTGGTTAACAGAATATTCCTAACATACGGAATTAGGAACCACATACAAACATTTTGAGCAGCGTGTCATATTTGCAGTAAACATCATGCACAGGGAGCATTCCAACCGAAGCGAGGGAGTTTCCCTACACCACCATATCCGTTCCATACTATTTGTATGGAGTTTATAGAGCTGAATAAATGTGAAGGGAAGAAATACTGTTTAGTGATTATAGATATGTTTTCAAAATGGGTAGAAGCATTTCCAACCAGGAATCGAGATGCAGCAACGGCCCCAGTAAAATAAAGTATCCCTAGATCTGGCATACCGGAAAGAAGCTACAGTGACAATAGAACACATTTTGTGAACCAGACAATCCAGCAACCTGGGGATTCTTTGGGATTTCCTTGAATAATCATTGCACGTACCACCCACAGTCAGCATGACTGGTGGAGAGGTACAATGGGATTTCGAGAAATAAGTTGAGGAGGTTGATGAGTGACACCCAGACGAATTGGATTTGCTGTCTACCTCTAGCATTGCTGAGCATGACAACAGTTCCAAATGTAAAGGGTTTGACCCCCTTTGAAGTAGTATTTGGAATGGCATATTATGTGCCACAGTGGAAAGCTCTCATGCCTGCAGAGCTGGAGGTCGATGGCTCATTAGCCAGTTACATGAGAGGATTGTTAACCAATAACACTGTTTTGCAGTTAAACTCTTTTTCAGATAAAGAACAAACGAAGCCGGACGCAGAGCTGACTCCAGGATCCTGGGTGTGGTTGACTGTTATCCAAACAAGTAACCGGACGAGTCCAACGTGGGAAGGTCCGTACCAGGTACTGTTGGCAACGCCTACTGCAGTAAAGGTTGCGGAGAGGTCGTCCTGGGTTCACCTGACCCTTTGCAAACCGGTAAAGAATATCCAGTCTGATTTACATGTCGTAGCCGATATACCACAGAGACAGAATGACCAGGGGCAGAGTGTATAACAATACAAAGCAACCCCAAAGACATTGGTTTACTGTCCTACTGATCATACACCTATTAACCATGTTTGTGGTGACTTTTCTTTTGCTGGGATCTTTCCTGCATATAACTACACAGATACAAATAATGAGACGTGATGAACTGGCCACAGATTGGCATCCAAACCTCAACACATACCTAGCCATGAAGCGTGTGCATGTAGAGACTATGAACATTTCAAATTGCTGGGTTTGTACTGCCATACCTACAGCATATGGAGGACTTTTGATGTCTGCTGTCCCCTTGGGGATAAATTGAGACTTGTGAATATCTACCTTTTGATACAGGTTCTGTGAGATCACAGGACAAAGTGGCACTGTACTTACCTGTTACACAAAAAGGAATTGTTTGTTTTATAAACATGATACAGTCCAAGTTGGTGGGAGTAATTGTAACATAACTGTGTCTTACAAATGTCATATAACAGCCAAAGATCACAGTACTAGTTGTAGCACCATTTATGATTCGTATTTAAGCTTAATGAGAACAACGTGGAAAGATGTGCAGAAACATCCTGAATTGTATAAACAGTTGTCTGTTATAGACAGGAAAATGTTACATGCAGAGTTAACCCGCATCAGTAGTAAAGTAGAATATTGTTATTTTGTTTGTGGGGAAAAAAGCATATCAATGGTTACCTGAGAATTGGTCCGGCAGTTGTTTTTTGGGTTATCTGGTTCCAGCCATATGACATACTGCAGAATTGCCTCTGGGTACGATACGAAATGAACTGGGAACTCAGTCGAGAAACCTACTAATCCAGTGGGTGAAATCGAAGCTGTTTGGAAAGATCATTCTTCTGTAAGAGATAAAGGAAAATTGACTCATATGGACTTGAGTGACAGTGTTATATCCTGGGCTGGAATAATCCCAGCTTATGGAGCAGTGAAATCAATCAGGGAACTGAGGAAGTTGTCAAAACCTCTCGAAGTAATGAGCAATGCGACTTTTCCGCCTCGAACTTGTGACTGATGAACTGAATGCAATGAGAACTGTTGTGCTACAAAATGTAATGGCTCTTGACTGCACCCTGGCGAGAGGTGGTACGTGCGCTTATCAAAGAAGACTGCTGTGCGATATACCACATAATAAGCACGATATCAACGACCACCTAGAGGTAATACAGCAGGTATCAGCCATGGCGGAACCAGGCCCAAACCCACTGACGAACTATTTCCAGAAACCATTTGGTGGATGGGGTTCACTCATACTGAATATCTTGATTGCCATTTGTGTTGTTTTGCTCATATTGGGAGCATGTGTCTGTTGCGGGATACCTTGTATGAAAGGATTAGTTAGGGACTCTGTTGACGATCTGTAACCGAGACTATGTATCAAGACCTGGAGTGGAATTTGTTAATACCAAATGAAATTCTTTCTGAAATGTAAAACAAATGACTTGCCTAGTTAAAAGTTCCAGAGAGGAAGAGGCTAGGGAATGAAATAATGTTGTATATGTTTCTGGATAGAATAAAAGCATTAAAAGGAGGGAGAATGTTAGAAAAATATATATCTAAACATATATGACGTGCTAGTTTAGAAGCAAATAGTGTATAATGCATTTTATTCTATTTTACAATATGGCAGTAGAACTTATCATGCATGTAATTGCCTGAAGCGTAGCTGCAGTGTGATTGAACTCTGACCCTGGCAGTAACCAGTTCAGCAGGCGTATGTCATTCAGCATTAATTATCCGCTGGGTTAGAGAATAATAAATGTATGTACATGTATATCTTTCTTCCTTCCACTGAGGAGGATGGCCTTGTGAGCTCTATCGAAGATAGAGTACAGCTGCTCACCAGAGAGACAAAGGAACCTAGTAGGAAATGAACTGACTATTGTATCCGAACAGGCTTGGAACCTTGACAGAGCAACATTTACAGAAGGACATTCTAATTGACTAGGTGCCTTGCAAGGCTGTGCTATTCTCATGGGAAAACATTTAATAAGCATTACCTTAGCACCGTCGTATGAATAGAATATTGTGGACTATAGTGATGTAAATGCCCTGTGACTGACCACGACATTAAGGTGGGCAAAAGCTGATTGTAAACACAATACACATAAAGCTGCTTCCTGTATAGAGTCAGACAAAACTCTATACTTGTACTGCATAGTTATTTGCCTCCTGGTGCACACTATTAAAACGTTGTGAAACTGAGCTTCCTGTGTTATTGACTGTCATTTTGAAAAGCCTAATGAGTGTTACAGTCTGATTTTAACAACTTAATTGACAGATGTGTATGTCCTAGCATGGGAATAGGCCAAGCCAACCACCACAATCGCCATGTGTACCACATACAAACAGCCAGTAACACGCAGTAGTAATGCATGAAGGCATACACGACTGTGGGAATAGCACAGGACATATGGCACGTGCCAAGTGTAGATGCATGACACAAAACCCCAGGATGGGGCTCCCTGCAAAGAGGAACATGTGCCAACCACACCTCCCACAGATGTACCGGCAATGAAAACACATGCCAAACACACAGCAACACTACCGTCCATCCCACGACAAGAACGGAGGCTGGTCAAAGACCACCATGAAGCGTGCACAAACAGGGACACGTGTAACCGTTGCCTTAACACCCCCCCATAGGCCAAAGAATAATAGAATGGACATATGCATGTAATGTTGTGAAGGATGTGTGGTAGTCCTCAGTATCACAGTGGTAGGGACACAGATACACTGTAATCAACCGTGACGTATGTGCACTGTAGACAGCATACCTGCAGGTAATACAGAGGACAATCACGTGCCACAGAAATATACACATGAGAAAGAGGATAGGGATAGACAAGTGTAAATGGGACAAACTATGAACATAGGTTCATAGGTCCATAGGTACAGGGTAGGCTATCTACCCAAGGTCAGCCATAACCCTACACCATAGTTAGGATTCCTTTGCCAACCTTCCGTCCGGAGATAAAATGCCTATGATATTGCCGCACCTCTGTCAAGCAGTGATAATGATGTAATCCCTGGGGTATATCTGCAATCCCCATCCAACGGACAAGATACCCCCGAACAAGGCTAGCAAGGATCTCTGCCTCACATGTACTGTGATGTAGATCCACAGCATAGTGAGTGTCTGGGTGACGATGTGTCACTCCAACACATCCTATTAATGACCGCGTCAAGGTTCACGCCACCTGCCCTTGTGGTTCCGAGGGATGTAGATACAGTAGGTGAAGCATAGACATGACATATGGGTCGACATGGCCTCGTATGTCAGGCACAGGTCAACACCGAACAAGAGGTATGTGACCGAATGGAGCAGGGGTCCTAACAGTGGGGCAGCATTACACAAATCCCTGACACCCTGCATCTGTATGACAATTAACCTATGAGGCCTTCCCAGCTGCTGTAGGTGTCGGGTCAGATACCCTCCGAATGGGGCAATGTACTCAATCATAGGTGTAACACGTAATGAGTACAAGGAGACAATGACCTACCCTGATCTAGATGTGAATCCCTGCACAAACAGGTGGGCAATGTAGAAGTCCCACCGAACCACGATAGCAACGTGTGTGTTGAACGAATGGTGACCGACAACCTGTGTCCCCTGATCCCTGGTAATTACACCTGCGCTCAGTGGACTGCCACCCATATGCCGGGCAGGGGTGACCTCGTTCTCCTCGACGGGTATGATTTTGCATTACCTTGCATTTAGCTGTAGGCCATGTCCCTGACAGCAGATATGCATATCTGGGAGGCCCCTTTGAAGGATATCTGTGTCAGATGTCCGTCCCACTATGGCACCCGGTTCGCAGTCATCTACAAACAATGTCGCCCATAACACCCCTGTGTGTGCCTGTACTGTGGAAATGTAGATGTAGAAGAGGAGTGGACCCAGGGCAGAGCCCGTGGGACACCGCCTGCGACAGGCAGTAGGTCCGACATGCTGCCAGCAACTATGACCGCGTGGGCCGTGTCACATAGCCAGTTTACAACCCATCCTGCGATGTACGTGTTCACATCCAAGCCGATGGGTTTATCAATGATACCCAAGGGGGGTATTGTGTTGAAGGCCTTTGCCAGGTCGAGGTAGGCTGTATGGACTGCAAGACCCCATCAATGGCCTCGGTGACTGTCCCGAAAACGTCAACCATGCTTTAAACGCATGAACCGCCCCTGACCAAGCCAAACCGGGTTGGATGCAAAGTATGCAGGTCCCCTATGCCTTCATCTACGAGCCGCAGTATGATCCCTTCCCATGTCTTTGCAGATAGGTCTCCTCATGGTAATGGGACAGTAATAACCAGGGTCAGTGGAGGCATTGGCCCTGTGACGTGGGACTACAGTCGCCGTGCGACACAACCCGGGTACGTTACCCGAGGTGAGGCTACAAATAAACAGCTGTCCTAACTGTGGGTCTAATTCCTCAATGAGATCGTGGAGTACACAGTCGGGTCACCAGCTGGTCCCATGGATGCTATGTTCACTACCCTGGAGAGAGCATGTTCCACCTGTGCGTCACAGAACATTCGGGGACCACAAACCGCCGGTACAGACATCTCTTCATGTGGGGGGGAGGGTGTGGAGATGTCTTCACCGAACCTGTCAGCCCGTATGTTGGCAATGTGTGTATGTTGAGTAAACTCCACATCATCGTGAACCCAGTCAGAGCATATGTGGGAGTGACCTCCCAGGTGTCCAGCATAGCAAATGAAGGCTGTATGATTGTCAGCCAGGTCCATGGAGATATATCTGTGGAACGTGCCCCGGACCATGTCATGACAGCCTGTAGCTCTACACATATAATGACCAAGGGTGTCATACCTCACAAGGTGTCTGCTCTGCCTTGTAGTAGCCACCTCCTCTCATTGTACAGCTTGTGTATGGCTGGGGTACACCACACTGGATGCTTGGCATTGGTACAATGAACCACAGTTGGGTAAGGGAATGCCTGATCCATGCAGTCCTGTAGGTACCGGTAGACGGCATATGTAAGTGATGCAGTGGCTGCAGTACTGTTGACCACTGGCTCAGGGTCCTTAAAGGAGACCACAGTAGTGTTCAGAATTGTGAATTCGGCCTTTGAGAAAGCCATGTGTATGGTAACCCGCAACACCCACAGCAACGGATGTCAATAGCAGAAGCCATTGTCCAAATAACATAGATTAACTTCGGCATGACAATATGTATTATCATACATGTATTGACACGTGTCTGCTAATTACACTTGCAAATGGCCGGTAAGACCGGGCCAAAGTGCCCGTGATTTACCTAGTCTGGAGGTGTCGTTCCGACAATAAAGTGGCGATACTTCCCAACTGGGACCTCTGGGGATTAATTAAAGCGGTTGTTAACCTGCAACATTGGATGTACACCATTTGGTTCTGGTCTCGGAAAACATGGTTTCCGTAGCACTACACACTATGGGTAGTCAAGCAGACATCCGCGATTGGTGAACACACAGCAGCAGTCAAACCCACTGGCCACACGGACACAGTCCGACAAGCTCTACACTTTACATATGCACATTGGTGTCCATTGTAGGACCCAAAAATTTTCCCGTACGGAATGCGTGCCAGCCTCCATCACCCACGTGAACCGATAGTCGTGACCACGTCACAGCTAGACATATGCACCGCAAGCGTGTTCAATGTTGATGATAGCTGTCCATGAAATGCAGCACATATGCACAGAAATCCCCAGAGTTCCGAGTCCATAGAAGTGCGTCCACATCACAGTCCCGCACACATGAAGGATGTGTAATGGGTACTGTCGACTGTTGCAGTCAAGGGATCCTGGGTATGTAGAAACAGGGCTCGGTGTCATTTGGCAGGTAATCCTTTGTCCCGCCCCGTGGGAGGGATGTGGGCGTAGCACCTGCCTTACTCCCCACTAATAATGCAAAGCATCCACCGGAGAATGCTAAATGCAGGTGTGAAATGTGTACAGCCCTATACCAGTGTCCAGTAGGCAATTCTCATGGATGGACAAGCGTACGACCAAGATGGCACCCATAACTGCAAACCGGATGGAATTACACAGCCGCAGTAAGGCATAACACAGGAAATACACATAGGGACTACAGTTGACATTCCCCATACAAAGTCGGACCGCCGTGAACACCGGCGTATACAGCACTCAATCTGCCAGCAACAAAATGGGGAGCACTCGCTACCATACAGCGGAACAGATGGGCGACCTGTGGAACACATACTAATGGCACACCAACAATGTCAACTAGGATATGTAAACTATGGCGTTCCCACCTATAAAGAAAACATGCTTCAATGAATACATAGGGGATCAACATGTTCCAGTGGTGTTATGTTGAAAGTACAGTGACGGATATGTCCTATTGGGACGTCTGAGGTTTATTTAAAGCAGTTGCTAACCTGCATCTTTGGATATACACCATTTATTCACAGTTCTAAAACACCTGGTTTACGTAGCACCACGTAGAATGGGTAGTCAAACAGACATCCGCGATTGGGGAACATACAGCAGCAGTCAAAACCACTGGCCAGTTGGACACAGTCCAGCAACATCTAACTTTACATATGCACATTTGTGTCCATTGTAGGACCCAAAATACCTTCTAACAGAACTCCATCCAGCCGTTTCCGACCACCAGATGATGCGATAGCCGTGACTACAGCACAGTTAGACATATGCACCACCATCGTGTTTAAGGTTGATGACAGGTGTCCATGAAATGCAGGACATATGAACAGAAATCCCCAGATCGACGTGTCCATACATGTGCGTCCACATCCCAGTCCCGCACACATGAAGGATGTGTAATGGGTACTGTCGAGGGTTGCAGCCATGGGATCTTGGGTATGCAGAAATGGGGCTCGGTGTTGTTTGGCAGATAATCCGTTGTCCCGTCCTGTGGGAGGGATGTGGGTGTAGCACATGACCTACTCCCCACTAATAATGCAAAGCATCCACCGGATAATGCTAAATGCAGGTGTGGAATGTGTATAGGCCATAACAGTGTCCAGTAGGCAATCCCCATGGATGGACAGGCCTACGACCAGGATGGCACCCATACCTGCAAGCCCGGTGGAATTACACAGCTGCAGTAAGGCATAACACAGGAAATGCAGATGGAAACTACAGTAGACACTCCCCATAGAAATCCAGACCGCCGCGAATACCGGCGTACACAGCACTCGATCTGCCAGCAACAACATGGGGATTACTCGCTGCCATACTGCGGAACAAATGGGCGACCAGTGGAACACATACCAATGGCACACCAACAACGACAACTAGGAAGGTCATAGGATGTTTAAACACTGGCGTTCCGCTTATAAAGAACATCCTTCAATGAATCAATAGGGTCCACATGTTCTGGCTGTGTTATATTGACAATACAGTGGCGTATATGTCCTACTGGGCCTTCTGAGGATTACTTAAAGCAGTTGCCAACCTGCAGCATTACATTAATACCATTTGGGTTAATCGTAGTAGAACATGGGTTTCGTAGCACAACATAATATGTGTAGTCAAACACACATCCGCGATTGGGGAACATACAGCAGCGGTCACAACCACTGGCCAGATGGACACAGTCCAACATGTTCTACATTTTACATATGCACATTTGTGTCCATTGTAGGACCCAAAATTTATCCGTACGCAATGTCAACCGACTGCGATTGGGAGACCCAGATGAAGTGACAGCCGTGACTACGGCACAGCTACATATATGCACCACCAGCGTGTTCAAGGTTGATGACAACTGTCCATGAAATGCAGGACATATGCACAGAAATCCCCAGATTGTCGAGTCCATAGATGTGCGTCCACATCCCATTCCCGCACACATGGAGGATTTGCAATGGGTACTGTCGAGGGTTGCAGCCATGGGATCGTGGGTATGCAGAAATGGGTGTCGGAGTTGATTGGCAGATGATCCGTTGTCCCGCCCCGTGTGAGGGATGTGGGTATGGCATATGCGTTACTCCGCACTAATAATGCAAATCATCCACCGGAGAATGCTAAATGCAGCTGTGAAATGTGTACAGCCCTATACCAGTGTCCATTAGGCAGTTCCCATGGATGGACAAACGTACGGCCAAGATGGCACCCATAACTGCAAACCTGGTGGAATCACACAGCTGTAGTAAGGCAAAACACAGGGAATACAGATAGGGACTACAGTAGAGACTCCACATACAAAGTCAGACCGCCGTGCGAATACCGGCGTACACAGCACTCAATCTGCCAGCAAGAGAATGGTGATCACTCGCTTCCATACCGCGGAACAAATGGGCGACCTGCGGAACACATACTAATGGCACACCAACAACGTCAACTAGAAAGGTTATAGGATGTTTAAGCTATGGCGTACACACATATAAAGAACATCCTTCAATGAAGTAATAGGATCTACATGTTTTGTTCGTGTTAATTTGACAATACAGAGGCGGGAATGTCCCAATGGGATATCTGCGGATTAGTTAAAGCAATTGTTAGCCTGCATCATTGGAATTACACCATTTGGGTTCAGTGGCGGAAAGCCGGTTTACGTAGCACTACATAATATGGGTACTCAAACAGACATCCGTGATTGCTGAACATACAGCAGCAGTCAAACCCACTGGCCAGATGGACACAGTCCAATAAGTTCTACACTTTACATATGCACATTGGTGTCCATTGTAGGACCCAAAAATTTATCCGTACGCAATGTCAACCTGCTGCGATCGGGAGACCCAGATGAAGCGACAGCCGTGACTACAGCACAGCTACATATATGCACCACCAGCGTGTTCAAGGTTGATGACAACTGTCCATGAAATGCAGGTGATATGCACAGAAATCCCCAGATTGTCCAGTCCATAGTGCGTCCACATCCCATTCCCGCACACATGGAGGATGTGCAACGGGTACTGTCGAGGGTTGCAGCCATGGGATCGTGGGTATGCAGAAATGGGTGTCGGTGTTGATTGGCAGATGATCCGTTGTCCCGCCCCGTGTGAGGGATGTGGGTATGGCATATGCGTTACTCCGCACTAATAATGCAAATCATCCACCGGAGAATGCTAAATGCAGCTGTGAAATGTGTACAGCCCTATACCAGTGTCCATTAGGCAGTTCCCATGGATGGACAAACGTACAGCCAAGATGGCACCCATAACTGCAAACCTGGTGGAATCACACAGCTGTAGTAAGGCAAAACACAGGGAATACAGATAGGGACTACAGTAGAGACTCCACATACAAAGTCAGACCGCCGTGCGAATACCGGCGTACACAGCACTCAATCTGCCAGCAAGTGAATGGGGATCACTCGCTTCCATACCGCGGAACAAATGGGCGACCTGCGGAACACATACTAATGGCACACCAACAACGTCAACTAGGAAGGTTATAGGATGGTTAAGCTATGGCGTACCCACATATAAAGAACATCCTTCAATGAATTAATAGGATCTACATGTTTCGTGTTAATGTGACAATACAGAGGCGGGAATGTCCCAATGGGATATCTGCGGATTAGTTAAAGCAATTGTTAGCCTGCATCATTGGAATTACAACATTTGGGTTCAGTGGCGGAAAACCCGGTCTACGTAGCACTACATAATATGGGTACTCAAACAGACATCCGTGATTGCTGAACATACAGCAGCAGTCAGACCCACTGGCCAGATGGACACAGTCCAATAAGTTCTACACTTTACATATGCACATTGGTGTCCATTGTAGGACCCAAAAATTTATCCGTATGCAATGTGGACAGGCAGCGATCTAGAGACCCAGAAGAACTGATAGCCGTGACTACGGCACAGCTAGATATGTGCACCACCAGCGTGTTCAAGGTTGATGACAAGTGTCCATGAAATGCAGGACATATGAATAGGACTCCCCAGGTTGCCGAGTCCATAGACGTGCGTCCACATCCCATTCCCGCACACATGAAGGATGTGCAATGGGTATCGTCGAGGGTTGCAGACATGGGATCGTGGGTATGCAGATATGGGGCTCGGTGTTGATTGGCAGATAATCCGTCGTACCGCCCCGTGGGAGGTATGTGGGTATAGCACATGCGTTACTCCCCACTAATAATGCAAATCATCCACCGGAGAATGCTAAATGCAGCTGTGAAATGTGTACAGCCCTATACCAGTGTCCAGTAGGCATTTCCCATGGACGGACAAACGTACGACCAAGATGGTCACCCATAACTGCAAACCCGGTGTAATTCCACAGCTGCAGTAAGGCATAACACAGAAAATACAGATAGGGACCACAGTACACACCCCCCATACAAAGCCAGACCGGCATGCGAATACCGGCGTAGACAGCACTCAATCTGCCAGCAAGAAAATGGGGTTCACTCGCTTACATACTGCGGAACAAATGGGCGATCTGAGGAACACATAGTAATGGCACACCACCAACGTCAACTAGGAAGGTTATGGGATGGTCAAGCTATGGCGTACCCACATATAAAGAACATCCTTCAATGAATTAATAGGATCCACATGTCATGGTGGTGTTATTCTGACAATACAGTGGCGGATATTTCGTATTGTGACCTCAGAGGATTATGTAAAGCAGTTGCTAACCTGCATCTTTGGATGTACACCATTCGGTGTCAGGTTTGAAAGACCTGGATGTCGTAGCACTACATAATATGTGTAGTCAAACACACACCCGTGATTGGGGAACATACAGCAGCAGTCAAACCCACTGGCCAGATGGACACAGTCCAACAGGTTCTACACTTTACATATGCACATTGGTGTCCATTGTAGGACCCAAAAATTTAGCCCTAAGCAAGATAAACGTGATGGAGGAAGCGACGCTGAAGGCGTAACAGCCATGACTACGGCACTGTTAGACATATGCACCACCAGCGTGTTTACGGTTGATGACAGGTGTCCATGAAACGCAGAACATATGGGCAGAAATACCCATATGGCTGTGTCCATAGATGTGCGTCCACATCTCAGTCCCGCACACATGAAGAATGTATAATGGGTACCGTCGAGGGCTGCAGCCATGGGATCGTGGGTATGCAGAAATGGGTCTCGGTGTTGATTGGCAGATGATCCGTTGTCCCGCCCCGTGTGAGGGATGTGGGTATGGCATATGCGTTACTCCGCACTAATAATGCAAATCATCCACCGGAGAATGCTAAATGCAGCTGTGAAATGTGTACAGCCCTATACCAGTGTCCATTAGGCAGTTCCCATGGATGGACAAACGTACGGCCAAGATGGCACCCATAACTGCAAACCTGGTGGAATCACACAGCTGTAGTAAGGCAAAACACAGGGAATACAGATAGGGACTACAGTAGAGACTCCACATACAAAGTCAGACCGCCGTGCGAATACCGTACACAGCACTCAATCTGCCAGAAAGAGAATGGGGATCACTCGCTTCCATACCGCGGAACAAATGGGCGACCTAAGGAACACATACTAATGGCACACCAACAACGTCAAGTAGGAAAGTCATAGGATCCTGAAACTATGGCGTTCACGCTTATAAAGAACATCCGTCAATGAATTAATAGGATCTACATGTTTTGGTTGTGTCAGTTTGACAATACAGTGGCGGACATATCCTAATGGGACATTTGAGGATTACTTAAAGCATCTCCTAGCCTGCATCATTGGATCTACACCATCCGGTTTCAGTTTAGAATACCCTGGTCAACGTAGCACTACATAATATGGGTAGCAAGCAGACATCCGCGATTGGGGAACATACAGCAGCAGTCAAACCCACTAGCCAGATGGACACAGTCCAACAAGGTCTACACTGTACATATGCACAATGGTGTTCATAGTAGGACCCCAGAGATTCATCCGTACGCAATGTCAACCAGCTACGATCGAGAGACCCGAAAGAACTGACAGCCGTGACTACGGTACAGCCAGACATATGCACCCCCAGCGTGTTCAGGGTTGACGACAACTGTCCACGGAATGCAGGACATATGTACAGATATTCCCAGATTGTAGAGTCCATAGAGGTGCGTCCACATCCCATTCCCGCACACATGCCGGATGTGTAATGGGTACCGTCGAGGGTTGCAGCCATGGGATCCTGGGTATGCAGAAACGGGCTCGGTGTTGTTTGGCAGATAATACGTTGTCCCGCACAATGGGAGGGATGTGGGAGTAGCACGTGCCTTACTCCCCACTGATAGTGCAAAGCATCCACCGGCTAATGCTAAATGCAGGTGTGAAATGTGTACTGCTCCATACCAGTGTCCAGTAGACAATCGCTAGGGATGGACAAGCGTAGGACCAAGATGGCACCCATAACCGCGAACCTGGTGTAACCACACAGCTGCAGTGAGGCATAACTCAGGAAATACAGATAGGGACAACAGTAGACACTCCCCATACAAAGCCAGACCGCTGTGCGAATACCGGCGTACACAGCACTCAATCTGCCAGCACCGAAATGGGGATCACACGCTCCCATACCGCGGAACAAATGGGTGACCTGTGGAACACATACCAATGGCACAATATCAACGTCAGCTAGGAAAGCCATACGATGGTCAAACTATGGCGTTCCCACCAATGAAGAACATCCTTCAGTGAATTAATAGGATTAATGTCAATTGACCATGGAATACACCTAATCAACATCAAAGACCCGCTGGCACCTTATGGCACACAAACCAAGACACACATAGGTAGATGAAACAGTCAACGAACATAGACATTTCGTCCACGACAGGTCACATGTGGTATCCAAAGGTTACTCCATAGACATGTAAGCGCTATCACCCGTAGGCTCCGTGAGACTTACACATAACATAGAGGCGTCCAGGCTTTATATATCCCCCCTTACACTTCCATGTGTTACTTTCTGTGCAAACAATGAACATGTAACCACAGCATAGAAAGCACAGACGCAATGTTAACCACACACACATATGTTAACATCTCAGAAGGCATCCTATTAACACATGTATCATATGATATTGTACTATGCCGAATACTCATCAATCAAAGATTTAACAATGTATATGGAAGATATGCATAGCATATCACTGTAATACAGCGGTACAGAACTGAAAGAGTGGACAAATGTGTGCTAACCCTACATCTGTACCTAAACTACATTCCCGTAACGGGGCTTGCTCCACCTGCCTCTCAAAAGAGGCCTCATCAGTGTTCCATCGGTCAGCCCTGGTGTGTGGCCAACCCTCCACCTACTAATCCAACTAGATCCGCATTCTATAGCATAGCTGATGAGGTCCCCCCTCTGGTATTATAACCTGGACGTCGTAAAACACCGAATGTAGACGTATGCCTTGTGATGTGCCCATATCCGGCCGTAGGCATACGGCAATCCTGCGGCTGCCCAGGGCGCCGCACTAGTAGGGCCACCTGTCTAGTAGGTGTGTCATGTAGGTATACCAAGATGGGGGCACCATGTGCTGTGGTGGTGGGCGCCATGGAGCCCTACAGCCTAGGGCAGCAGTCGATCTAAGTCCGCTGCCGTAGGAGGGGTAGTACAGTCTGCAGGTATGTGCAGACGTGCACATGAAACAGCGGTCCACAAGGATTACCCATAGTGGCGACACCTGCACAGATGGCTGTAGCGGGACACACACACGGCCATGCATACAGCACAGGTAGACATACACACACCATAACTAGGCAAGTACACACAAGGTGTATGGCGTGTACAGGTACACTGTCAGGTCAGCAAGGATAGCTGTCTGCCACGATATCCAGCAGATGTCATTACGGTGTTCTGGAATACGGACAGTGCATGGACAATGAGTGGATATGCAACGTACCACAGTTATATGTGTCAGCCGTGCAAATATGCGATACATGGGAAAGACAGCCGTCCATGCTAGAGCAGCAGTACGGGCACAACATAGGTACGTAGATATACAATGACAGAGATACAGACGGACACATGTGGCAGGCCAGGAGTGTAATGTACACAGCATCACCCCACCACACCATAGCATGGTGCACGTGGAGAACACGCTACGGCGGTCGCCGACCACAACAGGCACACAAGCAGTACACGAGCTGAGAACCACCATCCACAAACACAGGGATGGCGGCAGGATATGAGTGTTCTGCGTAAACCACAAGGCAATACCGTATGAACCCATGCAGCTGGGAGCATGGACACACACACACATGTGGCAGGCATGGTGATTGACCACACCCCACATACCCAAACGCACAAACGTGCGACACAGGTATGGAATGGGCCACATGGACCACCGAGCACACCACCATCAGAGGCACATGTACAGGTGGGTGACAACATCCGTAAAGGAATGGCCGCTGATAGCCAAGGTTTGTGTTGCGAAGCGTCTAAAAGCCTGATCATCTCCAGAGGCAGCTGCAAACACACACACACACACAGGAAGGGCCGAGTCGAACCTACGCCTATCTACATGAACTCACTACATCATGACGCATTTACAGAAAGCGCTACCGAGATTACTGAGCACAGCGCTGTCAGAGGCATACTTCTAGGCAGGTGACACCACCCGTAAGAGAATAGCTGGCAATAGCCAAGGTATGTGTTGCGAAGCATGTTCATCTGCAGAGGCAGCTGGAAACACACACACACAGGGAAGGGCCGGGAGTCGAACCTACGCCTATCTACATGAACTCACTACAGCATGACGCATTTACAGAACGCGCTACCGAGATTACTGAGCACAGTGCTGTCAGAGGCATACTTCTAGGCGGGTGACATCACCCGTAAGAGAATAGCTGGCAATAGCCAAGGTATGTGTTGCGAAGCGTCTAAAAGCATGTTCATCTGCAGAGGCAGCTGGAAACACACACACACACACACACACACACAGGGAAGGGCCGGGAGTCGAACCTACGCCTATCTACATGAACTCACTACAGCATGACGCATTTACAGAACGCTACCGAGATTACTGAGCACAGCGCTGTCAGAGGCATACTTCTAGGCGGGTGACATCACCCGTAAGAGAATAGCTGGCAATAGCCAAGGTATGTGTTGCGTAGCGTCTAAAAGCATGTTCATCTGCAGAGGCAGCTGGAAACACACACACACACACACAGGGAAGGGCCGGGAGTCGAACCTACGCCTATCTACATGAACTCACTACAGCATGACGCATTTACTGAACATGCTACCGAGATTACTGAGCACAGCGCTGTCAGAGGCATACTTCTAGGCGGGTGACATCACCCGTAAGAGAATAGCTGGCAATAGCCAAGGTATGTGTTGCGAAGCGTCTAAAAGCATGTTCATCTGCAGAGGCAGCTGGAAACACACACACACACACAGGGAAGGGCCGGGAGTCGAACCTACGCCTATCTACATGAACTCACTACAGCATGACGCATTTACAGAACGCGCTACCGAGATTACTGAGCACAGCGCTGTCAGAGGCATACTTCTAGGCGGGTGACATCACCCGTAAGAGAATAGCTGGCAATAGCCAAGGTATGTGTTGCGAAGCGTCTAAAAGCATGTTCATCTGCAGAGGCAGCTGGAAACACACACACACACACACACACACACACAGAAGGGCCGAGAGTCGAACCTACGCCTATCTACATGAACTCACTACAGCATGAAGCATTTACAGAATGCGCTACCGAGATTACTGAGCACAGCGCTGTCAGAGGCATACTTCTAGGCGGGTGACATCACCCGTAAGAGAATAGCTGGCAATAGCCAAGGTATGTGTTGCGAAGCGTCTAAAGCATGTTCATCTGCAGAGGCAGCTGGAAACACACACACACACACACAGGGGCCGGGAGTCGAACCTACGCCTATCTACATGAACTCACTACAGCATGAAGCATTTACAGAACGCGCTACCGAGATTACTGAGCACAGCGCTGTCAGAGGCATACTTCTAGGCGGGTGACATCACCCGTAAGAGAATAGCTGGCAATAGCCAAGGTATGTGTTGCGAAGCGTCTAAAAGCATGTTCATCTGCAGAGGCAGCTGGAAACACACACACACACACACAGGGGCCGAGAGTCGAACCTACGCCTATCTACATGAACTCACTACAGCATGAAGCATTTACAGAACATGCTACCGAGATTACTGAGCACAGTGCTGTCAGAGGCATACTTCTAGGCGGGTGACATCACCCGTAAGAGAATAGCTGGCAATAGCCAAGGTATGTGTTGCGAAGCGTCTAAAAGCATGTTCATCTGCAGAGGCAGCTGGAAACACACACACACACACAGAAGGGCCGGGAGTCGAACCTACGCCTATCTACATGAACTCACTACAGCATGACGCATTTACAGAACGCTACCGAGATTACTGAGCACAACATGAACTCACTACAGCATGAAGCATTTACAGAATTACTGAGCACAGCTGTCAGAGGCATACTTCTAGGCGGGTGACATCACCCGTAAGAGAATAGCTGGCAATGGCCAAGGTATGTGTTGCGAAGCGTCTAAAAGCATGTTCATCTGCAGAGGCAGCTGGAAACACACACACACAAGGGCCGAGAGTCGAACCTACGCCTACCTACATGAACTCACTACAGCATGAAGCATTTACAGAACTCTACCGAGATTACTGAGCACAGCGCTGTCAGAGGCATACTTCTAGGCGGGTGACATCACCCGTAAGAGAATAGCTGGCAATAGCCAAGGTATGTGTTGCGAAGCGTCTAAAAGCATGTTCATCTGCAGAGGCAGCTGGAAACACACACACACACACACACACACACAGAAGGGCCGAGAGTCGAACCTACGCCTATCTACATGAACTCACTACAGCATGAAGCATTTACAGAACGCGCTACCGAGATTACTGAGCACAGCGCTGTCAGAGGCATACTTCTAGGCGGGTGACATCACCCGTAAGAGAATAGCTGGCAATAGCCAAGGTATGTGTTGCGAAGCGTCTAAAAGCTTGTTCATCTGCAGAGGCAGCTGGAAACACACACACACACACACACACACACACACACACACAGGGGCCGAGAGTCGAACCTACGCCTATCTACATGAACTCACTACAGCATGAAGCATTTACAGAATGCGCTACCGAGTTTACTGAGCACAGCGCTGTCAGAGGCATACTTCTAGGCGGGTGACATCACCCGTAAGAGAATAGCTGGCAATAGCCAAGGTATGTGTTGCGAAGCGTCTAAAAGCTTGTTCATCTGCAGAGGCAGCTGGAAACACACACACACACACAGAGGGGCCGAGAGTCGAACCTACGCCTACCTACATGAACTCACTACAGCATGAAGCATTTACAGAACGCGCTACCGAGTTTACTGAGCACAGCGCTGTCAGAGGCATACTTCTAGGCGGGTGACATCACCCGTAAGAGAATAGCTGGCAATAGCCAAGGTATGTGTTGCGAAGCGTCTAAAAGCTTGTTCATCTGCAGAGGCAGCTGGAAACACACACACACACACACACACACACACACAGAGGGGCCGAGAGTCGAACCTACGCCTACCTACATGAACTCACTACAGCATGAAGCATTTACAGAACGCTACCGAGTTTACTGAGCACAGCGCTGTCAGAGGCATACTTCTAGGCGGGTGACATCACCCGTAAGAGAATAGCTGGCAATAGCCAAGGTATGTGTTGCGAAGCGTCTAAAAGCTTGTTCATCTGCAGAGGCAGCTGGAAACACACACACACACACACGGGCCGAGAGTCGAACCTACGCCTACCTACATGAACTCACTACAGCATGAAGCATTTACAGAATGTGCTACCGAGTTTACTGAGCACAGCGCTGTCAGAGGCATACTTCTAGGCGGGTGACATCACCCGTAAGAGAATAGCTGGCAATAGCCAAGGTATGTGTTGCGAAGCGTCTAAAAGCTTGTTCATCTGCAGAGGCAGCTGGAAACACACACACACACACACACACACACACACAGAGGGGCCGAGAGTCGAACCTACGCCTACCTACATGAACTCACTACAGCATGAAGCATTTACAGAACGCGCTACCGAGTTTACTGAGCACAGCGCTGTCAGAGGCATACTTCTAGGCGGGTGACATCACCCGTAAGAGAATAGCTGGCAATAGCCAAGGTATGTGTTGCGAAGCGTCTAAAAGCTTGTTCATCTGCAGAGGCAGCTGGAAACACACACACACACACACACACACACAGAGGGCCGAGAGTCGAACCTACGCCTACCTACATGAACTCACTACAGCATGAAGCATTTACAGAACGCGCTACCGAGTTTACTGAGCACAGCGCTGTCAGAGGCATACTTCTAGGCGGGTGACATCACCCGTAAGAGAATAGCTGGCAATAGCCAAGGTATGTGTTGCGAAGCGTCTAAAAGCTTGTTCATCTGCAGAGGCAGCTGGAAACACACACACACACACACACAGGGGCCGAGAGTCGAACCTACGCCTACCTACATGAACTCACTACAGCATGAAGCATTTACAGAACGCGCTACCGAGTTTACTGAGCACAGCGCTGTCAGAGGCATACTTCTAGGCGGGTGACATCACCCGTAAGAGAATAGCTGGCAATAGCCAAGGTATGTGTTGCGAAGCGTCTAAAAGCTTGTTCATCTGCAGAGGCAGCTGGAAACACACACACACACACACACACACACACACACACACACACAGAAGGGCCGAGAGTCGAACCTACGCCTACCTACATGAACTCACTACAGCATGAAGCATTTACAGAACGCGCTACCGGGATTACTGAGCACAGCACTGTCAGGAGGCATACCCCTAGGTGGGTGGTATCATCTGCAGAGGCAATGCGTCCGATAGGGAATGAAGACAGAGTGCGCAGTCACGCAGCCTGTTACCATCCCAAGGTGGCCGTACAGTAACACGTTAGTGCTGCAGTCGGGAATACCAAATAACTACTGATCAGTACATCACGACAGGAATACGGGATGCACCACATGACAGTATACCCTATAAGAGGGCATCCGGCGTGCAGGATGTAGGCAGCCAATGTGGCATGACAGCCACATATGTGTCACCTGGATGGTCACCATGGCTATGCAGGATGCCATTGGCCATGGCTACACGCCTAGTAGCAGACATCGGTGACGACTGTCGTGTGTACCCCCGGCGGGTGTACTGGCCATGCCTCCCACACCTAGCGGTTGCAAAGGAGAGACAGACATGCTCACGGGGTATCAACGCAGTCGGGCAAGGTGTGCACTGTACTGTGTGTCTATCTACACAGCTGCTTACTGGGCATGCTCAGACACTTAGACTCGGCACAGAGCAGACATGCATACACATGGTGCGACAGCATGGGTGGCAGAATGTGGACCGTCGTGTGTGTCCAGCCACACAACAGCAACCCAGCCATGCCACAGACGTGGCCGCGAAGGGAAACAGGCATGCACCCGGGTATTAATGCAGTCGGGCGGTGTGCACTGTACTGTGTGTCCATCTACACAGCTGCTTACTGGGCATGCTCAGACACTTAGACTCGGCACAGAGCAGACATGCATACACATGGTGCGACGGCATGGGTGGCAGAATGTGGACCGTCGTGTGTGTCCAGCCACACAACAGCAACCCGGCCATGCCACAGACGTGGCGTTGCGAAGGGACAACAGGCATGCACCCGGGTATTAATGCAGTCGGGCGCGGTGTGCACTGTACTGTGTGTCCATCTACACAGCTGCTTACTGGGCATGCTCAGACACTTAGACTCGGCACAGAGCAGACATGCATACACATGGTGCGACGGCATGGGTGGCAGACTGTGGACCGTCGTGTGTGTCCAGCCACACAACAGCAACCCGGCCATGCCACAGACGTGGCCGTTGCAGCGGGAATATCCAGGTGCAATTAACCATGGGTAGGACTGCCCTACAGTTTGTTGCATGCTACAGACCACCCTCCCAAACCCAGGATACCTGCACAGCCGTCCTGAGGACACTGGTGAGTGTGCATGCTCTCACAACACCGCCGTATTGGGTGACATCAACCACCCATACATAGACTGAGAACATTACCCATGACACAACACCCTACGCCACAGGTCCTGAGTGTTCATACACCTGACTGCTGTGAAACAGCCATGAACCATACCCACTAGGGGGGGACGTATACCAGTTCTGCTCATCACACATGGGGAGGATATGCTCCACACAGGATGTACATCCCTCAATGGTGATGTCAGACCATATAGTGGATCCACTGGTAATCCACATCCTGCACCCAACACCGGCATGGGAGACCTAAGTGACGACCTCTCCACAGCAAACCACACACATCATACGACCGGTGTGGTACCCTACAAGTCCTCCATGCCAGTGGTGAACACAGGCCGCACTGCCAAAACCCTTACGAATGCCTTCTCTGAGCACCCCAGGGATGTCTGCACCAAGCGATCATGATAACATCAGGACCTTGTCCACCGAAGGCAGGCACATGGTCTGGTGGACCCCAGCCACTGACAAACTGTACATCAACAGTTGGAGCTAATACATGACAGAGCAATATCAGTACCAGGAAGCCATCACCCATTCATACCGGCGTTAACATACGGCCACACATACAATCATCCAAGGCCGCTTGTGGGAGTGGTACTGCAGAGGGCACATGAGACAACCATAGGGCCTTCCTTAGCTGTGGTAGGGACATGGGTGGGAGCGCACAGTCATGGCCGGAATTAATCCAGAATGGTACAACGGTCACTGCACCCACAGACATTGTCAACAAACCAGCGGACATGTTCCATGCATACATCCACCCCCAAGAGGAACGTATCCATCCCACCAGAGTCTAGCCTCCAAAACATCTCATATGCCCTGGAGTGATCTGATATCTGTTAGGCGGTGAACACAGCACCAATGGGCCCCGATGGTGTCCCTGGCTGTGTGCTACCCAACCTCATTGAGGCCCTCGCCCCACACATAAGGCCGCTGTGTCATGTTAGCCTTACTACGGGCTAGGTCCCCGCTGGATGGCATACGGCAGCTGTGGTCCCACTACGCCAGGGTAGTGCTCTTATGGACTGTAGACATTCCTGCCCTATCAGCTTGACAAGCCTTGTCTGCAAAGCTGCGGGAGGTCCATACTGGTGCCCATGAATACAGACAGTGGTGTACAGCCAATACCGGAACATACCCACAACGACTTAGTCAAGGGCAGATCCTGCCTCCCAAACCTGCTCGGCCTGTCTGGAGCGGTCACTAAGGCCATTGATGGGGGTACGTCGGTTTGCACACACTACCATGACCTGGCGGGAGCGTTCAAAACACACTCCACGTGGGACTCATGGAAAGGCTCGCCAGCGTACATGTGGGGACATATGTCACACGATGGTTCTCGGAATGGATGGAGGTCACACCACACAGGGTTTGTGTTCCTGGTGCCGTGTCAGACTCAAAGCTGGTCTCGAGTGGAGGCCCACAGGGCTCAGTCCTGGGCCCCCTGCCGTTCGGCATTCGACCTTCCAATGTGCATGCAAACATAGGGGGATTGTGGCAGACAAGGTATGCAGATGACTGCACACCGCCACCATACCCAACACCCCATCTGACACGGACATCCACCTGGGGCCTCATAGACATGGATAACTGGTGCCAGAGCCATGGCCTGCTGCTACATGCCAGAGAAGGTGCAGACCTACCCAGTGGGAAGGACATGTTCGTCCCGACGTAACATGTAGGTGGTAATCCATTCAACATGGTGGACGTGTTCAGGGAAATGGGTACCACACCTGTCGGTAACCTCTGTCAACACACACAATGCCAATGTGGGTGGGAAGACATTCCACTGTGGCCACCTGGTCTGGAAGGAATCACATCCACATCAGGGGTGTTCATTGTACCCCTGTACACATCACACACCAGACCAATGATTGCGTACAATGGCACATCTGGGCTGTACCTAACCTGACACCTGCAGCACTCGGAAGGACCACAAACGTTCCACGACGCGGGGATAAAGGTGCTGGGACATGTGTCACACGCTGCCCGACCAAGGGGACTCCGGCTGTATACCTTCCCAGCACGTCTGCTCTGTGGTGATCTGTGCCTGACATACACGGCCATGTCCGACCTGGGTGACATGGACATGTTCCACCTCCTAGGCTCCAGGCAAACACGGGCACAGAAGCGACTGTCAGACACCTCACCACGAAGATGACTAGGACGTGCTGGGGGAACAGGGTCAACGCCCAGAGACACCCTACAACACGGAGAGGATTGCCAGCCCATGTGAAGCAGAGGCCCTGACTGACTTTGTCCAGGAGTAATCATGACGTGTGGATGTGTGATCATAGGTATGCGCCAGGCATCATCTCTGTGTCAGTGCTGGACGGGGACAGGAGACCGATGGATGTGGTATCCTCATCCTAAGGGGTGTTAGCAGCCACACACACTCTGGCTAGGATTACTCATGCCGTAGGGCACATAGCCTGGTATGTACATGTGCGCCTATGTACCTATGTAGGGGTCCATGCCGGTTGCGGTACCTGTGCTATGCTGATATTGCCAGATGTGCCTGTGGGTACCCCACAACTACACGTGGGGAACTGATAACAGTGCTCCCAGTAGGCACATGCAAGTACACCATAATTGGCATACGGGTTAACTGAACCAACATGGTGCTACACATGTAACCACCACGCATACCGTGTACACTAAACAATGAATGCTGCACCTGCACTACATGGTATGTCTGCTGCATGATGTCAGTGCACCACCCACGTCACATACGCACCTGTCACCTGCCATACACAACCACCGCAACATACACATCGCGTACTATGCGGACACAGGTATCACATACACCTCTCACTATCTTGTCCACCCTGTGCATCAGAATATGTTTGCATAACCATGCACCGATGGTGTAGCTCACGGTTCTGCGGCAGAGGCTTCATCATATGCACAGGGTGATATGTGTGCCACGGGCATAGGCTGTACCAATGGATGACATCATGTGTGTGTGTAAGGGCCTGTGCATTTACTGGGCATGACTGTGCAGAATGCATGTGGATGTGGTGGAGCCCTACAGTTGTGTCTGCTGTGTGTGGGTATGTGTGTACACAGTTCAGTCATCTGTGATGCCTACACAGGGTATACTTGGCAGCCCCAGACTGTACAGTGCAGGTGGTACGGCTCACTGTGTCCGCCTGCGGCGACGTGACCCGTGCCTGCCTGGGGTCGCACGGGCACTACCGGGTGGAGGTATAGAGTGGCCACTGTCCGATGACACATGTCCGCTGGAAACGTGTCCACGCTGGGACCGTCCAGGGCCACGTCCACGTGGCCTGCTGTGTCCTGGTGTGGTTGGTGTAGCAGCAGCTGCACTGCTGCTGCTACCAGCACTGTGTGGGTGGGCATGGGAGGTGGCACACGCCGACCTGCACTTGGTGGTGTTGCTGGCCTACGCCCACGTGCCCTACGCCTCACCCCTACCAGGTGTTCCAGCACGGACAGCTCACGCTCACGGATGGCCATGCCTCGGTCGAGGATCCCAGCCATCTCACCTAATCTCCTATCCAGAACATCGGCAAGCTGCTGTTGGGCATTCGCCAATGACTGGATGTTCTCATTTAAGGAACGGATTGCGGACCTCTGCAGCCTCTGCCCTTCCTGGTTCTGCCGTTCGGCACGTGCCTGCGCCGCCATTACAGTCTGAAACATGCGTCTGGTTATACCAGCTGCTGCACCCTGTACGGCAGGTGAATGTCTAGCAGTGCTCCTCCTACGAGCAGCACCTGCCACATGCCTGTGTGGCACTTCACCAGTCATTACACTGGCAACATGGTGTGTACCCGCACCTTCTGCAGCCACCACACATTCCTGCTCGGTGTCAACAGACGCTGACTGTCCGTCATCTATGGGCAACGGTGTTGTGGTATGTGTCGGCATCTGAACCGTGTGCGGGGATGAAAGGGACATAAGTGTGATGTTCTCCAATGGCACAGTGTCTGCCCGTGACGACCCTGCCTGTGCCTCATGCACATGGTCATCACCGCTAGTATCTGTGGGGACACTAGCATCAGATGGACCGCAGGAGGGGAACGCACCTACAGCACCTGTGAATACAAAGACATACCGTAAGTTACATTACACACACACAGACACACACACACACACACACACACACACACACACGCTGACATACACACGCGGACACACACACATGCAGACACATCATGCATGTGATATTGCAGGTGGCATGCAGCATTCCCACACCACAGCCCAGTGAATGCAGCCCAGACATTAATAGTGGCAGTATGCATACTGCCCTGGAGTGCACACTACATCAGGCAGGTGTCTTTTAGTAGGCTTGCAGTACACACATTCATGGTAGTTTGCATGCATCACCGTGATACACCGTGTGGCCACGGGCGGTTAACAGTACACATGGCTGGCGTCACTATGTCATGTACACCGCAAACATGTGCGGTATCATGTGGACATGTGACAATGGTGTCCCACCACATGCACCACATCACAACGGATGTCACAGTGCAGTGTTATGTGTACAGTCTACAGATAGAATGCATGTGTAACAAGGATGTCTGTGCAGGTGTGGTTGGTGTGAGCTGTGTACATAGCTGTACAGTGGGGAGTACGGGCACTGTGCCACTGCACGGCAGCAGGACACAGGTATGTTTCTGTGCGATGCGTGACCTGGACGCATTGCGTTGCCATGTCTGCAAGTCAGTTCTGCTGTTCAACAGCACGTATATGGTAGACATTGGTGGCACCTCTAGTGGCTGCAGACAGGCATTCCATTTCTCTGGTGTACCACATCGGATGTCCAGGGGGTCCACTACAGTGATGAGCCCACTATGTGTGGACAGGGTGCAACGGTGACTACCCACTGCGGATGTACTGTGTGGCAACATGCCTGTAGGTATCACCCATGGCCATGTTTGTCTGGTTCATCGACAAATGTGTGTGATGGGCATCATGCACACAGCCCTGTGGTGACCCATGTGACATACAACCGTAGTAGTCTGAGGTGTCACATTCCCTAAGGCTATGCAGACATTGTGGATGTCTGCTATGTCGTGCATAGGTCATGTCATGGTGTGACAATGTTGCGGACAGACATCCACGTGCATGGGACATGTCATGTGCCATGTCACAACGTGTGCACCCAATGCAGGGGCATAGGTCACAGTGGTAACACCTGTGTTCTGGCCAGATCACAGCTCACTATGTGGTACTGTGTGCATACCACAGAGGCATACCGATGCATACTACACATGCAGCCATTGTGGAACACCTCCACCATTGTATGCATAGCTGACTGCACATATCACACTGATGGGTTATGTGGTTGCATGCCGGTCTATACTAACGGTTGTATCTACTGTACATGGGTGGTGTGTGTGTCGGGTGGTGCAACCTGTATACCGTGACTGGGGCACACCCAGGTGTGCATGTCATACCTGGACACATGGGGAATATCGATACACCATATCATGCCTTTTACTAGCAACAGTCTTACCTGCGACAGACCCATGTCTGTGCGACACGCCAGACGTACCTGTATAGGGACGACACAAAAGTATACACATTATCCATTACTATCGCCACGGTAAGCACTGTGCATGTCACATCATGCACCTGTGTGTTAGCATGTGCTATGCACATGTCTGCAAACACAACATAGCATACTGTAGTATGCATCTTGTGTGGCCATATACCTGGCATGTGTTGCTATATTATGTGTTGTACTATGACACACACTCCTACGTCGCTTATCATACAAACATGCAACACTGACTTACCAGGCAGCTCCAAGCTCGTTGGTTGGGAGACACCCACCTCCACGATGGATGCGAGGGTTTCAGCATGTTGTTCCATGGGTGTCCCCAGACTGGCCAGGAGCTCCTCCGTGGGTGTGAGTGGGGTCTGGGTTGGTGGCCCACCACCTGTCCCACCTTGTTGTCTGGCGATTGCAGCGGCACGCTGTCTCGCATGCCGGATTAGGTCTGTGCAGTGCCTGCGGATCTGTTGATATGTGCGGTTGTGGCCGCCCAGGGTGTTCACCCTCCTGCGCATATCCTGCCACATGTCTTCACGTTGTTGTGCCTGCAGTGGCACGTGGCTGAACAGGATGTCATAGTTATCATGGAGCAACGGTATTATCACCTCATCTTCCTGTCGGCTAAAGGCAGGCAGCCGGGACCGTGGCATTATCTGTAAGACATAATGATGGTGACAGGTCACATTTACACTGCTGTGCTGGCATACTGCTGGACATACATTGCTATGACATGTACAACATCTGCACAGTAATCTCTGCGATGCATCATGGCAGTGACACAGCCGATGTGTTGCCGTCACACCATTGAGCAGTGGGTGTCATATCATATCTGTGTGTCACCTCATCACACTGTACACGCACCATGTTGATGTTAGCCTGCTGTGGACATGTGTACCTGCCTGCACCTGTGTCCATATCAGTTGGCACGGGTCCCCATGTGACAACAGTTCTACTGTTCACCTGGATGCTGTGTATATGTCACTAGACATCACGTACGCGGCCATTATGAACGTCAGCGGTGGCACTGCACACATACACATGGACACCTGCACATGCATGTGTTGTGCCATGTACATCCACACAGCACTGTACGGGTGTTGGACAACTTGCCACAGCTCACCTGTGTTGCACATGTGATACACATGGGACAATGTGTAACCATGTCACATTAGCAGGAAAGGTCATGCATAGCATGTGCACGCACGTTGTCCACAGCAACACACAGCACCTGTAACACCACAGGGTGCATCACCGCCACATTACTGCTGTGGACGGTTGATAGTGACAGTGCCTTTTGTCCATCGCACCATGTAGGACTGTGATAGCACGTGCAGCCTTGCTGGGCAGGGCTGCATGGTATGGCAGGGTATGCCACATACATGGCACTGGGATGTGATCCACCTGGGGGGTAATGACATTGGCAGGGTGGCTGTCCATTCCATATGTCATTGCTATGTGTATATGGACATTACACATGTCTATCATCATGGTGTGGACACTGGCCTTATGCAAGGTAGGCTGCACGCTGCTTGGTGGGGGTGTGTCTGGTGCATGCAGGTATCGCACATCCATGCATACACTTTAACCCTGACAGGTGCTATATGCTGCGATATTGATCAACACAGTGCTGTATGTGGCCACACACTGCTATCCCGTGCACATGGATGGTTGCCTGGACTGACGTGGGTACCACATATGTCTACATCCAGTGCCTGCTGCCACCACCATGTCTGCTGGTGCACTGCACACCGCCATCCCTCCCACGGGAAACGTGGTGTTGGGCACAGCATAGGTATCCATGTATGGGGACAGGGATGTTCACATAGCAGGGGCACTGATGGTATCGTCGATCTGACCATACACATATGACGCACCCCTCACACATACAACCCATTCATTATGTTGTTCACAACACTGACACAGCTATACTGCTATGCCGGAGACATTCACAGACGTACATACACAGATGCATGCACGTCCGTCTGTGGCATGGCCTGGACTATTGGTGTGGTTCGGCACATAACGTGTTTGAGTGCGGCTGGCGCAGACCTACTGTGCACATGTCTACACAGTAAGCCTGTTCTACAGTAGGCATCGGTGATGTGCTGTGCACATATCATATCTGCACATTGTGTTGGTGTCTGTCTGTCCACGGGCCAGTGGTGGGACACACAGGGATATTGTTGAACATATATGCATGCAACCCTGTACTGCTGTACCGCTAGCTTCTCGGGTGCTAATGTGTCATAGACATGCACACCGTTCCCGAACATGTGGTAGTGGGTTGCCACCCGTACCCATCTCCTCTTGTGGGTTGCTATCATCCAACACCCTCTTTGTATTGTATGTTCAGGCTATGCACCTGTGTGGGGCATGTGGGCATGCAATGCAGTACTACGTGCCTTTGCACCCATCACAGAACAAGTCACACAGGTACACTGGCAGCCGTACACTTCACAGCTTGGTGACGGCACAACACATGTTGTACACACGTAACACATGTCCTGTGGGACATGGTCAAATGTACAGGCATGTCCAACAGTCACATGCCACTGCTACCCCTACATGATGGCTATGCAGGACATGTGGCGGTACAGCAACTGTCACATGTACACAAGCAATGCCCCCCTACCTACATCACGTGGTACTGCCTGTGGGGCATGTGCGTCTGCATCCATGCTATGGCCATAGATGACAGTTGTACATCGATATGTGCAACATACCTCATTGGGTGTTCTCATGTGTGCATGTTCAATATGTCAACGCATTGTTTGTGTCTGTCAGACAGTCATTGTTGTGCATGGTTTACATGGCAGCCATGGCGTACTGTGTGTGATTCCAGGTACTTCATTGGGCTACCAGCATTGTACATTATCACAGCATATTCCAGCCATCACGTAGCCATCCTAGCTGACACTGTTATCCGGCCAGTGGGAGGTGTTCTGCCATGTGCACATATGTCACACAGTACGAGGGTGACTGACACACATTCTCAGGACAGGGTTCTGACCGCTGTGGATGTGTGTGATGCAGTCGACGACCATGACTGCGCCAGATGGTGACATCTGGATGTGAAACATTCACAACACACACCTACCTTCACGTAGCAACACATCATCCACAACAATGGACATCCCTGCATGAACACTGTGTGCAGTATGTCTGTATGACCACTGCAGGCACCACTGGTAGCCACCAGCATGGCTGCCAACAGCAGCAGTGTGTATCCTGTGTGAACATGGGTTACACCATTCACAACACACCTGTGTCAGATGGCCCTGTTGTGGGTCACAGTGCAGTTCCACACATCATGTAACAGTATACATCATGCACCGATATGTTGCGGACATGTGAACGGCTGTGCAACTCAACATATGCACACATGACACATCACCTGGTATAACATGTCTGTCTTACCACACATTATTGTGACCACCCTGTGATGACATTGTACAGGCTACGTGGACTGGGACATGTGATGGCTCAAAGGTATATTCACCCTCCGGGTGTGTGTCTAGCCAGGTGTACAGTAGGCAGTGGTCTGCACACGGGGATACTGTACATTGGCCTACTCTGTCACTGCGACTGTTGACTATGCTCATACTGTACTTATACAGGCATGTGGTATTTGTCCAGTATGACAGTCGTGGTCAACCACACTACTGTGGCACACATGACCTGCGGACATCTGCCTAGGGTGTGGGGCCCACATGTACATCTTCACATGCTATGCTGCCTCTGCAGCGGTGTCACATGTCTGTCTCCAGCAGGGCTGTCACAGGCAGGCACAGCATGCAGTGATGTGTGACAATGCTTGCACCCTCCACTGTGCTGCACACAAGCACTGCACACACAGTAAGGCACGCCTGACATTTATCTGCGGTGCCTGGGACCTGCCTCCATGCTCTGCACAGCACACCTGCCAGTCCAGATTGTACACAGATCATACCTCTCAGGCACATACCTGGACTGCAACACACACAGGTGAGGGATCCCACATCACACAATGATTTACACACATACTGTATATTTTCCGAACACAATGCATCATAGGTACTCCATGTTCGGATACCCATGTTTGTGACCGCTAGACACATTGTGACACGCAACAGAGAGTACACTGTACACCACAGGTTACATGCTGGCTGTGTTGTCATACTGTACATTGCACCTCGGACAGTTGCTACTGCCATGTGCTGACAGCAACCCACACTTCCCTAGTATGGACTCCCATGTACCCACACATGCTTGGCCATGCACTACACATAGCTGGGTGACACATTACACAACACATACCATACCTACACTACCCTCGGCATGCACCATACCTCCATGTGTCTGTGTGTTAAACCTACGGATATCCCCCCTCTGGTAGATGAACATATATGCTTCGCGGCCCTGCTAGCCACACCCTGGACACACACCCATCACAGCATACATGGTACATGTGCTCAACGGCCGGTACTACTGACATCTGCTGACAGGGGTGGTTAATGGCATGGCACCCTGGCAGCTGGACAGTATATGTGACTATGCTGACACATATCACAGTGCACTTCCGCTACATGTACGCAATGGTAGGG
This sequence comes from Protopterus annectens, assembly GCF_019279795.1. Classification (NCBI taxonomy): domain Eukaryota; kingdom Metazoa; phylum Chordata; order Ceratodontiformes; family Protopteridae; genus Protopterus; species Protopterus annectens. The sequence continues at coordinate 1,874,278,980 of NC_056739.1, forward strand.
ACCATGCTATTCCACACAGAGACATGGCGGTACTGGCCTTTTCACAGACGCCACGGTGGTATTCATGTTCCATGCACATGTGCTGTATGGGCGCATGTGCAGGCTGTTGCACGGTGGGTATATTCAAATGTGTGGGGTGCATCACTTGACAGTCATGGTGGGTCCTCGTGGTCCATCACATGCTCCACAGCTAGCTACCTACACATGACCGCCGTACATTGCAGTGTGGGCCCTCACGCAGTGTGGTGGTATGTCTGTGTTGTTTGGCTACATCCACATTCGATGTAGCATACAACAGTCACCCAGGCATTGCCAACTGAGATGTTGTTGGCAACATGCCAGCCAATGGGGTACCTACCAACAATACACACTCTCACTCACTACAGGGTTCCAATCCATACATGGACATCGCATTGTCCCTGTGGACACATACATGGTACTGCCATGCACATGTTATGTCCTAGGACACTGTCCCAATGTCAACTCCAATCTCCCTAGCTGTTATGTCCTGCCAACCTGGTTGTTATGTGTCTCTGCAGCAGCCCACTGAATTAACTGCTAGCCTATTCATGGACGTTGTGTACGTTGACCACCACACTACCGCATCTATCACACTACACATGGGTGGTACTGCATTGCACATGTGGGACTGCATTCGTACACCCATGACTGGACCATCCAGTATGGCACTGGGGCACATCCTCACATCCGTGCTTCACACACTCATTGATGACCTCCATGCCTTTACTGGCACCCTTGTTGGGCCTCTGTGTGCCACAGCACGCCACATCCACATGCTGGCTACCTGTCATACCATTGCATGGGTGATTGGTGTGGTACAGAGGGTAACAGATCAGACATTATCCCCACATTGCCCTTCAGCACCATTCCACATTCTGGTATTACCAATGTACACATCCACCATCACATCATACCCTGTGTCTCAGGATGTTAGGCTATATGACTCCTGGACAGGTCACACAGTGGTGCAAGCATATCATGCTACCTACTACATGTCAGGTACATGTGGCATTACACAGTCCTCAGTCATGTGGCCCCTCATGTTCACTATTTGCTTACATACACAACATGCTGTCACAGAGTACTGTCCATGCCTACATATCCCACATCTACATACCTGGCAGCATTCTAGCTCCACCAGCTCATACTGCTAACAACCATACAGGTGTCGGTGTGGCAGATATATCGTGTAGATGTCATTGCGTCGGATACATCACACATGGTGCATACACATCACCTTTGCATAGCGACAGTCATCCACTGGGTATCACATGGATATTGTCCCCATACATGCATATCACATTGTACATGGTTGCTGTACACACACATGCCCCACATGGTGCTGTGGTTGCCATATTCCACTGTGGCGTGGGTACACATCTGCAGGGCCACACATATCTGTACTGTGTGTGTTGCTGGTACATTGGTAGCCTTTGTACCTGTGCCATACACACATCTACACATGGGCAGGGTTACAATAACACATTCGTGGTGTACCTTCCACAATGGCTACAACTTTACATGGCACGGTATAGTCATGCCATGATGTGTACCAGGCTCAGATAGTTTACATATGCAGATGACAGACGGGGAACACATCTGTACTCATCTGCATACCACTTACACAGGTGTGTCATCTACTCTGACATGGGCCATGTCCTCCACATTAGTGATGCATGTAGTACTCCTACATGGCGTTTGCAGTGGGCGGGGTGAATGAAGCGCTCCTACATATGTGCACACATGCCACGTTGCTTAGCCTGGGCTTCTGTGTTACCACCGCAGACTAGACACACACCATGCTGTGGAACGTAGGTCCTGTGCACATCCCACAGGGACACACTGTGGCACTGGTCATGTGGTAGCTCCCTTGCTGATAGGGTGACACATAGACATGGTACCACCACAGCGGCAGTACTGTGTAGACATGCAGTTGACATCCACCTCTGCTGTTCAGTGGACACTACCATGGGGAGGTGACACTACTGTGTACATTGCACATGTGTTTACACATGGACCTGCCGGACGTCATTGTTGCACACATTGCACCTGCTACAGATCGTTTGGACATGGTTACTTGGTGTTCCTTCCATTTCAGGTGGCTATTCTGCTACTACTCTGTCCCATATGTGCAGGCCATACATATCCTGTTAGTGTACAAAACACTAGGCCATACCTCCATTATGCATGCTATGCCTGTGATACTGTGTATGATGTCTGAACATATCCATCATGACAGCTTTACATTACACATACTTGACATAGTAACCCCTACTGCGAGGCATACGTGCACGTCGTGCGCACATTACGTATGACATCGACGGTATATGCCCATACACATGTGTGCTGTGACAGTATACATACATGTCCTATCCCCTGCTGTGGCACTTCCTTGTTGGACATCCACTGCCAGCATCGGCGTGGGTGGTGGCATTGTTCTGTGTTTTGCCCCCCTATGGCAGCCCTTGGGTTATCCCAGCTGTGTACATGATGTCCCACTGCTGTGCACACGGTGTCCACAGTCGTTGGTATGCTCAGCGGGTTAGCACTACATAACCACCTTTCACCACTCTCTGCTTTATGGACAGGTATCTTTACCTACAAACACCGTTCACATACAGTGCAGCTTCGTCATACATATCATGCGTTACACACTAGTACATCTCGTGGGTTCTACATACCTTTCCTGTGTTGACTTCCGTATTCCGTTCGAGTCTCGCTAGATACTTTATTCTCACTCGAGCCGTTTGGTTGTATTTGTTCGGTATGAACATACAGTTTGAATATCCTAGGAGTCTTCCTTATATCCGTTGTCACCTGCGACATGTGGGTTCATCACACCAATAGCTGTTCCTCGGTGTGTACTTATGCGCATATCACCTGTGCATCTCCTCCATTCATACAGTATGCGTCGGAACTAGGGCATGGTTCATTCCTCGGCTGGGCGTTGGTTATTTGCACTACCTTCGTGGGGATGGTATGTATTGTGTTATGTTATGTGTGACTGCAGCCGCTATGTGTGGCGTCAGGTACATTTCGCTGTGGTGTTAGCCGTGGATTGTGTGTGTTGGGTATGGTATTATGTTCGACATGTGGGTGTCCCTGTCCTGGCGGCGTCTGTCGATGGCGTTTTGCATTCGGATGTGTAACATAGCTCTTGTATTCCTTTACACAATGGATGCAGGTATGCATCCGCTGCTGATAGTGTTTCCCACGCGAGATGTTGCGGTTATGCCGCTGTCATTGACTGCCTGTATGTTTTGCTGCTATTGCGGCTTGTATCCCTTTGATATGTGCGATGGGGTATATCGGCGGATGTGGGTGACGGGTACGGGTTGTGGGCCTTGCATTTATACATACACGGTATGCTTGTGTGTGTGCTCCATCCCTGCCTGGGGAGCTGCAAGTTACCTGTCCGTTGTTCTAGGAGTGTAGGTTTTGTTTATGTCGTCTGGTGTCGGTATCGCCTGCATGTGTGCTTCCTGCATGTATTCCTCCGTCACATCGGTAGTATATCTGCGGCTGTTCATACGTGCCGACTATCCCTTGGCATTTTGTCACGGATATTTACGGTCAATGTGGTCCTGTACTTGGGACGGCCTGTGTGCTACTGGTTGCCACCTATTCGGGTGGCGATTGCTTGTTTAACACTCGTTGAACACACAGCGGTGTTTACGGGACGATACGTGGCCACGATCGGTGCCGGGGTAGTACATGCGTATTTCCGCGGTACATGAGTATTGCTGTGTAACGTTGCCGACGTATCATTTTGAAATTAACATATCGGTGCCATACATACGGTCATGGTTTGTACATGCGTCCTTTGCATCTCATGTTGGCTATACTCCTGTGGTACATTCTGGGACATTCTCGCTTTGCATCGTTTTACGTCGCCACGCGCCTAGCCAGGGAGGAGCTCTCAGTACTACTTTGTGGGTACTGCTGTACATACGCCTGTGGTTCCTATACTGTATGCCTACACATGTTATTCCACTCCGCCTGTCACATGTCACCTACATACACATTTTACAGTGGCACACACATTACACTCGCACAGCGGAACACACGACACCCTCACCTCACACATACACATACTGCCGCTGTCATAGGGACGGTTGCACACAGTACCTACGTTGCCCGCATCACCGGCGGCGGTGTCTACCTCCGCCCTCATATCCTAAGAATATTACCCGCACATGTCCTGTTACTGTACCATGGCCTGGCGATCATCCCGACTCGCGAATATGCATTTAGGTAGGTTGACCTTTCCATGGGTGGCGTTCCCTGTTCTGTCCACCCTCCTGGATACTCGGGTTGTCGTTCACTATGTTTACTATGTAGAGATTTTGCGTCTTACTTCTCTGTCACCTTACATCCCTGTGATTCCCTGTTTTACCTGTTGTACTTTCTATCTGTGTATGTGTACATATATTTCTACGTGTGTAATGATATCTATCTCCATATCTGTGTATGCACATATGTACATATGTATACACCTTGCGGCGAACGTGGCAGCATACGGCTACGCCGTCTGCTGTAGGACCCACGTACGGTTGAGGTGTTGGCATTCCATGCTCCGCTGGCTGTTGGGTGTGCAGTGTTTGGGTGCTACCTATGTTGGAGTCACACATGGGACCGCCCATATGGTACACATTACGGGCGGCCATGTTTGTGTGCCATCCATTTCACTGTGTGTGCAGGTAGGGAGGTGTCAGTCCATGGGGCCTACGCTGTCAGAGTATGTGCTATACGTTCCCTCTTTGCCAAGGCATAGGCATATTGGGTACGCCTCCGACTGCCTACTGGGGCTGGCACAGTGTGTTCATGGCGCTGAACGCTCTGTGCCTGTGCTTGCCTTGGCAGTTGTGGCGGGCTTGGTGGCCCTACACCATTATGTCCCTGCAGCAGCTGTTTCCGCAGGATCATATTATGTAGCATTGCACATACTATGAATATGTGGGCACATGTGCCTGGAGAGTACTGCAGGGCTCCACCGGATGTATCCAAGCACCGGAACCGTGATTTCAACATCCCAAACACACGCTCTATGATTATTCTGGTTTGTGCGTGTGCCTCATTATGGCGTTCTTGCATGTGTGTGTGTGCATTTCTGATGGGTGTCATCATCCACGGCTCCAGTGCATAGCCAGCATCCCCCACAAGGTGACCTTGTGTGATGTCCCCCCTGGCGAATACCTGATACAGCTGTGAGGCATGCCAGATATGGGAGTCGTGGTAGCTTCCAGGGCTGCCAGCACACACATCCATGATAATGCCCTGCGCATTGCACATGACCTGGCAATTGATGGAGGGGAATCCCTTGCGGTTTATGTAGCGTCTACCCTGCTCCCCGGGTGGTGACTTGATTTCTATGTGCGTACAGTCTATCGCACCCAGTACCTCTGGGTATTGTGCCACACGGTGGAAGTGGCGCATATTGCTAGCCAACTCCTCCTGAGATCTGGGGAAGTATATATACTCATGGGCATGTCGTAACATGGCATCCAGAAACTGGTGTAGTACCCTGGATGCTGATGCCTGTGAGATACCCATTATATCCCCGGTTGGCCTTTGAAAGGTACCTGTTGCCAGTATTCGCAAGCTTACACATACCTTTGTGTCCACTGGGATGGGCTCCCCTCTGTTGTCTCTTGTTCTCAGGCGTGGCCGGCACAGCTCCACTATTTGCTGTAACATGTCCCTGTCCACCCTGTAACGCTCTACTATCTCCAGGTCTTGCAGCCCCTGGTAGGTTACCCTTGGTCTGAACACTCTCCTTCTCCTCTGAGGCCTACGGTAGTTGTCGGCACCCTCCTCCGCAACTCCGTCTGTCTCTGACACATGCCGATGCATCACGGCCACGGCGGCACCCAACATATACATTTTAAAAGTTCCCCGTGTGTTTACACCCTAAAGTGCAGCGTTTGGGAATACGCGCTGTGTGTTGTGTGCATTCACACTTTATACTGTTGTGCTGTACACCCGGTGATGTCATTGGGTGTGTCTGTGCGGCCGTATCTGTGGGTTATCTTCCGTGTTTTACCGTTGGCACTGCAACGCTATTGCCTTTGGTGTTACATTACACTTGCCTGCATTGGTTTAGCTTTACACCTTACCTTACTGTTTCTGCACGTTGCACCTACTATTGCCTGGAGTGCATCCTGCAGGCACATGGCATATCATGCATTTTGTCTGCCGCCGCCGTTATGCTACCTCTCTACTTGGCTGTGCTGTATCGGTTCTTCGCTCTTTGCAATTCTGCTACATCCCCTACTTTCTTTGCATTCATATGCCTCCCCTTTCCCGTTTTGCGGGATTCTGCATGCAGAGTTGTCAGCTGCCGCCGATTGCCCTTCGTGGGTTGATTGGTGTTGATTGCTCATTACGACTCCAATTACACTGCTTCCGCATTTCCTCATATTCTCCGCATCACCTTCCTGTATCCGTGGTTGTTGACGGGGCAGCCGTCACATGACTGGGTTGCGGAACATAGTCATCCTCGTGCACATGCATCTGTGCGTGCATTGTGTACTCTCAGCGCATCTATTTCCTCACACGCCGGTCCTGATGCTGTGATGTGCATTGTACAGCCCATGTTTGCTGGCCTCCAATGTGCTTCCTCCTACAGTGGCACACCCCTCTGCGATTGACATGTATTCCCTCTAGGCCACTCCTCGGTGTATTACCTCTGCACCGTTTGGTGCAGCCTTACGCCGGCGGGGGTTTTGCGATTCAGTATTATCTGCCTCATTTGCATGGCATTGACTAGTAATACATGGTTACGGCGCCGGACACTGCCGCCACTCCTTGGCAACCCTTGGGCTGTGGTTGTGGCTTTCCATGCATACTATGGTGTATTGTGGCTGTGAAGCTGATGTGTATTATACTGCTCTTTTATGACATTGTCATATTGTTTCATTGTTCCGCACCTTCCGCGGACATGTCCTGGAGTTCTGCTGTGGTTTCTGCGTACATACCATTTATGTCATTATTTACATTTTCTGCATGTTTTCTTTTGACATTCTTGGTGTCTTTCGCCATTGGCATGTTGCACCAGTATGACACCTGACGTTGACAGCCTTCCGTTACTCCTATGTCATGTTTGGATATATGTAAACCGTTTTTTTTTGGTTTACATTGCCGTGCCCTTATGCTACGCCTGCGCCACTTTGTGGATCGCTACATGCCTTCATTTGCATGGTGCAACACCGCACATGGGGTGTTTAACATACCTACGCCGGAGGCGGCGCAACTCAGGCGTATGCCGGTGGTGCACGTGGGATTGGATCGTACCTGAATCACTCAGTGGCCATGTCTGGCGTTGTGGCACCTACGCCATGCGTGCGCCTGGCGCAAGGTTCATGAATCCCGGGGATTGTTAAAGGTTAAGAAAAACAAGAGATTGGAAAAAATGAAGGAGGCAAAAGGGCTATTAATGCAAATGGAGAATAAATATATAGTTCAAAGATGTAGAAATAAATAGATGTTAGGAAATATTAACTCTGCAGGGGGGGTAAGCGTTGACTTTAAAAAAATACTATGAAAATGTGGCCAAATACCAATACCTCAGAGGAAAACTGCATATCAGGCCATTCTGAGCATTTATACAGAGTTTCATATTGAAGGAAGTAAGAGGATATAGTAAACAAACTCAGGATGCTAAGATCTGGGATCCAGGAGTTTAGGAGGAATGGGTTGGCAAAAGGGTTTGAGAATGAAATGCAAAACATATGGAAGAGATTTACTGGAGGTAAATATGGGGTCACGGCAGTTCAGACTGGAAGGTACTCATTGTTCGGCCAAGATGGTCTACGTAAGGAAAACATTTTTTTTAATGGATGTATAGAATTTAGAAAGGAGTGTAACTCACTTAGATCTGACATGCAACATCATAGGATTAACTTTTGGCCATATTTACAAATTAAGCATGTGTTACAGGGCAGTAAATTACAGGATAAGATAGGTAGAGATTAAATACGACACAATCTCTAGCACACTGTAGATATTTGAGGTTTGTATGTATATATATATATATATATATATATATATATATATATATGTGTGTGTGTGTGTGTGTGTGTGTGTGTGTGTGTGTGTGTGTGTGTTGTGTTTTAGTGATAAAATAAGTCTGATTTCTATTTATGTGTAATACTCCAGAACTTAAGGGCCTTAAATGATTAGTTTTTTTTTTATTAGTTTATTCAACATGCTCTTGACTTTTATACATTGCTAATGTTTTTATCTCTTGTGTTCTTGGACTGGTTAGTATAAAATGGTTGATTTTGTGCACATACCTTGAAAGCAATCGAGCTGAGGTGCTCATATGGTTTTAATGTGGATTATAAAAGATTATTATTTTCTTTTTTTTTTTTTTTTGCTCCTAAGTTACCTGCATTTTGGATATTATTGTTAACTTCTTTAAAGGTGATTGTTTAGGAAGTCCAGGCTTATGTAGTCTCTCCAGAGAACAAACTGCTAGAAGTAAAACAAAAAAAAAGAAAAAGGAGAAGTAAAACAAAAAAAATAAAAAGAAAAGAAAAGATAAATAAAATTACATACCCTCAGGCTTTACCAGGTGTGTTTTTCAGCTCCACAAAGAAAATCTTACCTGAATGTGCCACAGGCCAAATCCACCATAGGCCTGTCTGGGCATCCAGCTTTAGAAATTACAATTTTTCAGCCAGCACCACTCATTTCTGCCACAGCAAGCCTCTGACTAATGGACCAACTTACTATGTCCCCCTCCTCCATCATTTTATGCAATCTTAACTGAGAATCATCTTTTTGTTATTCTCCGTATAATTTTATCCTAGCTGTTCTACTGTGAGAATTTTACAGGCACAAGGCATACATAATGTCAAATATCCCTTTCTCCACACACAGTATTATTATACATACATATAGACCCCCATATACACACACACACACACACACACATATATATATATATATATATATATATATATATATATATATATATATATATATATACATGTAAAGAGAGAGAGAGATGTGTGTGTGTGTTTGTGTGTGTGTGTGTGTTTGTGTGTGTGTGTGTGTGCTTGTCTTTTGCACATTAAGCAAACATTTTCACTTCATTCTCTTAAGCTACTACAACCTTTATATTTTCAAAATTTTCTCCCTCCTCTCATAGATTGAAATGCTTACCAATTGTTCTCTTACAGGTTGACATGAAATATAATATTATAATTTAATTCTCAAATTGATTACCATTTATCATTACATATATGTTACTGTATCTAGATGTATCTGCACATCAGTTAACAGTGTACATTATATGCATTCAAGTTGTATGCATTCTAATTTTTTTATATTTTACAACTGATACTGAAGCCTAAATGTATTCTCTGTTATTCCCTGGCATTCATTAGCAATCATTTTGGCATTGCGCTACGCCTACGTGATATAAGAGTGTTAGTGTAAGGGGCAGCAGCAGCACTAATTGAATATCCATGCTGCTCCCGGTGCCTACATGGTTGCAAGCACATTTTCATGGCCAGCAATAATGCTTGCAGCCATGGAAAGGTGCTTGCAAGCACCACCACCACACAATGTAAACAAAGTGGGTCATATACAGACAATGCTCAGATGCCCAGACATATTAAGATCAAGTACAAGGAAGCAATACAGAACAAGGAAAGGTGGAATGGGGGAAATGTTTCAATAAAGTTTTTAAGATGATTTAGTAATATTGAAGAGGGGGGATGGTTAAAGTGTACTCCTATGCTGCAGACAAATGTGGTGAAAGTGTATAAGTAGTATTTCTGACATAAATACTGCAATATTAATGTAATGATAATTAATGTAAATGTCAGTCTTGTAGTTATGCACATAATAATGTACATGCTAATAAAGTATTTTATGGGACATAAAACTGCAGTGTAACAAAGAGGAGTGAACATGTGATATACACGTTAATTAAATACTGACTTGAGATAACAGTTAGCAATGGCAGGGAATAAATGCATAGAATGCAGTTATGGCATCTAAGGATGTAGATACAGGAAATGTATGCATGCAAGATGACAGCAATGCTGTATTTTACATCTCACCATGTATACACAAGAACAAAAGGACCTTACAGCTGTAACGTCAGGTAACTCATAAATAGATATGGTAATGCAAAGAGATGACAGTGGCACCAATAGGAAAGGGAGTTTTCACCTATGAGCATGTAAGAGACAATAAATTCTTGTATAATTCAGATGCCAATCTAATAACAAACGACATACATAAGTGACCAGTGGTAAGACAGAGCAGATGACATGTCAGGAGTCCAGTTATGCCATTACTGATTTGCAAACATGTCTGACATAGCAATACTGGGCATGCTCACTTGCAATTACAGGGAACAGTAACATAACAGCAATTCAATTGCAGCAGCACAATAGAAAGCATTGTAACAGAGGACCAAACAAATTTTCTGGTGGTCTTGCAGTATGCTTCAGTAAGAAACATTTATGAAATCACATCTGCCATTAAGCTGTATAGTGTAATGGAAACAATTTCAGTATTAAACAGATGTCTCGAGGAAGATATGAAATACAGAGCATAATTATCTTGTGAGTAGGTAATGTATGAAGCATGGAATGAATGACCTGCATCCTATCATTTTTGAACACAAGTCCAAACAAGTATTAGAGAGATGCATAACAATATGGGTGCCACAGGTATACGCATGTTGTCATGTAAGGAAGAACACCCTCAAAGGGTGTAAAGTGTATTGATTACTTACCTTGTATGAAAATGTCTGAAAATGTTGACCCTTTGAGTATGTGTAAGCTACTGTTGTCTGACACATATGTCTGACATATAGATGTTACCAGAATCAGAGCCGTGTCTGTTATACAATGCTCTCTCCAAACCCCTGTACTGACAGCATGTGCCCATTCAGATAGCAATGGACACTATTGCAAATAACTGAACTGAATGCATGTGTTAACACAGAAGGTATGACTACAATAAGAACAATCTGATTTATTCACAGTGCCGGAAAGGAGCTATACATCTAATTGTTCATACAACACCTAATACACAAGGCACTCTCCAGACTCCAGTATTGACAGCATGTGCCATGTAAGAATACATTAGAGGCTGTCACAAATGACTAAACAGATTGTGTGTGTTAACACAAAACGTATGAATATAATATGAACAATCTGATTTATTCACAATGCCAGAAAGGAGCTACATATGTTGATATTCACACAGCACTGAGCATTGCGTGCTGTACATGCCATCTTCTTTGACAAGGAAGCTGTTTCCATCATGTAGAACACACACTGTCCCAGAATTGAACACCAGTCAATCTGTGTAGGTATGGTATAAAAGCCAGGACTCAATGCACATCCCACAGGAGAATTCACAGCATGACATACCCCAAATAAGCATTTCACTGACATGCAATCACTACTTGTGATGACATCTCATTGTCCAGCATAAGAATGTATAAGAATAACCGGCATCTATATTACAGCATCTAACGGGCTCTTAAGCGAACACCTTTTTATCGACACATATTAAGTGAAATACAAAAACCCTGAATGACCACAAAAGTGATTTTTTTTCCCAGGGGAAAAAATCACTTGGCCAATACAAAAAAAAAATTCAGACTATACCAAGTGTGGGGGGGGGGGGGGGCTTCGCTCCACCCGACAAAATATACCAACTCCGAGATCGCAGTACAGCAGAGGAAAGACAAATCCCAGATGACAGCCAAGCGATTCAGCATGCAAAATACTTAAAAATGTTTAACGCACACATTTTTTCTACAGGAGACACACCTCGTACAAGAAGACTTAAATAAAATTAGCACAAATAAGTATACAGTTTTATCAAGTTCCCATTATAAACTGAAGAGAAGAGGAATAACAGTTTTATGGAAAAACTCAATTTTAATGGTGAAAATTATAAATGCATATCATGATAGATCAGAAATGTCTTGTTTAGTGACAATATCAATAAATGGGAAGATATATACACCAGTAAATATTTATTTGGTACCTGGACTAGGTGTCAAAGTGGCCAAACAGCATTTGGAAATAATTATACATCACTCTAAAGGAAACATAATTACAGCAGGAGACTTTAATTGTATAATGAATGACTGTGACGCTGATGGAAATAGCAAATGTAAGAAAATGGCAACATCAAATTTACTATCTGGTTTCATTGACACTATTAATATTGTAAACATTAATGAGTATGCAGATACAAATACATTATTTTTTTGCACACTATTCTCACCGACATGTGAGACAAATCAAGAATAGATAGAGGGTACATATCAGGAAACCTAACTGTAAAACTAGATAAATTCAAAGTAATCACATGTGCATTGTCAGACCATAATGCAATTACATTTGACCTGTATTTGAATACAAAACAGAGAATAAATATAGCTAGAATACCTTCATACTTAACAACTCTAAATTTTTTAAGGAATTTTGTGTGAAATAGATACAAATCTTTTTAGGCATAAATCTCACTGAAGACATATCTGAGATACATGTATGGGACTCTATGAAGTCATTCTTATATGGTAAACTTTTAAAACAAGATTTAATAACAAGAAAAAGCAATGGAACAGAGACTTGTTGGACCTACAAACAAAAATTGATAAGTTAAAACATGATATTTAGAAAGGGAAGCAGCTCTTAACAAATGAACTGGATGATACAAATAAAAAGTATTTAGAAACACTACAACACAAGACAATGATCAATCTAGGAAAAATCAAATTATATTCCTATTCAATGAATCCCAGAAAAAAGAAAAGAATAGCAAACAGAATTAAAAAAAAATAAAAGCAAATCAGATAAAGGAAATATATATCCCAGGTACTAAGAAGAAACTATCAGATTTAGAAGGAAGACTAGAAACCTTTAAATTGTATTTTCATAAAATTAATGCACAAAAAGAAAAAACAGAACCACAAAACATATTAAAAGCCCTTTTTTTAGAAAACATATAAAAACTAAATTAGTAGATGATCATATAAAGTTAATAGATAAATCACAATGGCAGAATTTAAATCTCAAATTAATAAATTAAAGTAAACAAAGCCCTGGGTACAGATAAAATTACACCAGAAATGTTTAAATTACTAGCTAAAGAAGCACTAGCATTATTGTTAAAAGTGTTCACTTTAATAAAAGATGGCAAGGATAGCCCTCCATCCTGGAAAAAAAAACAGTAATATCTTCTATTCTGAAACCGAATAAAAATGCGAGTGAATGTTCATCTTATAGGCCAATATCCTTATTAAATATTGACTAGAAGATGTTCATGACAATACATGCAGCTGTACTTAAACAGTTACTCCCACAGTTAATTAACGAAGATCAAGCTGGCTTTATAAAGGACAGAAACACATACAACAATATTAAATTAATCTTATCCTTAATTGATTATATTAACCTAACAAAGAATAGTATGGCTATGGTCACTCTAATAGTGCCTTTGATTCAAGTTCACTGGAATTACTTATGGTTAACTTGGGAAAAATTTGGATTCTCACAAAAATTTACACTGTTAATTAAATCTCTCTATGAAAAATTCTTACCTTATATAGATATTTGCTTATGCTTATCTAAGTCTAATGAAATTACTAAGGGAGCAAAAAAGGGATGCCCCTTATCTCCATTATTGTTTCCTATGGTCATTGAAACATTTTCAAACAATATCATCTTGGCTTATGAGAAGTACAGTCTAAGAAATTAAAGAAATTGCAATGCGACATCAAAGATTTTACTACTGGAGCAGTTTTTGCATGGGGTAGAAGTAACCCACCACCAGCCGTGAACTTGGAAGATGCACCACCAGCATTGCATTCTTTGCATGTAGCTACCAGTGAATCTTCCAATCAGCCTGTGTCTTTAATGGGAGGAGCCGAGAATGCCAACTCCACAGAACCAGAAGCAGAGCTGAGTCACTACACCACCTTAGTACCGCTGAGGTAGCACCTCTGATGCATCTTCATAAAAAAGGAAATCTCATTCTGACGATAATGGTGACTCCACCACTAACATCAACACTGGAACCAGGCCTAGGGTCACCACTTCTTTTCAACTGCAGAGCCCTTTTCCTATCAGGGACAGGTCACAGAATCAAGGGAGGAAGGGCAGATTTTACCGCCTCCTGAGTACAGAAATGAACGGGAACCTAACAGGTCAATGGAAATGGAGGTAAACAACTTGGTTTTTAATATTTCTTCTGTACAGGTTACTGTCGCACAGTTAGCATTGCTGAACAAAGGTCTATCATTCATCCCTGCCAGAGAAGTTGAGCTAACTAGTGTCTTAACTGATCTTAGATTGTTTGGTTGTACTTTTACATTGAAAGCTATGTTTCCTGACACTGTTAATATTGACACTGCTTCCTTTAGAAAACCCAGCACTTTTATTCCACCACCCAATGCCAAGATAGAGACCTTTATTCAGACTTGTGAGAAACAAATAAGAAGAGAGTCCAAATCCAATAGAAAGAGGAAAAACTTTAATCTTAATAATGATGAATATGCAGTTCTCAATGAACTCAAGATTTGATATTCTTAGAGTTTAGACCAGCAGATAAGGGTTATGGAATTGTTGTGTTAGACAAGGACTTATATCAAGCACAAATGCATAAATTGATGTGTGATGACACCACTTATGTTTAAATTTCTAAAACAGCCCTTTATGGTATGATCGAGAAGGTTTTCTTCTTACCTTTTGATCTACTTATGACGGGTATGATTGATAATAAGTTGTTTAAATATTTTGAAGTACAGCAACCACTCATACTGATCCTTTTTGGCTTACCCAAAGTACATAAAATCTAACATTGCCACCCATGCACCCGATAGTGTCTAGGAAAGGCTGGGTAACTGAGCCAATTTCTATCTATATCGAAAATAATTTACATTCTCTGCTAGACACTTGTAACACCATCTTAAAAGACACTAGGGCATTTCTACAAAGATTATATGTGGCTACTTCTGATTAGAGTGCCGACTATCTTTAAGTGACAATGGATATAGAGTCACTCTTTACTATGATCCCCAATATTTGGGGCATAGAAAATGTGAGGAAATTTATGCATGTCAACCACTGTTTCACTGAGGGCAAGATCAATTTAATTTGTGCCCTTCTAGAATTGGTTTTAGAAAATAATGTCTTTTTGTTTGAAGATCAATTTTATGCACAAAAAGTTGGTGTGGCGATGGGCACAGCCTGTGCCAACAGCTATGCCAACATTGTGTTGGTACAATGTGAGAAAGATGTTTTACTTCCAGCTGAGGGCTTCTTTGAACACATCTTATGACATATAAAATTTGTGGATGATATTGTTTTGTTGTGGAAGGGGTCAGTAGAGAATCTCATGCAGTTTATAGAGTTTTTACATCAGTCTACAGATTTTTTAAGATTTACTTTTAAATATTCTTTTGATGAAATTGAATTTCTTGACGTTAAGGTGAACAAAACTGATTTGACTAGCCTTGTAACTAGTATTTATAGGAAACCCACAAGAAAGCATAATCTGCTCCATAGAAATAGCATGCATCCTAGGCATGTTACCCAGAATGTTGTTAAGGGGCAGGTGTGTAGGGTCATGAGGGTGCATAATAATGATGAACAGCTTGCCGAGGCCTTGGAGACCTTGAGAATGGATTTTATAGATAGAGGCTATAAGGAAAAGGATACTGACAGTTGTATTACTGATGCATATAAGGAGAGAGGGGGCAAATATAGGCCATATTACAATGTTGCATCTAACACTGAAGCCATAGCTACAGAACAAATGAAAGGATTGATTAGGTTTCCCCTCACATACTCTTCTGACATTAGTAGTATATGTGATGTTGTTAAAAGGCAGTGGGGCATTTTGGATACTGTAGATGAATTAAGAAAAGGCATAGATATTGTTCCACACTTTTCTTTTAAAAAATAACAGATCCTTGAAAAGGCATCTGTGCTACAATACTTCTACTTTTAACAAGGTTTTACAGTCAGAAGAGGCATGGTACTTTTAAATGCAGGAATTGCACAGCCTGCAAGTTTATAGACTCTAGTCCCACTTACAGGCACCCTAATATGCACTTTAAAATAGACACAAACCTTTATGCTGATTGCAGGACTAAGAACATTGTTTATTTTAGTTACTGCACTTTCTGCCATGATTTTTATGTAGGCATGAGTAACAGACAACTCAAAGACAGAGTGCTGGAACATCAGAGAGACATACATATTCTATATTAGGCTGTGACCTTTATAATCCTAGCCAAGCACCTCAATTGTATCCTGCATGTTTATGCACCTTAGAGGTTATGTTAAGGGTTATATGTATGGCAACATTTACAGGCTGCTTCTGTCCATTAGTAACATAGTGACTAAACCCAAGTTATATTCCTGACTCCCTATACATTGGTCCAGAATTCACTTGAATAGGGTTAGTGAAGAACTCTGCTTCACATGGATGGGAATCCAGTTAAAAAGAAGCAGGATTCTATGAGACAAATACCTGTCCTTCTAACATCTCTTATTTATGTCACAAGCAAAGTTTATATCCCTAGATTGAGTAATTCTGATGCTATTCATTTTCTAGATATGAGAAATGTCCATCTAAGTGGAATCAAGGATGCATTGTATGCCAAGCATAAATTGCCACTCAACAGGATATAGGAAACATACTATAGAGAAATGGCTTTGAAGAGATTTGCATCAGACATGTAGTTTATGACTTGTATTTTTTTAATGAGGAAGTTGTTGCATGTGCATGGTCAGGTAAATACAAATAGGGCATTGTACCCAATGATGGGTCTGATGCAGGCTGAATACAGTGGAATAATGAACTCTTTTGGCCTAGATACTATGGCCCTGCTTATAAACTGAGCAAGCTAGAAAGATTTCCTTACTAACTTAGACACATTTTGGTTGAAAGCCAGGTCACTATCTACATACAATCTCAAATTCTTGACTACTGGTTCTAATGTAAGGGATATGGTATTGATAAGGAAATTTGCTAGCCTGACTTCCCAAAGGGAACTATTATGTATCTCTTGTCACTGAATTTTAAGCAGTGGAATTGGCACGAGTCATTTGCCAATATTAGTCTTCCCTCTAGAATGTTAATGTATTCAGGGGATTCTACGACTTCTTCTAGTTTGCAATCATCTGCAAAATTTGCCACTCAGTGGACCTTGATATTGCCCTTGACTACCAAGAAGTAGATTCCAAAATGAAGTGTACCCAGCGTAATGCCCTTAGGGACTCTGCTGGTGATCAGCCTCTATGTGTATTCCCATTCCTAACTTCCTTTGTCATATAGGGATTTGTGCATGCTTGAGTGGGTGGAGTACCCCATGTATCTATCTATATATATATATATATATATATATATATATATATATATATATATATATATATACATATATATGTACATATGCACACACACACACACACACACACACACACACACACATATATATATATATATATATATATATATATATATATATATGGGTCTATGTCGCTTGCTTGAAATCCCAAAATCTCGAACAAGCAACACTGACACCCATAAGAGCGAAACTGCACTATCGCAAAAGTGCATTATCACGAAAGCTGGTTTTCCGAACTGGCAAAAAACAAAAGAAATACTGATAAAATCGGTAATTGCAGGGGGGCATGCCCCCCTGCACCCCCCACACCCCCCTACTTAAATATACCAACTCCAAGATCACACTACAGTGCAGTAACAGGAAATATTCCCGTTACGCGCTGTATGCAGATCTCCATACAGTCTGGTCGTGCTTTCACAAATGCGATCATATGGGGTCGGCCATATGAAGTTCAAGATTGTGGGAATTTGACCATTTGCAGTACACCCACATATATATATATATATATATATATATATATATATATATATATATATTTATATCTATCTATATATATATATATATATATATATATATATATTTATATATGTGTGTGTGTGTGTGTGTGTGTGTGTATATGTGTGTGTGTGTGTGTGTGTGTGTGTGTGTGTGTGTGTGTGTGTGTGTGTCTATAATATATATCTTCCACTTCAAATCCATACATCCTTAAGAGATCACTATTCTACATAAACCCATGGTTCATATATCACTGCAGAAAGCATCTATGTCTTCCTCTCACCCATGTATTTAATCTATGTGTCACACAAAACATCATGACATATTTGGAAAACTGCTCTAATTAAACTTCCTTTCCAAACAAACCTACCTTAAAAATACCTCTCACTTCCATCCAATATCCATTCTTGAAAAGGTTGTCTATACCCAAGTTTCCCTCTACATTCAGCAATACCACCTGCTCTCCTCCAAACAACATGGGTTCTGGACTGGAAGAAGTACTATGAGTGTACTTTGGTCTCTAACTGATGACATCCTGCTAAACTCTGATACTGACCTCCTTATAAGTGCCCTATTTATAGACCTGTCAAAGACATTGGACATCATTGTCTGCTATCTTCTCCAAAGCAAAAACTCACTCAAAGTGTTCAAGTATTCAACAAAACTTTATTGTCATTTAGAAAATGCACGCGCCAACTAAACAGAATTTTGAGTTTTCAGCTCTTTTACAGGAAAAAACATACACAGAAAGATAAGACATTATAGATATTAAACAAACAAAAAAAATAATAAGTAGTCTAGGCAGCTGATGCACATGCTTGTACACTATTTATATACACTGGACAACACCGAATGTTAGATGATTAGAACAAGAAAAGAAACGTACACTATACACAGATGTGAGATTGGGTGATATTGCACATAAGGAAGTGACTGGAATTGCACTGGAATGAGAATATGTTAATTTTAGTAAGCAATAAATAAAATTGCTGTATGTAAAAAGGAAAAGAATGAGAGTGTAACAATCTGTTATACTTTTGGTGTAAAATCCACTCCTTTAATCAACCAAGGTTAAAATTAATTAATGCCACGCAAGATTAGAAATGCATTTTTGTCGAAGTATCACTCAGACTTCATCAGATACATCACTAATGATACAAATCCACTTATATAGTACCATCAGTCACCAATTAACCATATTTAAAAATTTAAAGGTACAAAAATACAATAATGTAACAAGAATCAAAACACCATAAAAATAAATATTTACTTAAACAACAAAAACTTTTCAGTATTATACTGTTCTAGGTTAAAAATAAAATATCAATATTAAATAAATAAAATAAAATCTGTGTCAGGCTAGCTGAATGAAAAAAAACGTTTAACAAGTAGCTATTAAAAGAACTGCATAGTTTTTCAGATCTCTGCTGAAAGTGTTTTGTCCTACCTCCCCCTATTTTCTGCTGTGTCTTAAGTTCTGACTATCTGAAGGATTACTTGCATAATAATAGACCCTGTTAGTTAACAGCCTGCATATCGTTGCTGGAACCTGTGTCTAACAGAGCTCTTTTCAAACTATCTGGAAACATACAGAGCTATGTATGTTTTTTTGTTTCTTCAAAATTGTGTACTGTAAATCATTGCTGGACTAATTTTATTCACAGTTGTGCACTGTTATTTTTGATTCACTGTATAGTTTTTTTCAGATATCTGCCGAAATATATATATTTTGTCTCACCCACCCTCCCTATTTATTGTTTGTTGTTTAAATTTGGTGGCTTTTGCAGTTGCCCACCCCACTGTAGATTTGATCTGGGACACTCCCCCCAGTCCCATCTCTTTACCACATTCTACCTAATACACTCCTTCTGCACTTGTTTTTAGTCATTTTTAATTTAATTGTATTTTTTTAAACTGTGTTTGGTCTAATATTGCTACATACTCAAGTGTGCTAGCTTGCACTGCATTTGAATTGTTTTTACTGCTGTTTTAGCTACTTTTCTGTAAAAACAAAAAAAAAACATAAAACAAAAAAAAAACTATAAGTCTGTTTCCTACCTTTCCTGTAACTAGTATAGTCCAGATACAGATTTGCTGTATCCAGGACTGAATGTAAGCTTCTGAGCCCCCCCCCCCAAGCCTTTCTGTGTTGGAGGGAAGCCTTCTAGCTTGTCAGTGGGAGTGGTAAGCAATAGGCAACCTGTCTACCACATAAGGAGTGGTTCTGGCCCAGAAATTGTAGTTATTGGACATCTGGGCAATCTTTTCCATCTCTCTCAACTTTCTGATTTGAAAGCCCGCATTTGAACTTGTTTCTTTCCTGTAACTAGTCTAGTGCAGATACAGATTCTTAGTTTTAGCACTTGAATTTGCTTATTTGTGCTCAGCACTTGTTCAGAACTTGTTGTAAGCACTAAATAAGCTACTAATTACTACAGCACTCAACCTTCCTCATTACCTAGAGGAAAACAGTTTTTGCACATACTTTCCTCACTTGCTTAGAGAAAAGCAGCTCTTGTACTCACTTTCCTCACTTATCTAGAGGAAAATGTTTTTTTATTCAGGCTTGTCCAAGGGTCAGCTCCCAGTGTTCTCTCCTGTCTATCTGATGAATCTGGGCATCTTGGGGCAATGTAGAAATAGCCTCATGTACACAGACAACCATCTCTTCCTACCACCGAACACTACAACCTGTGAGAGATGCACTTATCTAGCTAAACTGGAGGTAAAGCTCTCTCCAACCAAGACTGAACTTGACATTCAAGAGGAGAAGGTAAACACTTGCACCACACCACACTTACCACATAGTCTCACTAAATCTACACCACCAAAATCCACACATAGAAACACAAAAACATTTGCAGAGGCTGTCAATAATAATCTGCCCAAGCAACAGAGACCTCCAAAGCAGAAATGCAAGCAGCTTCCACTCCCCCAACACAACCCAAATGACACATAGCCCACAGATTTAGTGTGCCACTCAACAACAGCCAATAAGGAAAAACAATGTATCCAACACACTAGTCATAAGTGACTCTACAGTCAGGTACACTGATGTCCCACTCACCAGGTTAAACAAGGAGAAGGTTACTTTCAGCTGCCTATCGGGTGGCAGGATCTGCCACATAACTCACGCACTCAGGTCACTCCACAACAAGTACAAATATGACTCTGTCATTGTCCATGTTGGTGTGAACAACCTGCGACATACCTCCCTGGACTACATGAAAAGAGACATGGAATAGCTCTCCGATCTTGTAGCCCAGGCAGGTATGACCCTAGCTCTGAGTAGCATTCTGCCATCACCCAGAATGATACTGCAGTACAAGGACAAAATGATTGACTTCAAGAATTGGCTAAGATTCTGGTGTCATTCTAAGGGGATCCAGCATCTGTCTGCTTGGGATGACATGGTCGACAGACCACGATGCTTTGCTAGAGATGGCCTGTACCTGTTGCCCCTGGGATTTCGGATACTGGCTAAGGCTCTTGCCGCCCCTATAGTGCCTTTTTTAGGCAAGGTTCAAATGACAAATTCAACACTGTAACAGGAACAGGCAAGCAAAAACTGAGGGTAATGCTACTCAATGCTAGAAGTCTAAATCTCAAAATGCACTCACGCGAGGCACTCCTTAAAATGGAGAACATTGATATCTGTGCAGTGACTGAGACCTGGTTCAAGGCTCCAGAGAGCACCCCTGCACTACCAGGCTATAACTCATATCACACTTTTCGGCCATGTAACCTAGACCAGAACACCAAAGGCGGAGGTGTGTCCATATTCATTAAGGATATCCACACATCCAGGCTAGTTGCTCAGCATAATGCATCCGAGTTTATCCAAGTGCAATTAACTCTGGGCAGAACTTCAATCCAAATTGTAGCTTGCTACAGATCTCCCACCATGCCCCAGGATTCCCACTCCTCTTTTTTTGATGTATTGGAAAATATTAGGGTTCAACCAAACACCCTAATAGTGAACAATTTCAACTACCCCACCATTAACTGGGAAAACTACTCGTGTACCAACTCCTTCACACAATGCTTTCTGGAATTCATAAACTCCAATGCCTTGGATCAACTTATCCACACCCCTACCAGAGGCAACAATATCCTAGACCTAGTCATTACCAACATGAGTGACCGGAGTTCCACACCTGAAGTCAACTCCTCGTTGGTACATTCTGACCATAAGCTAATCACCCTTGATATCCACATCCCACCCCCAGCCCCCATTAAGGAAACCACGGTAAACAATTTCTCCACAGCCAACATCATGCTTCTTAAGACAGATGTGGTAAACTTCATGACACCCATGCAGATGGACAATACAGTTACGACTGCTGAATCCTACACAAATGTACTCTATAAGCACTTACACAAGTGCATGGATCATGCTATCCGAAACAGAACCAAGACTCTATCCTCCAAAAAAAGTAAGCCAATCTGGTTGTCCCCTGCCATAAACGAACTGTACAACAGAAGGAAGAAATTGTTGCAAAAGAGAGAAAATCCCATGAGTGAAGGAGCTCCCTGGTTAGCCTCAGTAAGAAGCTGCGATCCCTTATAAGATCATCCAAAGCTAGCTATGAAAACAAAATCACCACTTATTCTAAGGACAACCACAAAACATTATATAGCTATGTCAAAAATCTCAATGGCAACACCCAGATCTGATTTGAGTTATAGCACAATGGCACGAAAATTACAGATCCAACTGATATTGCCAACATCCTGGCAGATAGGTTCAGTGCTAACTTTACCCCCCCACACCCCCTAAAAGGCCCATATCTATACAGGAAGAATGCAGAGTCCCTGTAAAAACAACTATGCAGGTAAAAGCTGCACTCTCTAAAGCCAAAAACACAGCATCCATGGGACCGGACAACATCCCAGGTTGCATTTTACATGGACTTCAGAATGAACTGGCTCCCCACCTAAGCACCATGTTCAATCATAGCCTGAAATCAGGCTTTGTGCCCACTAAATGGTGTACAGCAAACAGTTATCCCACTCCACAAAGGGAGAGCCACCACTGATCCTGGGAACTATCGCCCTATTAGCCTGATGAGCCTGGTCTGCAAGGCCATGTAACTTATCATCATGGAACTCATTAACAAAGACATTGGTAACCTCCAAACTCTGGATCCCACCCAGTTCGGGTTTGTGAAAGGCAGATCATGCCTCCTGAACCTGATCGACTTCTTTGAGGCAGTCACTAAAGCCGTTGATGAAGGTAAGGTGGTTCACAAAGCCTATCTTGACCTCGCCAAGGCTTTCAACACCATCCTGAAGCAACCCAACGCTCTGCACATACGGAAAATGCATGGCCAAACCATTCACAATACAAACACCAGTGGCCAGCATAGTGTACACCAAGCACTTTAGAAAATAATTATAGCATGAATACTTTATTCAGACTGGTTTCAGCATTGTTACCTCACAGAAGAGGTTCTCCCGTTTGATTCTTGGCTTTGCTTGGGAGTGCCTTCTTTCTGGAGTCTGCATGTCCTCCCTGTGGTTGGGTAGTGTTCGAAAGACATGCATGCATAAATGGGTGTACCTTCATTAAAGGTTGGCCGTCGAGATGGCACATCGACGTTTCATAAAAATCTACTGCCAATCATTAGCAGACCGGAGTTCCGCTGTGGCGACCCTTTACCGGGAAAAAGCCAAAAGACAAACAACATGACATGACAATATATACACTCCCCCAACCAATGACAAACATGGTCCAACCCTAATACTACAGATACATGAAAATTAATGAGACAACATTACAGATCAAAAGTATATATCTATAATACATATAAATGTAAAAGTAACAAAATATGCAAAAATAATTTTATATATATAAGCAGGTAAACATATTATATATATATATATATATATATATATATATATATATATATATATACAAAATATGATGAATATGTATATAGAATATATAAACAATATATAAAAAAGAAAAGCAGTGATCTGTGGTATCTTTCATAAGTGGTCATTGAGTCCAGGAGAAAATAATGCTCATAAATTGATGATCCAATACTTTTCTTTAGGATTAAGAATAGTGTGCCAACTTTGCTGGTTACTCCTATCACCAATGATTCTATCTATTACCATGAATCTAAATTAAGCATTAGGATGCTTGATAGTATGTCTATATAGGGCATTCATCTCCCTTTTGTTTTGGACATCACTTCTATGTTCTGACATCCTTATTCTCAATGAACGAGACGTTTGACCCACATAAAAGGCGGAACACTTACATGTGGCCAAATATACTATCCAGCTACTGGCACAATTACCAAACACCTTAAGATCATACAACTTGTGTTGGCACTAGTAAATTGTTTGAGTTTGCTCACAAATTAACATGACCCACAATGTCCACAAGGGAGCATTCCCAATAGCTGATCCCCCAACATTGTCAGTTGTTTGCACACTGCTCCTCCACTCTCTTTGTGTTTAAAGTGTGAGAAGTGCGCACCTAAAGTTCTCTCACGTCTATAAGAGAATTGGCATCTGGGGTGCAAGCATCCTCTAAGTTGGTCATTCGCCATAAGTATGTTCCAATGTGTATCTATTACATTTCTAATGACGTTATTATTACGTCCATAAGTTGTCACAAACCTAAGCTTTTCACCCATTTGTGTGGGCCTTCGCTGTTTGTATTCCAACAATGTGTCTCTATCATGAGCACAACTCCAGTTACTGGCAAGTACAATATCTGACTCCCTGTATCCCCTGTCCAAAAATCTATTACATAAATCCTGTCTGGCACGTTCAAATTTTCGTGTGGAAGAACTAATTCTTTTAATGTGCATAAATTGTGATTTTGGAATATTGCAGATGGTGTGGCGGGGATGCATACTAGATGCAGGCTGTTGTATTGTGGATATTTGCAAAATGTCTTGGAACTAAGGGTATGATCCTCATTCTGATACACAGTCACATCTAAGAAGTTGATACTATCATGATGTGATGTAAAAGTAAATTCAATACCCCACAAATTGTCATTTAAATACTCCAAAAATTCCTGTAGATATATCACATCTGCCCACAACACCATCCAACAGTTGTCCAAATATCTGCGCCAAATATCTATTTCTACCTGGTAAATGTTATGAAGTGGATCATAAATCATACATTCTTCAAAGAAAGCCATAAACATATCCGCATATATGGGGGCAAAGGATGCCCCCATAGCTGTGCCCTGCAACTGCCAATAACATTCTCCGTGGAAGTAAAATACATTTTTGTTTAAAACATGTTCAGCCAAACATGCCAATAGAGTATTGAAGCCAAGGGGATATAAGGCAGCATGCTCCAACCAAAATTATAATGCTTCTAAGCCAGCCCAATGGGGGATACTAGCATATAATGCCTTTACATCCAGGGTGCACATCAGCCATCCAGGCTCCAATTGTGTATCTGATATAATTTTAAGAAATTGTGTTGTATCCTGGATCCTTACTCTGACTGAAGCCAATAAAGGTTTTAAATACTTGGTCAAGAATACCGACAAGGGTTCAGTGAGAGATCCAATACCAGAAACAATTGGTCTGCCTGGAGGGTGAGTTAATGACTTGTGGATTTTGGGTAGTAAATATAATATTTGTTTTTGCGGATCTGCTATGGTAAGATGGCTCTTGGTAGAGGTATTGATAATACCTTCATCCACTGCCTGATTTAAGTATTGGATCATCAATTTAGGAGCATTATTTTCTCCTGGACTCAATGACCACTTATGAAAGATACCACAGATCACTGCTTTTCTTTTTTATACATTGTTTATATATTCTATATACATATTCATCATATTTTGTATATATGTATATATATATATATATATATATATATATATATATATATATAGAGTATGTTTATCTGCTTATATATATAAAATTATTTTTGCATATTTTGTTATTTTTACATTTATATGTATTATAGATATTCACTTTTGATCTGTAATGTTGTCTCATTAATTTTCATGTATCTGTAGTATTTGGGTTGGACCATGTTTGTTATTGGTTGGTGGAGTGTATATATCGTCATGTCATGTAATATTTGTAAAACACCTTTTCACTGAAGAAGGCTGGCTAGCCGAAACCAGTCTGACTAAAGTATTCATGCTATAATTATTTCTAATGTGCTTGGTGCACTCTATGCTGGCCACTGGTGTTTGTTTCGACACCATCCCCCATTACAGAATTATAGCTAAACTCACTAAACTAGGTATAAATCCCTACGTCACAAGATGGGTTGCCAACTGGCTCACTGACAGAACCCACACTGTAAAACTTGCACACTCCAAATCTGACCTCAAACCAGTGACAAGTGGAGTACCACAGGGTTCAGTCCTGGGGCCTCTCCTGTTTGGTATCTACGTCTCTGAAGTACAGGCTAACACAGAAGGCCTCTGGCTGACAAAGTTCGCAGATGACTGCAAACTAGAAGCTATAGTTGAGTCCTCAAATGATGTGGAAATCCTACAGAATGGCCTCGCTGAGACAGATGCCTGGTGTCAGAGCCATGGCCTCAAGCTCAATGCCAAAAAGTGCATTTTCATCCCCTTTGGTAAAAACTCTGTACCCATGAACTACTACATAGACAGCAGTCTACTTAACACCGAATGTGTGATAAGAGACCTTGGGACCCAGGTGGACAGTAGTCTCTCCTTTGATAGTCACATCGCCACAGTAGTCAGGAAGTCCTCCAATGTGGCAGACGCATCATAAAAAGGTTCTCATCCAGGAAAAAAGAGGTCATTGTTCCCCTCTACTCAACACTCATTAGACCCATTATAGAGTACAATGCCCCTTTTGGAATGTACCTCACATAACATCTGCAGCAGCTGGAAAGGCCACAGAAGTACCTCACAAAGAGGATTACTGGCCTCAAAAAGATGCCCTACACTGACCATCTCAACAAACTCCAGCTTTACTCTGTAGCATATCGCTGATTCCAAGGTGATCTCTGCCTAACATATAAAGCTATGTCAAACCCAGAGCTGTTGAACATGCTACACCTAAAAAAATCCCAATCCCTCCTAGCTACACACTCTAGGGACCTAAACCTTGTCACCACAATAAACAGGACATGCTGGAGGGATAGATTCCTTTTCCAGAGACTTCCCATACTCTAAAACAGGCTACCCATCTATGTCAAGCAAAGTTCTTCATTAGCACTCTTCAAGAAAAATCTTGATGAGTAGATGGGAAATAGGAAATGCACCCCGGGGATCACTTCTTTGTCTCTGCTCGACAGTGGCACAGGAAAATAACTTTTTTTGGTGGTGTAAGCCAGGGAACCTTGTTGGCTAGGCTTACGTAGGCCCTCGGACCAATAGCCTAGAACCTACCTATGAACCTATAAAGTTTAGCAGATCTCAACTTTAATAAGGGTGCTAGCAAAATAGTGTCATTTCTTGTGTCCAGATACTGTGGTTATTTGTGTTTTTTTTTGCTGGGCATACTCCTGTTTCGTTTGTAATCTATTATAGTTTTGATACATCCAGATTTACATCTGCATTAATGAGTCCTATTGCAGCAGGATTAAAATGTTCATGAATCTGGAGGTCCTGCACTGGATACTCCATAAACTTCTACCAGATGCAAGTTTAGTGAACCAACCATATGCTGGATGAAAAGTGTTATTCAGTATTTTGCGGGACCTCTTTTACATTTGATTTCAAAGAGCTCCTGTAAGGTAGGAAGACTTGTACCCATGATCTTTTCAACTGTTCTTATTATTCTTTGCAGCTTCTTCCTTTCGGCCATTGTGCGGTTACCAAACCATACAGTGCAGCTGCTGGTGATAATGCTCTTGATGTCTGCTCTATAGAAGGTAATTAGAGCATTCATAGAGAGCTTTGGTTTTCTCAGCCTTCTTAGGAAGTGTAGTCACTGGTGGGCTTTTTTAATTAGCTGGCCTGTGTTTGTTCTCCAAGAAAAATCCTCTGATATCTGTACCCCCAGGAACTTTGTAGTTTGGACTCTCTCCTCCTCTTTACCATTAATCTAAAAAGGGAGGTCCATGGCAGAGCTCTTTCGAAAGCCAATAATGATTTCTTTTGTTTTACTGATGTTCAGGTCCAAATTGTTGTTATTGCACCATTCAATCAGGGAACTGACCTCATTCCTGTACCCACTCTCATCATCACCCCTTATGATCCCACCACTGTGGTGTCATCTGTGAATTTGATGATTTGATTGCTGCTAGCATTCACAGAGCAGTCATAGGTAAGGAATGTGAACAGTAGAGGACTCAGCAGACAGTGCTGGGGTACTCTGGTGATGACTGTAATACTCCCCAAAGTGGTGTTACCAGCACCAGTCCACCATGGTCTTCCAGTCAGAAAATCAAGGATCCAGTTGCACAGCCCTTTATGTATGCCAAGGTGCATAGGAATCACCATATTGAAAGCCTAGCTGAAATCTATGAAAAACAGCCTGGCATAGCTGTTCTTCTCTTCAAGATATTCCAATGTGAGGTGAAGTGCCATTGTAATGGCATCAGCAGTTGATCTATTTGCCAAGTAGGTAAACTACAATGGGTCAAGGGATTGGGGTATAACCTGATATAACCTAAGGATAACCTCATATAACCTGAGACACTACTTACAAGCCACGACAACTCCAATTACTCCTAAAACCAAACTCCACAGCACTGCACATGCTATCTCCTCTCAGGCACCTACTCTTTGGCAAGCTCTCCCCATCAACATTAAGGAACGCAACACTTATTCCAAATTCATAAAGCAGCTCATAAACCACTTCATCATCCAAGCCAAATGTTCCTGCTTCAACACAGGACATGTCACCTAACCTATGTCCTTTCCAAGTTTCGTCTCCTCTCTCTAGAGTCACTGAAGGTTGACCCAGTTTTAAAATTAATATATACATTGTACATCACACTCACCTTGGATGCACATTGCATTGTGCTTGTTCAACAGTATGAATACAAACATGTTTTCTACGCATTGCTGTATTTTTTATTTGTGAACTGTTTTATATTTTACCCAGACTGAGCCTGGAATTAGTCAATATTGGTCAGTGCACTTCTCTGGTAAACAAATATATCTATATATATATATATATATATATATATATATATATATATATATATATATATATACATATACATATATATATATATATATATATATATATATATATATATATATATATATATATATATATATATATATATATATATATATATATATATATATATATATATATATATATACAACGTGTGTGTATGTGTGTCTCCATACTCATCACACATACACATACACACAGACACACACATGCACACACACACACACACACACACACACACACACACACACACACACACACACACACACACACACACACACACACGTAGATAGGTAGGTAGGTAAAAGGTAGGTAGATAATGTATTATACAGAATGAACAAGATTTTTGGGAGAGCTCTGTCTTTAAAAATGGTGGAGAGAAGTCTTAGGAAGTTGATGTAACCTTTCTCTCCTTATAGAAAGTTTAATAAACACTTTTCATTTGTTGGTCTGGTAGAACTATTATGGATGTAGATTTGTCAGATTTTACAATGACAAAAGCAAATTAATAAATTAAAGAAGGGATATAATACAGTACCATATTTTACTATGGTCTAGCACCTACCCCACCCCCCACCAAAAAAATACAAAAAATTGAAAAATGGCAGTCTTCAAGGCATATTTGTTTCCAAAAATCATTACACAAGATGTGATGTTCATGAGAACATCTGTCATGTAAAACTGTTATGAACTGTAAGAATACAGCACAGACAGCCCTACAAATGACAGCACACTAGTTTATTCAGAGACAGCACTCCACAAAGTGAAACTTGTAAAGGACACTTCTAGTGTTGTTAGTACGAATGTCGTTCGTATGTTCACACATTCTTCTCTTTAATTTTCTCTCAGTTTTCCCTATGTAGAAGGTAGTACATTGACTGCACAAGGCAATATATACCAGTCCATAAGAGTCACATGAACTACGTACATTACTAGAAAAATAAAATTCCCTAGCTGTTAAAAACAGTGTTTCCCTGTAGACAATGCATCTACACTCCAGACAAGTTCCACACTTAAAAGTACCAGTGGTTCTACTATTCATCCTTTTTGTACCATTATGCTCAAGATAATCTTTTACATTAGGACCCTTACTGTAAATAATTTTAAAAGGGGTATCAAAAATGGGACTCAAGTTGACCAATTTTATAGATTCATAGTTTACTACTAGGCTAACTGCTCTTGTGAGCTATTTTAAGCCTAGTCAATTATCCATTGTGAGATTCAAACCCTGCACCTTGTGTTTGTAAAGCAAACACCTTAACCATTAGGCCACCCCCCCTTGAAAACATTTGTCCCATTCTTTTTGTAAAATATCGCTAATAATCTTAGAGTCCCCATTAAATTAAGTAATAAAGGTTTTGACAAGAGATGGTGCAGTATCAGTGTGTTTGTCAGCACCCTGGATGTCTGTGTTAATATTCACAGTATTAAGGTCCTCGCCTAAAATAGGCTTAAATTTACCCTGTCTACTAGCCACTACTTCATCAAATGCCCTTTTAACCAACTCAGTGGGATATCCATGATAAAAAAACATGTGGGATAAAGTTCTACACTCGTCAAGGAATTCCGCATCATGTGAACACATCCTACAGATGCGGATAAACTGTCCCTTAACAACACGAACCTTTTGGTGGTAAGGATGTGAGCTATTAAAATGAAGAAGTGAATTTGAGTAGGTAGGTTATCTATATAATCTGGATTTGAACCCCCCCCCCTTCAAATTTCTCAATTGTAACATCCAAATAGTTTACTTTATTGGTTTTGTGGTGATGTGTAAACTGTAGAAAAGAAGTAGTGGTCAGAGATATACTCAAAAAATTCTGTCAATTTATTTTCAGTATCTACCCAAAACTCTATTGTATCATCCAAGAAACATTTTTTAGAGAGTCCAGCACTCATTGTAAGGGGAATTAAAAATATGCAAGTGTTCCCAATACATCAAAATCAAGTTTGCATAT
This sequence comes from Protopterus annectens, assembly GCF_019279795.1. Taxonomy (NCBI): domain Eukaryota; kingdom Metazoa; phylum Chordata; order Ceratodontiformes; family Protopteridae; genus Protopterus; species Protopterus annectens. The sequence goes on from NC_056739.1 coordinate 1,874,309,957, forward strand.
ATTGGGGCAATGTGCCCCCATAGCAACACCAGCAACTTATTTATTTATTTATTTTTTATTTTTATTTTATTTTATTTTACATTTGTTGACCGGGATAGTCCGACTGGATACATGTCCATTTTCTGCGGAGGCCCGGGGAGAAAAGCTCCACATGGATAGTAAGTTATATTCATATTAGATAAACAACATATCACAACATTTGATAATTAATACATATCAAGAAAAAAAATACATTCACATTTAGATACCAGTTAATTCGTGATAGGCTCATAGATGAACATACTTTATTACCTAAGGTACCCCTATGTTGCTATGGAGACTGAGGAAGTGAGGGATTAGTCTGGTTTAGAGCATTGGCAGAGCCAATGGGTTTTAAAGTGGTAGAGTAGACCTTTCTTGAATTTGTCTTGGGAGGTAGCATTGGTAATTTGGGGAGGAAGGGAGTTCCAAATTTTGCCAATGGCATTGGCAAACAGAGAGTCACCACCTAGATTACAGGATTTGATTGTTTGTACAAGTAACATGTTTGATGAGCACAGACTGTTTAGATTTGTGTAGGGGGTTATTAACTTACTCAATGCAGGAATATTGTCTGGTTGATTGAGAATTTTAAATGCTACTGTTAGTTGGTTATGCTTGAGTAGGTTTGGTAGTTCAATCCAACCAAGGGTAAGTAGGTTAATACAGTGATGGGTTTTATAGGGCGTGCCTGAAGCAAATCTAGCAATATGATTATAACAACAGCTGAGTTTGTTTAGGTCTGATTTTTTAAGGTTAGTGAGTATGGGGGAGGCATATAAGAGGGTGGAGAGAAGATGTGATCGGGCAATGGCCACTTTTGCCATGGGAGTCAAAAAGGACTTTATTCTATATAAGGACCCCAGTTTTTTATTAACTATTTTAATAGTTTGATTGATATGCAAATCAAATCTAAGTTTGTTATCGATGGTAACACCTAGTAGTTTGGTGTTGTTGTCAGGGGAGATAATAGTCCCGTTCTTGGATTGTACAGTAAAGGGGAAGTGGGTAGGTTTATGGGTAGGATGGAAGAGTAGCAGCTTGGTTTTCTTTGGATTGAGGATCAAATGGCGACCCAACAACCATTCTTCTACTGTGGTGAAACAGTTTTGGGTTTTAGTTAGTAGATCAACCGGTGACTTGTCCGAGCAAATGAGTGTCGAGTCGTCGGCATATTGGATACAGGAGGTCTCAGGGATAATTTTGTGGAGATCATTAATAAAAATAGAAAAGAGAAGTGGTCCTAGAATGGAGCCTTGGGGAACCCCTATGGAATTAGGTAAGAGGGTGGAGAGTTTATTATTCCAGAGTACAGCTTGATTCCTATCAGAGAGATAGGCATAGAACCAATCCAGAGTTTTGTTTTCTAGGTAGAGAGTTTTTAGGGTGTTGAGTATTAGTTGGTGGTTGACCATGTCGAAGGCCTTTGATAGATCCAGAAAGAGTGCAGATGATATTTTTTTGTCATTCCTGTTTTGATTGATAGTGTCTGTGAAAGAGAGGAGGGTGGTAGTAGTACTATGCTTGGGCCTGAAACCATGCTGTGAACTGGTTAACAGATTGCTCTCAATAAGGTAGTGTACAAATTGTTTGTGTACACATTTTTCCATGATTTTGGCAAGTGGTGACAATATGGCAATAGGTCTATAATTTGACAGGTCAGTGGATGAGCCACCTTTGTGGAGAGGGATTACATGGGATATTTTCCATATAGAGGGGATAGTGGATTCTGTTATGGTATGGTTAATTAAGATAGAGATGGGGTAGGCTATAACATCTGCAGGTTTTTGTAAGTATTCGGCTGGAAGTAGGTCTGCGGTGAGGGTGGTTGGTTTTAATTTCTTTAGCAAGGATCGAATGAAGGAAGTGGGAACTGGTTGAAGATTAAAGGAGGGCTTATTTTTCAGGATGGAACCTATTATGGGGGATTTGTGGCAGGCTGTTGGTCAGCTAGGGATTTGATGACATTGATGAAGAAAGTGTTAAAGGTTGTGGCAACTTCTTCTGGGTTCTTATCACATAGGTTCTCTGGAGTAGGAGTGGAAGACTTGCCTGGATGGAGGAGATTATTGAGACCCGCCCAGAACTTTTGGGGATTATTTTGGTTTTTATGTTGTAGTTGATAATAGTATTTTTTTTTGTCTAGTAAAATGGATTTTTTTGTCACATTTCTTAGTTGTTGGTACTTGATGCAGTCTAGGGATGCTTTGGTGGCACGCCATTTGTCCCAGGCTTTGTTCTTAAGTTTGATTTTGGTTGTAGAGTCTTTTGTTAGCCAGGGTGCTATTTGGTTTTTGGCTTTGATTAGTCGTTTGGGGGCATGAGTGTCTAGTATTTTTAAAAACGTGGAGTTAAAATTTGTTACGGCTTCTTCTAGGGGGAGGTATTTAAGAGGTGACCAGTTACAGGACTGCAGCTCTAGTTGGAATTTAGCAAGGTCAAAGTATTTGGTATTCCTGACTGACCTGTACGTGGGTGATTTGAAGCTCCCTGTTTTACTTTTCCATAGGTAGGTGAAGAGATGATCACTAAGGTCATTTGGAAGGGTCCCAGGCATGTACATGTGGGGTTGCTTGTTAGTGAGTATCCAGTCTAGGATACTTTCTTTTTGTTTGGTGTTCCCAATTCTGGTGGGGGAGGTTATAATCTGTGAGAAACCATGGAGATTTATGTGGGTGGGGTTTGTTTCTGAGAAACATTGATTCCAGTCAATATTGACGTCACCCAAAATTATGGTTTCTTGGGGGTAGTTATTCTCAAGCCAGTTTAAAATATTCTCGAGTGTGTCGGTGTTATTTCCAGAGGGGATATAGACGACAATTAGGTTTATGCTTTTATCCTTATTCAGTTGTAATTTTAGGGCAATTAATTCTGCATTAGAGATCCGAGGTGGTTGGGTGGGGTTCCAAGTAATGTTAAGATGACTTTTAAAGAGGACGGCAATACCACCCCCTTTTTTTTGGTGCGGTCAGTCCTAAATATGTTGAAGCCAGCTGGAATGATTTCATTATCATTGGTCACTGGTTTAAGCCAGGTTTCTGTCAGGCACATAATGTCGGGGAGGTAGGTTGCTAAGAGAGCATGTAGATTGTGAATCGTATTGTTTAGGCTCCTAATATTTAGGTGGCAAATTAGGAGGGAGTTGGGAGATCTAGGAAATAGAGATGGGTTATAAGAATTTGCAATTGGTGGGGGGCCCGGGTTTGGGTGGATATCTCCATCTATGGTAATATTTTTCTTAGGTATTCAAGTAGTTTCATAAGTTTGAATATCAGTTTTTCAGCATATTTGGATTTGGGGTGGTTTGTTTTTGGTTTATAGGAGAAGTGGTGATTGGGGTACAGTGGTTTAATGATTTGGTAGTGAATAGAGTGAGTAGTAATGAGTGGGGTTGAGGGAGTACTGGTTTGGTACCTAGGATAGTAAAATCCTGGGTGTGACTGGTCCTCATATTTAGTTAGCAGATATAATATAATAAAGACTGATAGGGCAAGAGGTACAATTTTTAGGGTTTGCTTTGAGATCAGGGGTCGGAGTGGCTGGATAATTATTAGGTGCTGGTAGGTGGCTATGTAATGAGAAAGTAGGTAGTAGTAGTGGGAGTGGGGTGGGAAGAAAAAGCAGAGTGATTTTGATTGGTTAGAGATAATGGAGGGGGCGTGGTAGATAGGTATAAAAGTAGGAGTGCTGGGGGCGGGTGGGATATGGGGGCGGGGCGCGAAGCGAGCCCGAGCGTAGCCAGGGCGAGCGGAGTGGGGTTATACCCACCCCACACTGACCGAAGGCAGGCAATAGGTAGTAGAGTAAGTACTGACTTGCCTTATGCTGGCGTTATCAAGCACTTTCTATTATTGCTTTAGAGGTAGTTTTAATTGAATCCAACGTTTTCTATGAGGTTAGGCCAGTTGGACAGAAATTGCTGTGTGAAAAAGGATTTACTGCTGAAAAAGAATCCAGCGTGCTAACCCTGAGGAGGTTATATTATTACATCTATCAGGCTCAAATATATGTAGATAGTAACCTTGGTAGTTTTATTTTTATTGGACAAGTTATTTTGCTGAGCGATCAGCTTGGATAGTCCTTCCTTCTATGTACTCATCTTCTATTAGCGCTACCTGGATAGAGTGGCCAGGGGTGAGTAGTGGGCAGTACCTGAGTGGATACAGAAAAATAATCTTACTTTCAGCACTGTTCAGTAAACTGAGTGATAAAACAGTATAAAATTCAGTCAACTTGATGGAAAAATTCATCTTCAAAGAAAATGCAGTTATTTTTAGTATTAATTCCATCAAAATCAAATAAGTGTAGACTTCCTTATCTGTAAAATGACCAAACACTCTTAGAGCTTCTTCAAACCAGTACAATCCTAATGTATGTGGAATGCAAGTAAATAAGTCAATAGCATTAATGGTCACAAATTTCCGTGATTCACAAAACTGTTGCTGTTTCACATTTCCCAAAAAGTCCCAAGAGTCCTTAAGGACATTAAAATCCCCCAAATGTATACCTTTTAACTTTACATCCAAAAACTTGGCTAGCAGAGCTGTAACCAATCCTTCTGCTGTTATGGGGGAGGGGTCCATAACATTTTTATGGACTGTGGGGATAATGAAAATTGCTGCCACTCTAGGCTTACCATTGTGGAGAAAATTAAAGTCCTGTTGGTCAATGAAGTCTTTCAGTAAAAAGTCATTTAATATGATATAAATATTTTGGTAGGCTACATTAATTTCATTAAGGGAGACTCTAGTGTATCTGTCAGTGTCACCAAGCAAATTTAGCATTCTGGCCTCATAATCAATCTTATTAATTAAAACTGCACCTCCACCCTTGTCAGGTCTCATGGCTCTAACATTCTGGTTACTCATAAGGTCATCCATCAACTTTCTTTCCTCAGGTGCTAAATTGGACATGAATTTATTGCCCAAGACACCCTTTCTAAGTTCATTTTCTACTACAATTTCAAAGTTTTTCAACTGAGGGTGGAGGGGAGGGGTTGTGTACACTTCTTTTCCTAAGGTTATTGTTCAAAGTCTAATGGTTATTGGTTCCCAATAATAATTCAAGATTCTTTTTCCTTAGGAACAATTTCAGGTCAATAATTAATTTACTTATATTACGTTTGGGTCGAGGAATAAAATTGAACCCTTTAGTGAACAGGCCAAAGTGACCATGCTTGACATCAGTGTCACTATAATTTAAAATACTGTAACCATTCAGAATGGACCTAAAATCATTTGTGATGATGTTGTTAGTATCTGATACATTCATATTTAAATTTACATCCTCCTTTCTTCTTTCCCCCTCCCCACCATAATAGTTGTACCTCTGGAGCTGCTTGTTCACTAGAAGTGTCCTTTACATGTTTCACTTTGCGGGGGTGCTGTGTTTGAATAAAGCAGTGTGCTGTAATTCGTTGGGCTGTCTGTGGTGCATTCTTACAGTTTATGGTCTTTTCTACAACACTTGCTTCCATTATCTGTGACTGTTATGAACTGTACTAAACACATTAAAAAATATTTAACTCTTTTTGCACATGAGAATTAGAAATACAGTCCTGTCTGAAACAAAGTTCATGGGACCATACTTTCTCCCAGTTTATAATTCTTTCTTTTAGTTTCTCTTTTAAATATATTTACTCTTTTAATTATGCATCTTTATGAACTGAAATGGAAAAAGGATCATGAGGCACTTCAAGTAAATAAGAGTAGTTCCTTTGCGGATGCAACAACGACTATGACAAACATTTAAAATATTCCTCCTTGATAGCAATGTTTCAGCAAGTGATATGCAGAATATGTAACACTATATAAATAGTGGCATTTCATACTGGAGCAAATTTAGGATAGTACTAAAAATGAAAACAAAATTAAAATAAATAAATAAACAAACAAATAAAGAAGGATTTCACATGTGGCAATGAAAACTGAACTGAGATGAGCGAGTACCGTCAGATTTCAGGTATTAAAAGGATAGATATGGCCTTACAAGAAACAAAATTATTGCTACACACTAATCACAGGGAGAATACTTATACAGATATAAGTCGTTTTATGTCCTCGTCCTTTCTGCTTCCTTTTCCTTACTTGACAGAAATTTGAAAGTACTGCAAAGAACTGTGAAGAACACTAATTTACTATCAAATTTCTATGAGGTTTTCAAAGATCTTATGTAGCATTACTGCTTTAATTCTTGTAGTTAGTTGAAAGGATATGAAATACCTAGGCGGAATACACTGAGTATGCTACTCAGTGGTGTCTCACAGTCTGCATACTCAAAGCAGATGGGCCATATTCCTTCTAGCCATTCAATATGCTGCTCATGGTGATTGATACTAAAAGAAATAAAAAACATAATAAATGTGTGCTACTGTTACAGTTAGAGGCAAAAGCCTCCTTACCTAGACTGTCAGCCACAACAGTACTTGATCTATTTAGCAATGGTGCCTTGAGCTTATGTAAACTCTTTGCTATGGTTTCTAACATGGTCTCACACCAAAATAATTTAAGCAGCCACAAGGCACTGTCTTCCACTGCTTACATTACTTCTAGATCTGCATTTGTTACCAATCAGCAACTCAATTGCACTATTGACCACATCCTGTTTGACACCCTATGGTACTGCTCAAAGACTCAGATAATGGTATTATAAATTATTATTAAAATCAAAAGAAATCATTCACCATCACAGGTATTGGAGTTGACTGGGGGTTGGGGGGGGGGGTGGGGGCTCATCATTCAGGCAGCCATCAGACGTGGTTTTAAGCCATAGTTCCAGCATGCATAAAGTGAGGCACTAAAGAGGGAGCACGTAATGCACTGTTCTTCTAACTTCTACAAAATGTTCCCTCCATGCAGCCCTGCTCCTTCCCCCAAAGCATGAGCATTAGTTTTACTAATATCCACTTGGGGAATCACACTGCATGTACTGCTGAGTGGGTGCAACCCTCTACATTTCCAGGGATGATGAACAATTCATGTCCTTTCACTCATTGCCCTTCCTACCTCTTCCTCCAGTGACTGGGCCACTAATCAACCCCCAGTTGCCTGAGTCACAGTCAGGGCTATGCACTCCCTACTTGAGTCTGTCTCAGGCATCTAAGTCACCTGATAGGGATAGTCAATGTGAGACATAAACTGCTTACACTTGCAGCCTAACCATTCCACCCGATCAACATCATTCTTACCTCCATGAAAACTATAATAGGGTGTATAGTAAGGCATAGAAGCCATTTTTCAGTGAAGTGTGTTATGATCTGGGCTGCTTATTAAGACCATAATTATACAGCTCCGTGAGCCATCCTAAATGCAACTGTTCACCTTTCCTCAGTACATTCAGTTTTTGTAATTACAGTATGTGAGCACCTAAACCTAAACTACAGTCCACTGCCATGAATAGCCTTTTACCAAAAGATGCAGATTTATCTATTGCTTATCAATTTTCTATTCTCATCACTAATTCTATCGCATACTGCTATATCCATACTGTTTAGAATGAGGCAATTACTGTGCCATAAAAAGCGTGGCTGTTATGTTATTCTAAACAACTACTCTCCCATAGTGTTTCTGTCTCCAGTTTGCAAAACTCTAAAAACGCATGGGCAATCTCAACATACACAACATCTTATTGCCACAGACTTTTACTGGGAAATTCCAACTGGGTAACAAGAGCTCATTTTCAGCAGAGGCTTGGTGAGAAAAGCTCAGGTTGGGGAAAATAAAAAAACAATCAAACACATTACATAAAAACAGCTGAAAACTATACATTTAAAAAATAAACAACAGTATTGCAAGGCATAGAGATCTACTAAAAACATGTTACAAAGAGAACAATGAGAAAAAGCAAAGTAGAATACTATATATAATTAAAGAGAGTGTCATTTTGGCAATTCACAGCAATAATAAGTAAAAGTTATGAGATTAGTTTAATTGTAAATATAATTGGGAAGAGAGATCAGGACATATCAGCATAAAATTGGAGGAGGTGATAGGAAAAAGTTATGCAAAGTGGGAGAGAGGGTAAGAAAGCCAGATGAAGATGAGGAAGTGGAAATAGGTGCAGAGTCTGTACTGATGGAGTGGAGAAAAGTAGACAAGATATATGTTCAGCCTTGGGTATAGCGTGAGAAGAGCCATGAATTTGATAGGTTCCCTTTCAGAAGATGTTTGAAGGAAGGATGTTAGTTTACAGTTCTAATAGCCTGTGGAATATAATTCCATTTATTTGACAACAGAGTAGCAGTAAAGGCTATTTTCAATTGCTTTTTGAGGATTATCGATGGTGAAAAGTTGTTTATCATTAGAATGAAGGTGTCCAATTGGAATATAGGATGAAAGAATAGAGCTTAGGGCAGGACAGGCATGGGGTTTATAAACTATGTTGTGGTCAGTAGCTAGTAGTACGGTGTCCAGGTATGGGAGGGTAATTCAACCCAGTTCAAACTTTTAAGGACTATGCACTGTTGTATATAGTATGGTTTATGTGCAGAAAATTTAGCAACTTTGTTGTAGCATATTTCAAGTTTAGTTTTAACAAATACCTGCAAGTTAGTAAGGATAGTGGCACCATATGAGAGTGTTGGAAAGAGGGTAGTGGTTGCTAGGGTGCTTTTAGCAAAGTTAGTAAGAACGTTTTTAATGTCTGTAAAGCATGCCAAATTTCTGGTGAGTTTTATAAATATTATTTAAGATGTGGAGTTTAAATCTGAGGTTGCCATTAATTGTCTCACTAAGCAGTTTTGTATGCAATACAATTTCTATATCTGTATTGTTAAGTGAGACATTTTTGAAGCTGGGTTCATCCATCAGGTGTATTTTTAGGAGAAATAGGACTAGTTTTGTTTTTTTAGGGTTAAGTAATAACTGGGCATTGTGAAGCCAGTTTTGAACAGAGGTGAAGGCTTCTTCTGTGATTTCAAGATGTTCCAGACTGTCAGATGAGCATATTAGTGTTGAATCATCAGCAGACTGTATAAGTGATGTTTGCCTAGAAGAGGTATAGAGGTCATTAATGAAAATGTTAAGAGAAGCAGATCAAGAATTGAGCCTTGACGTACACCAGTGGCAATAGAGAGGTAAGGAGAGAAAGTATGTTGCCATCTAACATTATGCTGTCTTTTAAACTACTGAAGTGAAGAAGGGGATAGGCCAAGAAGGTGCAGTTGTTAAAGGAGTTTGCTGCATGAAACAGTATGAACGGTTTTGGACCGATCCAGAAATATGTAAGAGATAAGTTTGCTTGTTTCTATAATCTAAAATGGATAATAATGAAAGAGTTGTATTGTGGCCAGGGTGGAATCCATGTTGAGTACTGGTTAAGCTCTGTTCTTAAAGAAGATGGTGAAGAAGTTAAGTGTGGATCCATTTTTCTAAGATTTTTGAGACAGGGGGAAAAATTGCAGTGGGACAAAAGTTAGAGACTTTGGTAGCGCTGGTTAGCTAGGGTATAACTATTCTTGGCTCCACAAAGTTTCCTCTTAAATTTTTCCCTTGGAACTAGACAAACTTTCAACTTAAGCACTCAAGCCATTCATTTCTCAGCCTGGCACTTGCTCAAATCTCATAGCAAGCACTTATAAACCCTAGCACTACAGAAGGACAAGGCTCTCTATTCGACCTTACCAGCCATTCAGTAAAACAGTTTACTGTACCTATCCAGGCATGTCCAAAGGTCAGTTTCAGGTGTACTCTCCAGTCCAACTGGTGAATCTGAGCATTTTGAGGCAATGTAACAACTGCCTCATGTACACAGACAACCCTCTCCTCCTATCACCAAACACTAATACATGCGAGAGATGCAATTATACAGCCAAACTGGAGGCTAAGATCTCTCAACCCAAGACCAGATCAGACGGTCAAGAGGAGAAGGGAAATACTGGCATTACACCACCAGTCTCAAGTAGATCCATTAAACCAGCACCAGTAAAAAACATTCGTAAATACACGAAAACATACTTGGAGGCTCTAAATAAAAATCTGAAAAAGCAGCAGAGCCCTCCAAAGCAGACATCCAAGCAACCTCCACCCCCCAACATAAACCATGAAACACATACTTCAGAAAACCAGTGTGCCATGCAATCACAGCCCTCAAGGCAAAATAACATACCCAACATACTAGTAATAGGTGACTCTATAGTCAGGCACACTGATGTCCCACTCACTAGGCTGAATAAGGAGAAGGTTACTGTTAGCTGTCTCTCGGGTGCCAGGATCCGCCACATAACACAAGCACTCAGGTCACTCCAGAAGAAGTACAAATATGACTCTGTCATTGTCTATGTTGGTGTGAATGACCTGAGCCGTACCTCCCTGGACTACATGAAAAGAGGCATGGAAGAGCTCTCTGATCATGTAGCCCAGACCGATATGACCCTGACCCTGAGTAGCACACTGGTCCAAAACCGTTCATACTGTTTCACCAAGAATGATACCATGGTATAAAGAAAAAATTATCAATTTCAACAATTGGCAAAGTTTCTGGTGTCATTCAAAGAGGATCCAGTGTCTGTCTGCCTGGGATGACATGCTTGACAAGCCACGCTGCTTTGCTAGAGATGGCTTGCACCTGTCACCCTTAGGCTTTCTAATACTGGCCAAGACTCTTGCCACCCCCATATTGCCTTTTTAGGCAAGGCTGAAAAGGCAAACCCACCACTGTAAATAGCACAAGTAACAAAAATCTGTGGGTAATACTACTCAATGCCAGAAGTCTAAACCTCAAAATGCACGCACTCGAGGCACTCCTCAGTATGGAGAAAATCGATATATGTGCAGTAACAAAAACATAGTTTAAGGCTACAAAGAGCACCCCAGCACTACCAGGCTACAACTCATACCATACATTTTGGCCACAGAACCCAGACCGAAATAAAAAAGGCAGGAGAGTATCTATATTCATCAAGGATACCCCCACCTCCAGGTTAGTGGCACAGCACGATGCTTCAGAGATTATCCATGTGCAACTAACAATGGGCAAAACTGCAATTCAAATTGTAGCTTGCTACAGATCACCCACTGTGTCCCAGGACTCCCATTCCACATTTCTGGAAACACTGGGTAACATAAAGGTCCTACCAAATACCCTAGTATTGGGTGATTTCAACTACCCAAACATTAACTGGGAGAACTACTCAAGGGCTAACTCCCTTGCCCAACATTTCTTAGAATTTATAAACTCAAATGCCCTGGAACAACTGGTCAACACTCCCACCAGAGGTGACAACATATTGGACCTAGTCATCACCAACATGTGTGACCAGTGTTCCACACTGGAGGTCAACCCCTCGCTGGTTAGATCTGACCATAAACAGATAACTTTGGATACCCACATTCCGCCCCCACCCCCGGACAAGAAAACCACTGTGAAAAACTTTTCAAAAGCAAACTTCACATTACTTGAGACAGAGATGGAAAGTTTCAAAGCCCCCATGCTAAAGGATAACACTATCTAAGCTACAAAATCCTTTACTAATGCATTCTACGGGCACATACAAGAATGGATCGTGCTATCCCAAGCAAAACCAAGACTCACTCCTCCAAGAAAAGGAAACCAGTGTGGAGGACCCCTGCCATAAACAAGCTATACAATAGAAGGAAGAAACTAGTACAGAAAAGAGTAAAATCTCAAGAAGGGAAGACATCCCTGATCAGTATCAGCAAGAAACTACAATCCCTCATAAAATAGTCCAAGGCGAGCTTTGAAAGAAAACTTGCCAAGGACTCCAAAGATAACTACAAGGCATGCTTTAGCTATGTCAAGAATCTAAGTGGCAATGCTCAGATCTGCTTGGAGTTAGTGCAGAATGGCACAGAATACAATGAACAAACAGATATTGCCAACATCCTGCAGACAGGTTCAGTGCAAACTTCACCCCCCTCTCACCCTCAAAAGGGCCCATAACCATACCAGAAGAATGCAGAGCCCCTGAAATCACAGACACTCAGGTTAAAATAGCCCTCTCCAAACCAAAAACACAGAATCAATGGGACTGAACAGTGTCCCAGGCTGCGTCCTACATGAGCTCAAAGACAAATTAACCCATCACCTAAACACACTGTTCAAACTCAGCCTCTCCACAGGCTACGTACCCATAGAGTGGTGCACAGCAACAGTTATTCTGCTCCACAAAGGTGGAGCCACAACAGACCCTGGGAGCTATCGCCTTATAAGCCTGACTAGCTTGGTCTGCAAGGCTATGGAGCGCATCATCATTGAACTCATTAACAGAGACATTGGGAACCTCTAAACACTGGACTCTACCCAGTTCGGCTTTGTTAAGGACAGATCATGCCTCCTAAACCTGGTGGACTTCTTTGAGACAGTTACCAAGGTTATAGATGAGGGAAAGGTGGTACACACAGCCTATCTAGACCTCACAAAGGCCTTCAACACCATTCCCCATTCTGGCATTATAGACACGCTCACCAGCCTGAACATAAACCCCTATGTCAGAAGATGGGTTGCCAATTGGCTCATGGACAGAACCCACATGGTGAGAGTTGTGGGAGCTAGGTCTGACTCTAAACCAGTTACAAGTGGCATTCCCCAGGGCTCAGTCCTAGGACCCCTCCTGTTCGGCATATACTTCTCAGAGGTACAGACAAGCACAGGAGGACTATGGCTGACCAAGTTGGTAGATGACTGCAAACTAGGGGCTATAACTGACTCACCGGCTGACACAGACATCCTCCAAAAGGGTCTCACTGAGACAGATACCTGGTGTCAAAATCATGGCCTCAAACTAAATGCCAAAAAGTGCATAGTTAAATAACAAAGGACCCACAAACTACCACATAGGTGGTAATCCCCTAAATACGGAAAACGTAATAAGGGATCTGGGGACCCAAGTAGATAATAATCCCTCCTTTGATAATCACATTGCCAAAGTCAGAAAATCCTTCTATGTGGCCCACCTAATCACAAAAGGGTTTGCATCCAGATCAAAAGAGGTCATTGTGCCCCTCTACTCATCACTCATCAGACCCATCATAGAGTACAATGCCCCATTTGGGATGTACCTTACAAGACACCTGCAACAGCTGGAAAGACCACAGAAGTACCTCACCAGATCACTGGCCTCAAACAGATGCCCTGTGCAGCGCAACTGAAGAAACTCCAGCTGTACTTGGTTGCATACTGCCTGCTTAGAGGTGATCTCTGCCTGACATATAAGGCCATGTCCAACCCAGACTCGATGGACATGCTCCACCTAAAGAAAACCTTATACCCTCAAGCCGCATGCTCTAGGGATTTAAACCTTACCACAACAATAAATAGGACGTGCTGGAGGGATAGATTCCTATCCCAGAGACTTCCTATGCTTTGGAACAAAATTCCAATCTACATTAGGCAGAGCTCCTCACTAGCACTCTTCAAGTAAAACCTTGACGAGTTGATGGGAAACAGAAAGTTTACCCCGGGGATCACTTCAGTGGCTTTGCTGGACAGAGGCACAGGGAACTAATCTAAGGTGACGATGAAAGCCAACACATTCTAGCTAGGCTTATAAATGCCTTCGGGCAGATAGCCTAGTACCTACCTATGAACCTATGAACCTATGGAGAACTTTCTCCTTTTTGCAGTGGGATCACATATGACTATTTCTAAATGGTTGGGACATAACATTCCTGTATGTATCTACTTAATAAGATATCTACTGGGTAAGATATGGCTTCTGCTGATATCTTAAGTTATTCAGGTGGGAGGTTGTCAGAAGCTGTGAAGTAAGGTTTAAGTTTAAGTAGAAGTTTGTTTTATAGTAGATATTGTTACCATTTTTAATGTGAAGTTGTTAGCATTTGAGGCTATGGATTGATTAGACTCATATTTTTCAGAGGTTAATGTGGTAGAGGAGAAGGCAGTTGATAATATGTTATGGGTTTATGCAGGGGAAGCTGATGTGTTGTTGGTGAAGGCAGCAATGCTCTCTCTATAAAGTATTTATTAAATGTAGTCAGTTTGAGAGGGAGTGGCAGTTTGAGAGATACACAGATCTGTTTTGAGCCAGGACTGAGTAGTGTGTAAATAGAGTACCAGAATTCTTTAGGATAATTTTTTTTGATAAAGTTGCAGTTGATTATAGTATTGTTTCTTCTCTTTGTGTATTTGTTTTTTAGCTTTATTTCAAAGTTTTCTGTAACTCTGAAAGATGTATTTTTTATTTAGCCATTCCCTTCAATCCTTATCACTGGTATGCATAACGTTTTTGCTGAGGGTAGTGCCAGGGGAGTGTTTTACTTTTACTCTTTTTATACATAGAGGGGTGAGGTTGTTTAGGATATTTAAAAAAGGTATTAAAAGTTGTAACTGCATCATCTAATGTGAGAGTTTTTAGTATAGACTACAGGAAGTGCCTTCAGATACTTTTAAATACATTTTTGTTAAATTTTGTGAGATTTCTTGTTGGTTTAAGTTGGTGGTTATTGAGGTGATGGCTTTTAATTCTGTGTGTGTATACAGGGATATGGTCATTTAGGGGTTAGGATAGGTTCCACTGAAATATATTTGGGGTAAGAGACTAAAAATCCAATAAAGAATTGTGCCCTTATTACTTTTGTTGTATCTAGTAGGTGTTGTGATTAGCTGACTCAGACCAAATAGATTTGTGCAGGATGAGGGACTGTCAGAGGTTACATTTTGCCAGTCAATATTGACATCACCCAGAACAATTTTATTTTGTAAGTAATAGTACTAGATACCCAGGAGAGACATTCTTCAAGTATGGGTTTGTTGTTGCCAAGGGATATAAATTACAATAACACAGAGTATTTTCTTTTAGAGTTTAGCAGTAAAAGTGTTATGAGTATTTTGGCTGAGTGAAATTTGGAGAAGAAGTTGGAAAAGAAGTAGAGGTTATAGGAGTTGGCGTACAGTAATATGGCTCTTCCTCCTCCTTTTTTGTGAGGTCAGTCAGTCGTCATAATTTTATAGCCTGTAGGTGGTATTTCTGTATCTTTCATACTGGATTTAAGCCATGTTTCAATGATGGCTAGGATATCTGGGGAATACAGTGATATCCAGGTATGTAGAGCTGTAATTTTTATAAAAATGCTACAAAGATTTAATGTTATTAGATTTAGTTTTTTGGTGGAACTTCTGCTTGATGTTGTGGGAGATTGGTATGTCTCTAAATGGGAATTGGATTGGGTGGAACATGTCTTTGCATAAGAAGTAAAGGATGCATTAGAGAAGGGATGGCTTCTAACTGAAGGAGGGGAGTTATCTGGGCTGTAATGGGGCTAGTAAGAACTGGTGGTATTGAGGTTTAGGTGTAGTTCAGTAAGGCCAGGGTTTTGGTATATGTTCCCACACAACTGAATATCTGAGTTAAGAAGCAAACATTTGGAATAATTCTTAAGGGTGGTTGTGAGCAGATGTTTTGTTTTGAGGGAGGGTGGAGGGGTAATCAAAGTAAAGCATTCTGTATTTAAGTCAGAGAGTAGTAGAGAGACTGAACAGGCTAGGAGATATATTGGAATAGTTATTATAACTGTCTAGGTTAAGTAGAAGCCTAGCGGGTGGGTTTGTGGTAGCATAGTTTAATTGAAAGTGATAGCATGTTAAGTGGGGGGAGGGCAATGCTAGAATATGAGAAAATAGTATAAGGAACAGCATTTTGTATACAAGAGTTACATTTAGCGAGAGATGTGGTAGAGGGAAAGAATTTAGGAAAAAGTCTTTAGATGGAAAAGTGAAGGAGCATGGGTGGTGTAAAAGGATAATGGTTGTCCGAGATATAACAAAATAGGTTAAGATGATTAAGAAATTAGGTAATACATTGTGGGAGGAGTTTTTAACTATCTTGCCATTGAGTGGTCAAACCAGATTGGGTAGGATGGATGAGAGACAGGATGAGATGATTAAGCGATTAGGTAATTATATTGTGGGGAAGGAGTTTTGAATTATCTTGATGGTGAGTGGTAAAATCTGTTAGAGGGTGGAGTATTGCGCAGAATAAATATAGAGTAAATAAGGGTGACAGAATTGAGCATGTGGTAGGGTAGCAGAGTAAGTAAGCTTGAGCTAAGTGAGGGAAAATGGAGTGGGATCCACCCGCTGAGAATGTTTAGAGATCCCAAAAGAAAAAATCAGTTGATTATACTCATAGCTATTCAGAACTTCAGCACAGCTATAAGAATATGAAAGATACAAAAGTCCAAAGCAAAAGAGATTTAGAGGGTATAGTACTTAACAGTGTAGGTAATATTCTTTGCTAGAGTTTGTTCCTTTGAGTTAAGTATGTCAAACTTTCTCTTGACGTGTAATGGGGAACACAGAAAGTGGGATGGAGTTTAATGATCAAATGGCAGATATTAAAGGGTGTTGCACTAATAGCCAGAGTTTGTTCCTTTAAGTTAAGGATGTTGAAATTTCCCTTTCAGTGTGATGGCAAAGGGAGATGGTGGGGTGCTAAACAATCGAATGGCAGCTATTAAGGGATGTGGTGCTTAAGGTTGGGAGGGTGGCCTAATTGTTAAGGTGTTTGCCTTCCAAACACAAAGTGCAGGGTTTGAGTCTCACAGGGGATAATTGGCTAGGCTTAAAATGGCTCGCAAGGGCAGTTAGCTTAGTACTAATCTATGAACATTATAGTATAATATTGTTGGACAGAGTTTGTTCCTTTGAGTTAAGGATGTTTGAACTATCCTTTGAATGTAATGGGAAAGGGAAAGGTAAAGGGTGGGGGGCGGGAGCTGAAGGATCAAATGGCAGCAATTAATACTATATTTAGCCAATACAGGCTATTTTTCTGCTGCTTTAGGGAAATTTCCAATTTATGCATTTATACAAAACTTTTGAACAGGACCTTATGAGATATTAGGTAGGGTAAAGCTGACTGTGTCTGCTTTACATGTGCACACCATTTACATTTAAAAATATACACTTATATAATGTATATATGGTAACATTGCCTGGGGTCTATATTATAGCATCAAAGTTCTCTAACATTGAATGTTATAATATCGAACCCATAATGCCGAATGCTGAAAACAGCGAAGGTGCAGGACATCGAATTCTTTCCCAGGGAAAGAATTTGGTGGGCCGTTGCTGTGGCTTCACTGTTTTCAGCATTCGATATGTTGGAGCGTTATGGGTCGGGTTCAGGTAAGTGTGTGATTGTGTGTAGGTTAGGGTTAAGGGGCGGGTTTGGTGATTTAGGGTTAGGGGCAGGTCAGGTAAGTGTGTGGTTGTGTGGACGTTAGTGTTAGGGCGCGGGATCAGGTAACTGTGTGATTGTGTGTAAGGTAGGGTTGGGGGGGCGGGTTAGGTGAGTTAGGGTTTGGGCGCAGGTCAGGTAAGTGTGCAATTGTGTGCAAGTTAGGGGGCCAGTTAGGTGAGTTAGGGTTAGGGCGCGGGTGAGGTGAGTGTGCGATAGTGACAGACCTTAGGGTTAAGGTTGGGTTAAGGTAAGTGGATAGCTAGTACTGTATGTAAAGTTTAGTTTAGGTGTAGGATTTTAAGTGTATGTGTGTGGATGGCTGTTTTTTGTGTGTGTTTGAGCTGTGTGTATGTTTCTCGGAATAGTGAATTTTTTCCCTGGGAAAACATTCGCTATTCTGACTGTTCGATGTTTTCACACTTCGGTGTTTAGGGTTCGATATAATAACATTCGATGTTAGAGAACTTCGATGTTATGATATAGACCCCATTGCCTGTGCATCTATTTTAGCTTAGACTGTTCTTGACAAGTTTATGTCAGGAAATCCCTGTTGTCTTGCAGTTGTTTAGCAGGTATGTGGTGAGTTCATAGATGACGTTACAAATGTTTGCAACAGTGAAATCAGAGATGGACTAAGAAACAGGTGTGCTGTCAGGGCAAGGTCTACAAAAACAAGAGATGGAACAGCCAAATGATGTATATGTGTCAGTTAAATCAATAAACAGCTGTATTGTAATGTGATCCATCCAAGGAATTAGATTTGTTTGGAACAAGTCATCCTTTCAGACTCCCAGGTGCAGCTTTGGGTTAAGAGGTTTGGATACCAGAGGCTGTAAACCAGGAAGAGGTTGTATGGATTTGGATGTGTTTCAGTACATTATCATATATAACAAGCTAGATGCTGACACTATAATAGGTCCAGTACTACCAACTATATTTTACACGGGTCTATATTAAAATCCTGAAGAGGCGTTACATCAAACGCCTCTTCAGCGACACATAAAGTCTGAAGTCTGAAAATAATGAAGGCTCAGTCCAGTGATTTTTTTCCGAGTGAAAGAAAAATCACTTGGCCTGAGAAGTAGATTTGCCCTTTACCCCACTGTAGTGCGATCTCGGACTTGGTATATTTAGTTAGGGGGTGTGGGGGATACAGCCCCCCACATTGGTGGGTGTCGGGGGGGAAGCCCCCTACTTAGTTATGTTTTAAATATTGTGTGTGTTTGGTACTAGTTATTTCTTTCCCAGGGAAATAAATCACTGTTTTGACCATTTGCAGTTTAGTGCATTCGGTCTTTATGTGTCAGTGAAGAGGAGTTCGATGTAACTCCTCTCCACGATTTTAATATAGTCCCAGTTTACACACACTAGTGTAGCAGGACATCAACAGTAGTCCAATACATTTCATACTAGCATAAACAGTGAAGTCAGTACACCATTGTATCACATAAAGCATAAATAAGAACATAAGGCAGTATGCAAGAATGTTAAACACACATTCTGCTTCTGTGCAAGGCTCATTGTAACCATACAGTGTATAAATAAGCAGTCAGTGAAGTGAAACACTTAAATAGAATCCGCCTACAAGCTACTTGATGTTTCAACAATACAGTAAAAGCTACAGATAAACTAGTAAGCAATATTTTGTAACATATACTACAGAGCTTCTCGCTGTTTCAATAACAGAGTAAAGCAATAAAAAGCTAAGATAAGCAAGAAAACTAGTGAATGCTTGAATAAACCAAGCCATCTCTTCACTGTTAAAACAAGCAGGAAAGGCAGAACAAGTTTAACCACATCAACTTAACCAACTACTACACTTATGTTGTAGAGCCCATCCATATCCAATTGTTCAAATCAGTATCTACCAATTCCAAAATACACCCTTCATGCGGTTTAAACCCTTCTTTGCTTTTCACAATAGCAATAAAATAGAGACCCTAACAAAATATTACTATTGTATGGGAACCATAGAGTTGTTGACCAAAAATTAGTTTATCTCCATCAGTATATCACAGTTTACCTTCTCTGGCATGCACACTGCATTGAGGACAAGACAGGGAGGGGATCCTAACTACTCAGCAGTAAAAAATTCAGCATTCAGTTAAGGGAAGCCTTTGAATGGCACAAAGCATCATGAGAAGAAGGAAAAGGAAATAAAAGGTGGGGGATCAGGAATCACTCACCTTCACCTGCTGAGAAAGATTGCAGATCCCAAAAGAAACAATCACGGTATTATACTCATAGCAAGTCAGAACTTCAACTCAGCATTTGTATACAGCTATATAGGATATTAAAGATATAAAACTCTAAAGCAAAACAGATTTAATGGGCATAGTGCTTAACAGTGTAGCATAATATTCTTAGCTAGAGTTTGTTCCTTTAAGTTAAAGATGCTGAACTTTCCCCTTGAGTGTAACAGGGAAAGCAGAAGATGGTGAAGCTTAACAATCAAATGTCAGCTATTAAAGGATGTGGTGCTTAACATTATACTATAAGATTGTTAGCCAGACTTTCTTCCTTTGAGTTAAGAATGTTTGAACTATCGCTTTGAATGTGATGGGAAAGGAAGAAGGTGGGGGGGGGGGGGAGCTGAAGGATCAAATTGCGGCGATTACAACTATATTTAGCCAATACAGGCTAGTCTTCAGCTTTTTTAGGGAAATTGCTAATTGATGCATTTATACAGAACTACCGAACAGGACTTTTATGGGGAATTAGGTATGGTAATGCTGACTATATCCTCTGTACATGTGCATACCATTTACATTTAAGAAGACACACTTATGCAATGTGCATATGGTTATAGTGCGCAGGCATCTATTTTAGCAATAACATACTCGGACTGATATTGTATGCTGTGCTTCATTAGTTTCTGTCAGGAAGTGCCTGTGGTCTTGTAGTTAGCATGTGAGTGCTGAGTTCAAATATGCAATTATGTAGGTTTGGAAAGGTGAGACCAGGGATGCATCCAGAAACAGAGGTGCTGTCAGGGCAAGGTCCAGTCAGACAGTGTAGGCTGTGTTTCATTAGTTTCTGTCAGGAAATCCCTGTGGACTTGCAGTTAGTTAGGAGGTGTACGATGAGTTCAAAGATACATTTATGTAGGTTTGGAACAATGATTCCAGGGATGTGTTCAGAAACAGAGGTGCTGTCAGGGCAAGGACTCCATCAATATAACACAACTTTACCTTCTGTGGTGTGCACACTGTATTGAGGACAAAAGAGGGAAGGGAGTCTAACTACTCGGCAGTGAAGACGTTGGTCTTTGCAAGTAGTTGATTTTATCTACAGCTAACTCAGATGAAGAAACTTAATCAATTCACTTTTCCTGTACCTTTTGAAAGTTTCGGGCACAGTATTTCACTCTTAACTGGTGCAGGCCTTGGAGGGACATGTTCTAAGAAGTGGTTTTGTAGCTGTCTAGGACAAAGACAGCAAGCATTTAACAGCCCTAGGTATTCCATATTAAGCTAGTTTCTTTCTACACTATTTCTGAGTAACATGCCTTGCCAGAATGCAGATATACTTCTCATTCAGTATGAAGATGACTTCACTGTTGTATTAGATGGCCTTTCTCTTGATTCTGTTAATTGAAGTGTGCAGTCTAGCTTCCACTCACAGTATCAATGTCTTGATGCAATTGCAGTACATCTGAACACCTCTAAAAGTCAATGCTATTCTTCTCCTAAAACTTAAAGTCATTTGCCTCTGATACTTCAACTATTTCTAGTATTGATGATACATTATTTCAGTCAGTCTCCCTTGCCTTGTTGGTCATTTAGAAAGTCCTTTTAAGCTTCAAACCTACATCAGCGATAATCAAATAATATTTGTCAAGCATACAAACACTATGATGATAAACACTGATCAATAAAATAGCAGATTATAGAGAGTAATCAAAGCAACAATGCTTGTCTTTCTTAAGGTCAGGTTGCTCATGACTAATTCATACATGCTTCCATTCTTTTATCTCTCCTGTAATTTACATGTCTTTTTTCTTGTATGTCTTATCCTTGCACCATAAAATGGAGAATGTATTTATTTATTTTTTGTTTTGCATCATGTTACAGTGGTAAGATACATCATTATTTGTTTATTTATTTATTGATTGATTGATTGATTGATTGATTGATTAATTTATGAAAATCTTCATTGATTAGATTTTAACCATCAAGACATTAATAGGCTGTCAGTTAATTAAATTTCTCCATAAGCATGCACATTTTCCTCAAAATCATGTTTTCCTGAATGATATTCCACAGAAGACCACTTTTTATGTACTGGTTGGTCAGCCTGTTGTTACTTCATAGCAAGTAAATAAAAGAAAGGCAGAAATAAAATACAGTTTGCAATACTCATTACACTGGCGCTACCAGAAGGCCTTTAAAATGTTTCCCTTTTAAGCTTGGGCAAATCTTCAGAAATAAGGTTTTAAATTTGAAAAAAACAATATTCAATTATAGTAGAAATGCTAGTTTGGTAATACTTAATCCTGAACTGGATGTTCTCTACTTGAAAACTGTTCTTACTTTGTAGATTATGATTTTATTTAAATAATGAACTAGACACTCTCTCCCACTTGGCTGAGACTATATTGTTTTATTCGATTTAATTTTATCTAACTGGACTTACTTTCTGATGACTTGTGTTCCTCATTCACAGTCTGTATACCTTTCTTCACCTTTCCTACAGTTGTACAGTGTTATTAAATGGGTTAAGCATTTAGTATTGAAATTTTCACCCTCCCATATATATTTACTGTAGCTTATTTACAATTATCTTCCACTCTTTCCAATTATGTGTGTATAGCTATATCTATATGTGTGTGTGTGTGTGTGTGTGTGTGTGTGTGTGTGTGCGTGTGTGTATATATGGGTTTGCCACATTTTATCTATGAGACACAGCGCTGACTGCAAAAATATCAACATCAAATGATCAAAAGCAATGTATCTGACATAGTACAGCCCTGGTGCAAGCATAATCTGACTTAAAAAAGACAAAGAAATAAACAAACAGAAACAGCAGAGAGAAGCCCTACACTCCTCTTGTGGGGGTCTGCACCCCACACCACCTACTAATTATATACATTAACTCTGAGATCACACAAACATGGGGAAAGTACACATTTCCCAATCTCTGGATTTGTGCAATGTCACACACCTGTTGGTCAACTGCCTAACTGACCATATGCAGTCGACTAGACAGCTGTCTACCTAACACACTTGATACAATCACAAGTATCTATAAATATATATATATATATATATATATATATATATATATATATATATATATATATATATATATAGATAGATATATATATATATATATATATATATGGTTCCCCTTCACATGACCGAATTTCTGTAAACTCGAAATTCATAAGCCCGAGGCCAGAATCTCGAATTTACAAAAACTCGAAAATGGGAAGGGGAACTAAAAAAAAAAAAAAGACACCTTTCTAATGTTTTTGCAGGGGGCTTTGCCCCCTGCACCCCCACACCCCCTTACTTAAATATTCCTACTCCGAGATCACACTACAGCGGAGGACAGGGAAATCTTCTGGTTTGCACTATATGCGTAAGCGCAAACTGGAAGATTTCCCTGTCCTCCGCTATAGTGCGGTCACGGAGCATTTAGATTTAGCTGCAAGGATGCAGGGGGATCTTGCCCATTGCAAAAAGGTAAGTGAACTCTTTTTTTTTTTAAGCCCTAAACTTCCCATTCACAATTTCGAGTGAATGGAAGTTCAAGATTCTGGGCTCGAGCTTATAGGTTTCGAGCTTCCATTCATTCGATCTTGTGAAGGGGAACCATATATATATATATATATATATATATATATATATATATATATATATATATATACATATATATATATATATATATATATGTGTGTGTGTGTGTGTGTGTGTATGTGTGTATGTGTGTGTTTGTATACACACACAAGTAGACACACACACACACACACTTTCACATGTATACACATGCACACACATTTATACATATACACACTCACACAAATATGCATATCATGGAATAAAGCCTGTTACACATCAAGTTTCTCTTTAATATCATGAAGACAATGGGGAAGGGGGAAGGCATCTAATGTATGGGTCTAAAAGAAGAAAGTTATAATTCACAAAACCAAAAAAGTGTTTGATTAAGTACAAAGAGTATTTGCTTAGGGGATGGCAATAGGCTTTCTCTAATTAGAGTTTTATGAAGCATTCACATTGGATAGACTTGAAGCTTAGCTAGCAACAAAATGAATAAATAAACGACAGAGACATATAATATTTATTATAATGAAAACTCTTAAGCTAGGCCGGGATTCACTAATCCTCCGTGTAAGACTAACTAAGTCTTACACGGACACTGCAGTGTAAGGGTATGATATCAGCGTGTCATGCATATTCATGAGGGCACGCTGACTCAACTCTAAGGCTTACACGGACCATGCATGAGTGCAGGGGGCATGTCAGACTGCCGAGCAGTCCAAATATCCAAGCCCCTGCAAGTGCATAAACAGCAAATGTCAACAGAAATGAGCGAATCCGCTCAAATGTCAACAAACCCAACACTACACTCCCCCACATTCTAAATCCCTGTACAAGTTAAAAATGTAAAGCTTACCTTTTTTTTTATGATTCCCGACATAGCTGCCCGTATTTGCGCGTGTATGCGCGGGTTTGCCCATTGCTTAGCTACAGTTAGCAGTGTAGACATCGAAGAGGATAATAAACTACTGATATGCAAATGAAGCCAAATGGCAATAGCATAGTGGTACAGCCCTCGCACAAAGAGGAGGCATTCCAGGTTTGAGTCTTGCCACTCCCCTCCCTATTTTCTGTAGGAAATGTGTGCATAAAAATAACTCCTGACATTTATCTTTTAAATCCCAGTAAAATGCATTGAAATGGCCTATGCGTTAGTGAACAATATTTTATATATATATATAAGAAGGTGGAATGGTCATGCATACTGATAAATGCATAAGTAACATATCTTAAGCAATGTGAAGCACTGCTAAGCAATGTCCACTAGTATTAAGCACAGTGAAGTATAATTGCTCATAGCTTAGCAGTGCTTTAACTAGCTCAATAGTTTTGCACGGAGCTGCGCACCGCACAACTAGCACAAACAAAACATGTTTGTGCGGAACTGCACACCACGCCAACTAGCACAATGTTGGGCAACGTCGGGAGCATACAGCAACATCGAGCAACGTTGGGCAAAGCTGAGCAAAGTCGGCTAAATACAGCCACACCCCCTATCCGGTCTGGCCAGTCATAAAATAAAAAGCAATGACAGGCCTCGAACCCGGGATACTGTACACCATAATCACAGTACTAAACCACTAAGCCATGACAGCTTTAAATATGGATGCATTTACAACACACTCATATATATCAATGAAAGTTTACCCATTGCTAAGCAGGTTTGCTCTTAGCTGAGATATTTTAAAACTGGCCAATCACAAATAAGTGCGGGAAATGAGGCATATTTAAGCTCCATAGGGGGGAATAATTGCCATAACTGGTTGTAGCTCCCATCTGCAGACAGTATGGCCGGTGCTGGAGAGGGCTCTCATTTTCAAGTGCAACGGTGGGGCATTGAGGAGTCAAAAGTTATGGTTTGGCTCCTCGTCCATCATCATGATGCAAGACTCCTGCAGGGCCAGTTCCAGGGCACGGAGTACAAAGCGGAAGCCTGGAACCGTTTAGCACATGATCTCACCAGTGTCACAGGCATCCCTCGGACTGGTGTGCAGGTCAAACACCACCATACAAACCTGAAGAGACGCAAGGATGACCAACTCAACCACTGGATACAGGAGGCCCGTGGAATGCCAAATGCCCCACTACTGAGTATGTAGCCATGGAATGAAGTATGTAAGAATTGCTATTGTAGTCTATATTATGGATAGGTATGTCTCAATATCCCTTAATTTACTTCACAGCTGCAGGTGTCCTTGCTGCGAATCAGCAAGCCTATGCAGATAGGCTGCTAAGGCTGTGCCACCAGGCAGGTTAGTAAATATTCTGCATGTGTGGTCATATAAAAGAAGTGAGACAGCGTGAAAAGGTGTTGTAACCCATTAGTAAAGGTATAAAAAGTGTGGAATAACTTCTCTGCATGTACTGTTTTATAAAATAAGTGAGACAGCATGAAAAGATGTTGTAACCCATTAATAAAGGTATAAAAAGTATTGAATAAAAGACCTCTGCATGCACTGATATATCAAATAATTGAGAGAGCCACTAGAAAAGTGTGTAATGTAATTAATAAATTTATAATTCCTGGAATGTGTCCGTGTCACTTTCTGTGATATGTTGTTGTACCCTTGCATAATAGAAATAGTACTATTGTACTAGTAGGTAGGCCCATTTAAAGTGGATGAAGGGAGTGCCAGTAGCTGTTAAGCATATATACAGTCCTCAACTGTCGGTTAATGGCCGGCATGTACAGGTTAATCTGGCACATGAGTAGCTTGTTAATGTGTTCCCCAGAAATGTCAGTATGCTGCTAGAAATGTAGGGGGTTGTTAACATATACCTGATAATGTCACCCGAACACATCCAGATATGTAGATACATAAATATAAATGAAAAATATAAATATGTAGCAGTAACATCTGCATCCAGGACGGTTTGTATGTCAGATACAGAACAGGTATATCAAGAACTAGCAAAACCCATTTCACAATTTAACGGACATTGCCTAGTGTAATAATACATGTAGGGGATATTTAACTGCAGTCAATAGGAATGTAGTGTAAACTATAAGTATAGATAAGTTGTTAATGGAGGTATCTTTTTACACCCCACTGTATGTGCATAAACAATGCAATTCCACACCTCAATGGGTATGTCTAATCTGATAACATTTGTTGGGACACATGTCCTATTGTTATTTAAATATTTGAATTTACTTCGATGCATGTGCCCTGTTCACATACCACAATCTCAGTGGCCTGTTGCCACCAATCAATCCTGCATGCTGTTGGAATGTCCACTGTTGTTCTATATATGCATGTTTTATGCTTGCTGTTCAACTGTTGGAACTCTGGTGTGTTGGGTTAATGGGAATACTACTGTATGCTGTTACAACTAAACTGGAATGCTGTTGGCTATTACTAACCCATATTGTCATTAAATCCTCCTAAATATAGAACGTATGGGAAGGCCGGTCCCAGTGGACCCACCTGTCCCACCTCAGCTGGCGATGACACCTGGCACCAGCATTTCCGGTGCCCAGCCCAGGATCCCCTCCTCCATTCCTCCTGTGCCACCTTCAGGTGGAAGCACTGCAGGGTATGGGGCTCGTCCCCCCCGTGCAAGGGTGGGCGGAGGAGGGCCACCTCTCACCCTCCGAATGGTCCGGGCTGTGGTGCGTAGGGAGATCCAGCATTCAGCCACTGATCCTCTACGCCAGCTTGAGGCAAGAGTGGCATGACTCATGGGTGAGCCTGCCCCTCCTACACATCCCTCAGCACAGCCACCCCTGGGCTGTGAAGGTGCAGTGGTGACTGCCCATGAGTGGGGATCTCAGTTCCACTGTTGCCATCTGTGGGCTCATGGGCTTGCAATTTCCAAACACCCTTCCCCGTCAATGGTGTTCACCCACCCCATGTGTCATACTCCACCCCTGTATGCATCTTGTTTGTCTTGTCTGTTTGCCTCCCCAACCTCCCTCCCAAAATATACCTACTTCCCCTACCCCACATTCCACTCTCACCAGAAAAAAAAATGGGCAATCTGCACACAAAAAAAAATGATGCCCCATACACAGCTGCCCAATTTGCACACATGTCTGCTGGACACAAACAGAAATTTAAATGGCATGACAACATACTTTGTTGTCCTCACCCCTCTCTAAGGGGTGGAAGGTTTCAAAATTCCATACAAATTACTAGTATATGCACAGCTGTTGCTGTTAAAGAAATGGGCAGCTATGGACCTTCCCTACACCCGTCCTGCACATTCCAAGCCGTTTTCCCTACTGTCTTTCCCTCTTTGTGCCCCTTTTTTCAACACTTTCATATCTCCCCATTTTCTTTTCTTTCAAAGAAATGAGCATGGGGGTTGGTGGGAGTAAGCACCTTTAAGCAGTAGTTAGTGTATTTGCGCAAATGTGCGCTTAGCTAAGCTTGTGTGTGCTTAGCTAAGCATCGTGCAAACCTGTTTACAACTGCTTAAAAATGCCTTTGTCACTCTGTATGTCAGGGCCCTTGTTTTGCTCAGCAGCAAAATAACATACCTCTGTCAGTCTCGAACCCCGGACCTTGTACACACTAGACTGCATGAAGTACCACTGAGCCATGGTAAACATAACAACAAATTGGTGCTGAAAGCAATATATCATGCATGAGAGTGAGTGAATGTAAAGGCCAAATAGGAATCCCATAACACAAATCCTATTCTGTGGATCTTTACCAGCAGTTCTTGTGGAATTTAATTACATGACAGTGAAAAGAGAACCAGCCATTATAACAGGAAATAATGTTACAGCAGCACTTCACAACCCCCACACAGTATTATAGCAGGACAAACACTAGCATATCTGACTAGGGTAGAGGCCATACTTCCCAACTGTGACAAAAAGTAAGAGTTGGACACCACTTGTACTTCAGGAAATGTGTATTAATCCATATGCTCTGGTTCTCTCAAAGTCTCAACCTAATGTTACTAATATTGTAAAGGTGTACCTCACTTCGAACTACTTTACCCTGAGTCTGTTCAAATATGTACCTGAGTGTTTGAGAGGCCTGGCAGAGGCAGAAACACACAGGCATATCAGCTATTCTGCTGTTACACACTGTGCAAATAGCTTTGGAAGGAGTTCCAGAAACATACCCTTATGTAAGAGTACAACACTGAAATACCAAGGGATGTAGCCATGTACTGGTAGCAACCAACTGTGACAATGCCATTGTTCCAGTGCTGAAAAGACTGGTGTGGTGCACAAAGAATAACAGGCTAATCTTGGGCTACCATCTGGATAGGTCCGCAGTTGGGAGCTACGCAGACAGACTACTTACCTTGGTAAACTAACAAGTACACAGCAACCCTTTAAGTCCAGCAAGATAAAGTTCACACATTAAGACATAATGCTTTCTGTCCTACTGCACCCCTACCCAAATGTACAATAAACCTGTATGTTCAGGGTCTACCAAGGATGTAGGTAGGCATAGTACAGAAATTTATACAGTTTTCTTGAGCAGCCTTTGCCAATGTCAACAGTAAAAAAGCACAAACTGTTCAAAAGTGAGTGAATAAATATTCACAGTATAGTAGTTCACAAACAGTTCATGCGCCAAATGAATACATCTCAATAACTACTTTTGTATGGCAGTAAATTGTATAAGTAGAAAATAAACTACATACTCCCATGTATCTTGTGTTAGCATGTGTAGGGGTGAGTACAATTCTACACTGACAACTGTGTAGTGGAAGTGGCAACATTCAGGTCTGAGTACAACAACTATATCACTGGCTACACCCCTGGCTTCAGATATAAGAACTATACCAACCTTCTGACTTACACAACGGTCTCCACAGCAAACAAGCATGGGCCCCACTCTGGAAAGCTGAAAGGGCTTTGCCTACCTGACATAGCAATTTATAGCATTGGGTTGCTATGACAGTGAGTACTGCAATTACCACACAGCAGGCTGCATGCAATTACCAAATGGTGGCCACCAATTGGTGCAGAGGCCATCACATGCACATGTGCAGATACTTATAAAAGCAGGCTGTACCTGCTGGCCACACATGCAATCATCCCATTGCAGACAGTGAGAGAGAGAGAGAAACACACAGAGACAGAGAGAGTGAGAGACTCACACCCCCACCCACACCAGTGGAAAAATAAAATATATAAACTAATAAAAAAAAAAGAAAAGAAAACGTAAAACAAATTTATTACATTCAGCCAAAGAGACAGCTAAGTGAAAAATATGAATGCATACAAAGGAAAGGTATGTAACAGATATGTATTTACTGGCATGTAGTAGATGTATTTGAAGACCACTCTACATACTTTGAAACATCAATATGTGGCAGCAGTGCGTATCTATGCAGAGATGCCCTGCATAACTACTGCCATGGACATATCAGTGTGTAGCTGTGTGCAGTGGGACATAACTGTGATATATGTAGCTCAGCATTAAAGATCAAACATCTGAACCATGTATTCTGTGTTCTATACAGTAGTGTGGACAATGTCTGTTTGGGGGAGTAGCGCATACAGCTATATAACCATGGATGTGACAGAGTAACAAATGCATGATAGTCATATCAATGTGTAGCTTAGCATTGGCAACAGCTGTACCAGGCTAGTATGGTAATTAAGAATTTGCAGCTATATATATATATATATATATATATATATATATATATATATATATATATATGGGTCTACTTCTAATGACCAAACGATTCCCGACACAGAAATCACCGACGCCAGAAAACCGACAACACACAAACCCGACAACACGAAACACCGAACACCATAACACCGACACACTACACGTAAACAACACAGTACACTACAACACATATCCACTAGCCCTAACCCAAACCCTAACCCTAAGGTCCGACACTACGCACACTCTCCTACCTGCACCTAACCCTAACTCACTTACACACCCAACCCCAAGCTCCGACACTACCGCACTCTCCCTACCTGCACCCTAACCCTAACTCACTTACACACCGAACCCCAAGCTACGACACTACCGCACACTCTCCCTACCTGCACCTAACCCTAACTCACTTACACACCCAACCCCAAGCTCCGACACTACCGCACACTCACCTATCACACACCCTAACCCTACATCCCTGAGTATTGCACACTTACCTGTCCGCTCCCTACTCCTAAATCCCTCACTATCGCATACTTACCAGGTCGCGCTTACACATTCCCCTTGTCGGTCTTCCGTCTGTCGGGATTCGAGCGTGTCGGTCAACTGCGTTGTCGGTCGTTTGGTGTCGGTGATTTCACTGTCGGCGAATCGGCGTTTCGGTCATTAGAAGTAGACCCATATATATATATATATATATATATATATATATATATATATATATATATATATATATATATATATACACCCTCTAATATTACTGTGTGCTCACATGTGACACCTGTTCATGTTGCAGCAAGGCACAACAGGTCAGCCGTGAGGTACATGGACTTACAACAGTGTCTTCCTTGTGTGTGTATGGCACACACATACGGAGAGATCTGTCTGTGTCAGATATATTAGCATCTGTACATGTGCATGGAGCAAGGGACATACTGCAACTGTTTGTGAAAGGTGGATACATATATGTTGTTGAAGGTTAAGAATAAAACACCACCACCTCCAGGCACAAATTAATCCGGTCCAGTAAGGTTTCAAACGGCTTTAATCCACACAAAGCAATCCACCAGTATGTGCAAACACGCAGTCAAATAGCAGCAATTGATAATGCTTTACACCAAACGTTTTCGTCTTTAACTTCATCAGTAACAACTCCATTTTAAAAAAACAGGCTAATATATGATCATAAAAATACAAACTGCCCAATCAGAAACAGTCAATTAAAAATAATTGCTATTTATAGCCAAAGCATGATCTACACAACTAAAATAAATGCTTTTTAAAAAATACTTTTGAAAGATAAACATCGTTTCTTGTAACAATTCAGTTTTACAAATTCTTTGTACACTTGGTTCAAATTTGATGAAAACATAGAATGTAAAACTATTCACCATAAACATTTTGTTGAAATATATAAAATGAACAATAGTAGTATGTGCAAACTTTATCATTAATCATCAAGAGTATAGCGCCATCTACTGTCATGAAATAATATCAACCTTTATATAAAAAGGTTGTTATGTGCATATTCCTATATAGGTTGTAGTGTGTGGAAAACCAGACAGCATACAGTGCTGGTATATGACATGTGGTGGTTGAACGCTCTGGGTATGATTTGTCAGGTTTGCAGTGTTCCAGCCAGTGAGGCCTGCTAAAGTTACATGGACTGAGAACACCTTCAATGCATTCCACACAACACTGTGCAATATTATGACATAACTGTATACCTCACAACCTTCCCATACTCGATATTCCCACCATGAAAGGTGGACTGTATATGTGCCTATATGTATATCAATATGTACACCAATGGATGTTCATATATATGTGTGTATATACACACACATGTATATATATAGAGAGAGTGAGAGAGAGAGAGAGAGAGAGACAGGGTCAAATGTACTGTAACAGATGCCTGGTGACAAAGCCATGGACTCAAGCTCAATGTTGACACTGCATTGGCATCCCTCCTTGCAAAAACTCAGTACCCATTAACTACCACATAGGTGGTAGTCTACTTAACACTGAAGGTGTGATAAGAGACCATGGGACACAGGTGGACAGTAGTCTCCCCTTTGATTGTCACAGTGCCACACTAGTCATGTAACCTGTACATGTCTACGTGGCACACATAATCACAAAAGGTGTGTCATCCAGGGAAGTATAGGTCAGTGTTCCCCTCTACTCCACACACAGAAAACCCATTATAGAGTACAATGCCCCATATGGTATGTACCTTACAAGACATCTACAGTAACTGGAAAGGACACAGACATACCTCACAAAGGGTAATACTGGCTTCAAACAGATGCCCTATGCAGACCGTCCCACAAAACTACAGCTAGACTGTGTCACATACCGTCTACCCAGAGGTGACCTCTGCCTAACATGCAAAGCTATGTGAAACCCAGAGCTGTTGGACATACTCCACGCAATCAGATCACAATCCCTATGAGCTACACACTCTAGGGTAATAAGGCTTGTCACCTCAATAAACTGCACATGCTGGATGGATAGATCCCTATCTCAGAGATATCCCATACCCTGGCACAAACCACCTATCAATAGCAAACAAAGCTCCTAATTAGCAGTCGTCATATATAAACCTGATGATTGTGTGTGAGATAGGAAATACACCCTGGGAATCATCTCTGTGGCTCTGCTTGACAGGGCCACATGAAATGAAATCACCCGTGTGTCAAAGGCCAGGGTAGCATATGGCTAGACATCTATAGGGCCTAGGGCCAACAGCCTATAACCTACCTACGAACCGATACACACCCACATGTACCTGTTGCAATAATTGCTTTGTGAGGTTGACTGAGTGTGATGGTGAATGTGTTGGTGAATGTGTCCGAGTTCTGTATATGTGTGATAGCTAAGTTTGAAACTGTTTCTGACATGGTATGTAGCGTCCTAGCTGTGATCCCAGCAAAAGATGTGTATGCTATTGCTAGGCACAAAAAGCAGTATGCAGGATGGTCTGATGTAGTGTGTTGGTGTCGACTGGAGTGTCCCATTGTAGGCTACAGCAGTACATGTATGCTTATTGAGTGTTACTGCTGGTGAATCCAACCCATGAATGAACTGTAGTACTAATTGAAGCTGTATGCCTAAACATCACAGTAAGGTGTATGTACACATGTCCTGAAACTACTGTTTTGTTTGTTCCCAGTAGTCCTCCAGATGACATACCTCAGGAATAAGGTCTTGTAACCACTGACACACAGTACTGTATGGTACACAGGTAAAGGTCATGTGTGTCACCATACCTTTGTGTCTGGTATGTATGTCTGATGTGTGTGTGTGTAAGCCTGTACCATGGCCTCGGTCATATGTGTGTTACAGGATATAGGTGTGTATCTAGCAACATGTATAGTGTAGTACAGAAGTATGCCACCCATATTGATGAATGAGCACATATGTTAGGCAGGTGTTTGCCATCAATGACTAGTGTGGTATGCTGGTAATACTGTGACTGGACCTTACAATCATTGCAATGGATTACATGTTACATTATGCATTAGCATGATATATACCCCCTGTGGCTAGGTGGTGCATTGTGTCGCATACAGTGTGCCATATACTGTTGTATAGTCTTACATACTGGTTTATCTTTGTTGCTGTGCAGAACATGATTTGATATATGGAGTGTGCCAGGCACTGTCAGGCAGTTGTGGGTTGAGCACTGATATGTGGTATTGAAAGTGTGTATTCTTTGACAGCCAATAGGTTGCTATATATGGCAGTTAAATGTTATTCGTACTTTAGAATATTAAGTGTGTCACTTGACTTGCTCACACATATTGTTTCTTTGTCTTCCAGGCTTATGGCCCACTACCGTAATCCCTTATACAGCACAACAGAGGATGAAGTGATAACAGACACCATGGTTCAGCACTATAGCATGCTGTTCTCAAGAACCAGCCAGGACCAGCATGAGCGGACTGCACTGTGGCAAGATCTTGTCCGTAGGGTAAATGACATAGGCATGCATAACCGGACATATGAGCAGGTACGCCATCACTGCAGTGATTTAATTAGACATGTCTGGCAACATGCATCTGATATCCGTAGACAACAGCTTGTCACAAGTGGTGGGGTAGCCATCCATTCCCCCTTCACCAGAGTGGAGGAGCTGCTCCTGAGCCAGGTGGCTCCTGGCAAACAACAGCAACAACAAAAACTGACATGCATCATCATGGAGACCGGAGCCACCCATCAAGTTGACATGGAGCATGCAGGTAACATGGCATAGCTGTACACTACTGTTACCTCTATTGGTAGATCATGCTTATGTGAGATGTGTAGTGTGTAGTTACAAGATGTGGTGCCTAGTGTTGTGCAATAATAATATTTTGGAATATAATATGTAGGCCTGTGACTGTCAACAGTCGTACTACTGTAAGATTGCAAACACACAGTAGCAATGCCACAGTTGTTGCCACTGACAAACTGTCTCATACCCTTGTAGGTCCCTCTGGTGTGACAGCAAGGCAGCAGACCCATGCTGGTGAGTGTGTTCTACATTTATTATTGCTAAATAAATGTGCATGCCATAGGTGAGGTGTAGGCCATGTACACATCGCACTCCAGCGCATAATGCATGCTGTGCATGTTTGCTGTGAGACTATGCACATCTCAGTAACGTGAGTAGCTGACGCAAACACATGCAATACACAGAGCATCCCACACAATTGTGGCAACACTATAGTGGGCGTTGGATAAGCACAGTCCATACGCATGCACACAACACATACAACTGTGGCATACGCAGTACATGTTAACATGCTACACATGGCATATTCATACACACACTGTAAGGTCACACTTCAGTATCCCAAATGTCATCCACACAGCACACATAACCTACCTGAGGGGTAGAGTCCTCTCATGTGGCTGTGCGACACTCTTCAACACATAACACATTAATGTTAGGTAATGCCCCCTACTGTGCACCTTACGAACCCATGTAACAACTGTCCATGAAATGGTGAATGTAGCCATGGTACTGCAGTTCATGTACAGCATGCTATGTCCCGGTCTGGCACACATAAGTAGCCTTGAGTGACCACATGATGCTGCATGATGATGTCACATGGTTCTACACCACATCCAGTTACAGTGGCCACAGTACTACACATATCATTAATTGCTATGCACCTCAATGTTGTGTGTGCGCAAACATAAGCACCGATACACAATCTGCATAGCAATCACCATTTGTTTTATTTAAATTACTAAATTGTAAACTGCTTTTTCATACTGAGACTTGGATTTTCTCTTTGTGGGTGTTCTTTCTATGCTTTTAAAGTGAGGTTTCTGTGTTCTGCTCAGGTGGCATAATCTTGACAGAGGCCTGTTGTGTAGGCTGGAAGTTTTGTTTGTGTTTTTGGCAGTCATTTTCTGCTGATTGTCTTCATTATTGAGAGTAACAAGGCCTCCTGACCTTCTGTAGTACGAGTGATTGGGTAATAGCAGGGGCTGAGGAGTAATCTGATCTTCCCAACTCTTCCATTCTTACTGCTATATAAACCCTGTGTCTTATAAAGGCTCTGCTTGTATTGTCAGGCTCTGGATTGCATTGCCAAGAGCAGGCTAAACTATTTCTTACACTTATTTCACTGAATTGCACTTCTGAAATGCTTATAATTGTGCTATACAGTTGATCTACTATATTTTTGCACTGTTATAAAGCCTTTTTTTATTGTTTCACTGTATTTATGTACTGTTTTAAACTGTTTTACCATTACTTAACTGTAAACTGCTTTTCATACTGAGAGTTGTATTTTCTGTTTGTGATTGCTCTATCCGAACTTTTCTGTGGATTTTTGTCTGTTAAAAGCATTCTCTAGTCTGCTCCTTGACCTGTTTAAAACTTTAATTTAGTGGCTACAGCTAGGAACTGTAATTTTTCTCACCCCACCCAGCCTCCCTAGTGTTCTGTGTTCTTATACTTGGTGGCTTTGCAGTTGCCTGCCCATACTGTATATTTGATCTGTGACACTCCTCCCAGTCTAGTGTCATTAGTTCACTCAATCTTATAGAGAACATTTGTGAAGGCCAACCCACTCAGATTCTTAACGTTGAATTAACTTCTGTTCCAGCTTTCTCCATTTCCACTTTACTGGAAAAAAAAATTCTAAGCTTGCTTCCCCCATTCCTGTGGCAGGTCAGATACAGATTTGCTGTGTCCAGGACTGTTTGTGAGCTCCTAAGCCCCCCCCCTCACTTAACTGGGGTTAAACTATTCCTGGCGCCATAAAGTCTGTTTTTCAAAATTTCCCTTGCAACTAGCCAGATTTTTAGTTTTAGCACTCATCTGTTTCTTTGATCTCAGCACTTGTTCAGAACTCATTGTAAGCACTAAATAAGTTACAAATTACTACAGCACTCAACTTTCCTCACTTGTCTAGAGGAAAACAGTTTTTAGTACATAATAAATAAGCACCTATTCAGGCATGTCTGAAGGTCAGCTCCCGGTGTTTTCTCCTGTCTACCTGATGAATCTGGGCATAATTGAAACTCCTAACGATGTGGACATCCTACAAAAGGGCCTCACTGAGACAGATGCCTGGTGTCAAAGACATGGTCTCAAGCTCAATGCCAAAAAGTGCATTGTCATCCCGTTTGGTAAAAATTCTGTACCCATGAACTACCACATTGGTGGTAGTCTACTTAACACCGAAAGTGTAATAAGAGACATTGGGACACAGGTGGACAGTAGTCTCTCCTTTGATAATCACATCACCAAAGTGGTCAGGAAATCTTTCTACATGGCACACTTCATCACAAAAGGTTTCTCATCCAGAAAAAAAGAGGTCATTGTTCCCCTCTATTCATCACTCATTAGACCCATTATAGAGTACAACGCCCCTTTTGGTATGTACCTCACAAGACATCTACAACAACTGGAAAGGCCGCAAAAATACCTCACAAAGAGGATTACTGGCCTCAAACAGATGCCTTACGCAGAGACAATCTCTACCTAACATACAAAGCTATGTCAAACCCAGAGCTGTTGGACATGCTCCACTTAATGAAATCCCAATCCCTCCGAGCAACACGCTCTAGGGACCTAAACCTTCTCACCACAATAAACAGAACATGCTGGAGGGATAGACTCCTGTCCCAGAGACTTCCCATACTCTGGAACAGGCTACCTATCTATGTCAAACAGAGCTCCTCATTAGCACTCTTCAAGAAAAATCTTGATGATTGGATGGGTAATAGGAAATTCACCCCGGGGATCACTTCTGTGGTTCTGCTTGACAGGGGCACAGGAAAATAATTTTCTTGGGTGGCGAAAGCCAGGGTACATTTTTGGCTAGGCTTGTATAGGCCCTAGGGCCAATAGCCTAGTACCTACCTATGAACCTATGAACCTATGTACAAAGTGACACACACACCTTGTAATACTATTGCGTGTATAGGTCACAGGACACACATGGTGTATGTGTGATGCTTAATGTTGCAGTTGTGTGGTAGCATACCATGTCATGCTTGGCAGTAGCATGTCCACAATATGTCCTACACTCACCATAACCACTGTAAAATGTCTATGTTTAGCAATGGTATTTCATCAGGTATACATGCACCACTCATCCTGTGTGTATACATAGCATGCATGTGCTAAACCTGTGTCCACAATTGTCTGCTAAAGACACAGATGCTCTAATCAGAAATGGATATCTATGTGACACACTGATACACATCCAGCCATGGTATGTATACCTGTGAGTGATGGTGCACAGGAAATTTCAGATATGTTAATACTTGCACAGCAATGTTGTGTCCATGTACACATTGCATTCCAGGGTGAGGCTAATCACTGAACAAAACACACATGCATCAAAGCCATGTATGCTGTTATTAGCAAGGGCTGTCTACACTCACACTGCCTGCTGTTGAGCAACACACATCCTGCATGCTGTCATGTTTGATATAAATACAAAAGCAAAGGCAAGTGGCGCCAAATTACAAAAACCAAAACCAAACACCACAGTCCACAAGCGCAAATGAATCCAGTCCTAGGAGTATGAAGAAAGCAGTTTATTCAGCGATGCACAACAATATAATGCTCACACAACGTTTTTGTCTTCAACTTTATCAATACACACACAATTGAAAAGTAAACCTGTTTATATATCCCAGATTCCCTCCAAATGAATTAGTTATCCAATAAAAACATTTTTGTGGTTTAAATAGTATAAATAACTTAAAATTCAGTGGAAAGCAAATAAACATTCAATAGTTGTTAAAATGATAAATGACTAGTGTTTTGTGTATGCCAACTTAAATTGAGTACTTGTATTAATGCATAATAAAAATGTAATTTCTTTAAACCGTATGAATACAGAAGAACAGACCATAAAAATATATAAAAATGAATACATTTGAACTTAATAGCACCATCTAGTGGCTAGATCAAGATAAACAAGTTCATAAAAGGTTATATGTTTTAAATAGTTTAAAATTGTTTAAAATGTAATGATGTAAAAATGTAAGAAATATACAATAAGTTAAATTAAAATAGATAAGTAAAAATTGTGTAATTTCATTAAATGTTGTAAGAAGGAGAATGAACTTTTAATAACATACTATAGGTTGTTACCTATAGTTTTGCAGCCCTTAATTTTAATACAGGTGTATTAGAAAGCATCTCATTAAGCCCAGGACTTTTTCCAGCATCTAGAACCACCTGCCAGTATAGCTCTCTATACTCGATCAGGGTTTCCCACATACCACCTCTTGGGTTAATAGGTACCACATCTAAGACAAAGAATTCAAAATTTTGGGAACCACATTTTAATGAGTGTTTGTATAATGCATTAGTGTCTTTTTTAACCTTCATGTCATATAGGTGTTCATATATTCTTTGTTTAAGTTTCCTCTCGCTTTTACCTATATAAAATGACCCACATTTTGTGCAAATTTCATCCCATTTTGGTAACTGCGTGTTATATTCCAGATTTTTAGATGATTTATGTTTTATTTGGAATGGCAACGGGAAAAGTTTTGATAATTTTAAACAATATTTAGACCACACCTCTAGTTTTTTGAGATTTACAGCTAATTTTAATGAAAAAGAGCTTTATTTTTTGGATGTAAAAATCAGTAAGAAAAATGGTAACTTCACCTCTAGAATTTATAGGAAAGAGACATTCTCTAACTCCTACTTGCACTTTTCCAGTTGCCACCCCTTCCATCAAAAGAAGGGGGTGGTAAAAGGACAACTGGTACGTGCAAGCTGGATGACTTCTGATGATTCAGCATTTTTTGAAGAAGTTGAATATTTGAGGGGTCTCTTCAATAATAGGGGATACCCACGTGACCTTTTTAATTCCGTTTTAGAAGAAGTAAAAGAAAAAAGAAAAGACAGGTTTGCACCGATTTTAGGTAAACCTGATACTACAAACAATGAAAACACAATAAATGCTGTCATTGGAGAATACGACCCAGGTTTAATAACTACCTTTGATGGGAATTCAAATTTAATCAGAAAGATTTTCTTAAGGGAATGGAAGAACTTTTCCAAGATTTCTGACTTGGAAGGTATTTTTGATAAGGAGCTTACTTGTACATACAGAAAAGGTAAAACAATTAAAAACATTGTAGAAAACAGGTTTGCAACTAAAGGTGAGAACATGTTGAACAGAACCACAAAGAAAGGTTTATTTAGATGTGGTAGATGTAGGTATTGTGCATACCTAATACGTAGTGACCACATATTTTTGCAAGCTAGAAAAAAGAAATTGTTTTTGGACACGTTTGCAAATTGTGAAACAAAAGGTATTATTTATATTGCAATTTGCATAAAATGTGGGTCATTTTATATAGGTAAAAGCGAGAGGAAACTTAAACAAAGAATATATGAACACCTATATGACATGAAGGTTAAAAAAGACACTAATGCATTATACAAACACTCATTAAAATGTGGTTCCCAAAATTTTGAATTCTTTGTCTTAGATGTGGTACCTATTAACCCAAGAGGTGGTATGTGGGAAACCCTGATCGAGTATAGAGAGCTATATTGGCAGGTGGTTCTAGATGCTGGAAAAAGTCCTGGGCTTAATGAGATGCTTTCTATTACACCTGTATTAAAATTAAGGGCTGCAAAACTATAGGTAACAACCTATAGTATGTTATTAAAAGTTCATTCTCCTTCTTACAACATTTAATGAAATTACGCAATTTTTACTTATCTATTTTAATTTAACTTATTGTATATTTCTTACATTTTTACATCATTACATTTTAAACAATTTTAAACTATTTAAAACATATAACCTTTTATGAACTTGTTTATCTCGATCTAGCCACTAGATGGTGCTATTAAGTTCAAATGTATTCATTTTTTTTATATATTTTTATGGTCTGTTCTTCTGTATTCATACGGTTTAAAGAAATTACATTTTTATTATGCATTAATACAAGTACTCAATTTAAGTTGGCATACACAAAACACTAGTCATTTATCATTTTAACAACTATTGAATGTTTATTTGCTTTCCACTGAATTTTAAGTTATTTATACTATTTAAACCACAAAAATGTTTTTATTGGATAATTAATTCATTTGGAGGGAATCTGGGATATATAAACAGGTTTAGTTTTCAATTGTGTGTGTATTGATAAAGTTGAAGACGAAAACGTTGTGTGAGCATTATATTGTTGTGCATCATTGAATAAACTGCTTTCTTCGTACTCCCAGGACTGGATTCATTTGCGCTTGTGGACTGTGGTGTTTGGTTTTGATGTCTGATATAAATGTTTGGCTTGTGATACTGTAACCCACCATCACACGCTATTGAGTATGTTCTGGATTTCTGGTGGTGTGTGTGTGTGTGCCTGTTGTAGTGAGGAGTGTATATGTGTTCATGTGTACATGTGTGCATGTGTGCATGTGTTCATGTGTGCATGTGTTCATGTGTACATGTGTGCATGTGTGCATGTGTTCATGTGTACATGTGTGCATGTGTTCATGTGTGCAGACATCATGTACAGGTTGTAAAGTGCGTTTCCTGTCTCCCTCTCACAGGTGCTGATTTTGGGCTAGTTCACTGCAGCAGGGAAACTGATGTCACTGAGCATGACAGTGATGATGATGATAGGTGTGTTGAGGCACAGGCATGTTTGCCAGGGTCTGTCATTGAGCCAACAATCGACAGTACACAAGTGTCCACCCCATCCATTCACACAGTCATACTGCCAATACATCCATCACCAATGCCCTTAGCTGAGGGACAGTGTACAGCCGGCATTGGCCAGTGTGGTATCCATGGCACATGCATCCCAACACAGCAGCCATACCCAGATGTCTGGAAGGGTACCACATAGGCAGATGTCTAGGGTTTCTCGTCAGAGCACTGCTGGTCATCATGCCACTGGCAGATGTGCCACAGGTCTTACAACCTTGCGCATGTTCCAGGCTGTCATGGAGGCACAGGCATGTATGGAACGGTACACCAGACAGGGACTAAGGGCACATAGGGCACATAACACCGCATTAAATGACAGTGTCTGTGACCTAGCAGGTGCCATCCATAATTACACTGAGGTCATGGATAGACATTGGGGTGAGATATTAGATGTCCTCCACAATGTCATGTTCATGTGTCAGGACAGTGTGGGATGGGTGAGACATTGGTGTGGACATGCCAGCAACATCAGCAGCTGGCAGTCGTCGCGGATGTCCCTCAAGTCACAGCCGCTCCCATAGTGCCAGTACCAGCCCCAGCAATGCTGGGGCTGGGCTGTCCATAGACCGTCCTAGAAGACCACGTGCACGTAGCTCTGGACAGTCCCAGCAGAGACCTGGGTCCAGTGTACATCCATCTACCTCTGGGGATAGTACCCAGTCAGGCTTAGTACCTGATAGTGTCAGTAGCACCCCTGTCAGGCACAGGTACCATATCTGTGGCCAGAGACGGTGATCTGTAAAGCCTGGCAGGTACAGTCTGTGGCTGTCCCACAAATACCTGTATATGGCAGCCACATGGTGGAACTGAGTGCATGCAGACACACACACATAAACAACACACCTAGGGCTACCACATACACGCACACATTACATCAACATTGGGCCATAGCAGTACTCTTGGCCCACACACACACAAACACACACACACACACACACACACACACACACACACACACACACACACACACACACACACACACATACATGTCAGTTGTATGGCTCACTGTAGGCCTCTAGCAACCCAACTACACACCCTGTGCATATGATGAAACCTGTGCCATCTCCTGTCATCTGTAA
The DNA here is from genome assembly GCF_019279795.1 of Protopterus annectens. NCBI lineage: Eukaryota > Metazoa > Chordata > Ceratodontiformes > Protopteridae > Protopterus > Protopterus annectens. The sequence continues at coordinate 1,874,351,789 of NC_056739.1, forward strand.
CATTGATGCAGGAACAGGCTACCATGGTGCTGATGCACAGGGTGAGTTTATAGCACTACAGCAATGTTATCATGTCAGCAGTAAAGTGTAATGATATGATTGAAGGTGTAGCTGAGCAGGCATGATGCATTAAAGCTATGAATGTCATTGTAGTATTGTATACACCAGTGTTAGTTAAAGTAGTGTATTGTCCACCCATGTGCCACTTGGCTGATGTGTGTAGTATTGGCAGCATGTGTTAGAGAGTGGACAGTATGTGTGGGATGTGTGTAGCACAGATTTGCAGGTGTACATCTGTGAACATGGTAGAAGTGCACTGTTTGCATGTATGTGCATAGTGGACACATGGGAAAGGTGACATGCCCTGTATTACACAGTAACACTACATAGTTTGTATTGGTGGCCAGTATGCATTGTACTACACACATTTCGGAACCTGACTACACGTGTGTATGGCATGGTTTGAGACTGTGCTGTGGGTGATACGGTTACTATCTGTCATTGTTCTGCATTCTGGTAGTATACATAACTTCAACAGCCTGACCACAACCAATTGTTAGATGATGTCTTCACAACTGACACACAGCTGTAGGACACACAGCAAAATTTGCATCCTTCAGGTACTATACTATGCCAGTAACCAGTGGTATTCACCTGCACCCATTACTGAGGCCACTCCTGTCTGGTATATAGCTCTCTTAGGTACGAGGAATTGCAGTAGGGATATGTCCATCCACATCTGGTAATGCATACTGTGGCCTATAATGCATTCTCCAGATGACACACACATCCTCCACAAGGGTATCATACAGACAGATAACTGTTGTCAAACCCATGCTGTAAAGCTATTATCCAGACTAAGCATAGTCATCCACCTTTACAGAACATAGTATCCCCACAGTACCACATAGGTAGTAGCCACCAACATGATGAACAGGTACCGATGTGCACATGCAACCAAGTGTTACGTCATCTCTCCTTTAATAATCACATTTCCTAAGGTTTTTTGAAATACCTCGTTGGATCACATAAGCAATAAGGGATTTGCATGCATATCCACAAAGGTTGTTGTACACCTATAATGAATAGCCATCATTGACAGACTTTGCTGCGTTAGAACCGGTCTAACATATACCTCGGCCATAAACCCTCACTCACACAATTCAATAGTAACCGTAATGAGTGTGTGTGACACAGATGACCTAGGCCAGGGATCACTGCAGTGGTTGGCCTTGTCACAAGCATACAGATGTGACCTAAGGACTGTGAAGCAGCAGCACAGTCTGGCAACTATGACAGTTGTGTCCTTGGAGAAAGCAGGGTTCACACACATGCAATAATTTAGGTAAGATGTACATATATGTATTTGCCACACAGCTACCTCACATGTGCGATGCATACTGACATGTCATACAGTAGTAAAAGCAAAACCCACTGCACATTGACCAACAGTGCCACACACATAGAGCACACACACTTACCGAGTGTAAGATTCAAACCCCTACCTAACTACTTTGTTATACTAGAGCAGTACACATTAACACGGCATGCTATACACATTCCTGAGGTGTTTTTTTTCCACAGGTATATTTGAAGGATGGTGACGTCATCAGACCTGACAAAGATTAGTATACCACTTTTAAGGTGCATGAGTACTCTCCAAAAAGGTTGCTCCTGTCCAAGGAGATAAGACACAGACACACACACACACACACACACACACACACACACACACACACACTTGTCAAGTGCAGGATTCAAACCCCTACCTAACTGGTTTATGATACTAAAAATGTACACCTTTACAAGACACACTATACACATTACTCTGCGTTCTCTCTTCCACAGGTATAGTTGAAGGATTGTGACATCATCAGACCTGACAAAGATTAGTATACCACTTTTAATGTGTATGACTACTCTCCAAAAAGGTTGCTCCTCTCCAAGGAGATCACACACGGACAGACACACACACACTTGTCAAGTGCAGGATTTAAATCCCTACCTAACCGGTTTATGATACTATAGGAGTATGCATTTACACAATGTGCTATGCACATTACTGTGAGGTCTTTTTTCCACAGCTATATTTGAAGGATGGTGACATCATCAGACCTGACAAAGATTAGTATACCACTTTTAAGGTGTATGAGTACTCTCCAAAAAGGTTGCTCCTCTCCAAGGAGATCACACACAGACAGACAGACAGACACACACACACACACACACACACACACACACACACTTGTCAAGTGCAGGATTCAAACCCCTACCTAACTAGTTTATCATACTACAGGAGTACGTATTTACATGACGCACTATACACATTACTGTGAGTTCGCTTTTCCACAGGTATAGTTGTAGGTTGGTGACATATCAGACTACACAAAGTGGGTTACATTAGGTGACATTGGGTGGGCTACATAGAAGGAATGTCTAAACACTTTGGCCATGTGACCATCAAAGAAGAGTGTACTATCTAACTGTGTCCCCAGGGCCTTCATGACTTTCTCCATACATACTGGAGTACCACTTATGTGGTAATTTGTTTGCACTTCGTGTTAGCCAAAGGGGATGACTATGCATTCTTTGCCATTTTTCTTGGGGCATTGTTTTGAGACCAGGTATCTGTCTCTGTCAGCTCCTTCTGGAGGATGTGTCTGTCAGCCATAGAGTTGATTATGGACCACAGTTAGCAGTCATCTGCAAACCTGTTCAGCCATACTCCCCCCATGCTTGCCTGCACCTCTGAGCAGTGTCTACTGAAAAGGTGGGGTCACAGGACCAGGACCTGTGGGATGCCATTTGTGACTGTCTTAGAGTCGGACATGGCACCCGCAACTCTGAACATGTGTGTTTGATCTGTGAGCCACTTGGCCACACATCCTGTGACATAGCTGTTGATGTTCAAGCTGGTAAGCGTGTCCATGATGACAGAGTGGGGAATGGTGTAAAATGTCCTTAGTGAGGTCCAGGTGGGCTGTGTGGACTACTTTCACCTCCATCTATGTCCTTGGTAACTGTTTGTAGTAAGTAAACTATGTTTAGGAGGCAGGGTCTGCCTTTAACAAGGCGGGGTTGTGTAGAGTCCAGTGTCTGGAGGTCCCCAATGTCACTGTTTATGGGTTCCATGACAATTTGCTCAATAGCTTTGTTGACCAGGCTGAGCAGACATATAGGGCAATGGTTTCCAGGTACTGTTGTGGCACCCCCTTTGTGGGGATGGATGACAGTTGGTGCATGCCATTCTTTGGGTACATACCCTGTGGTATGATTGAGACTGGCCAGTGAATGTAGGTGAGGGTGTGTTTCCTTTTGGGCCTAGTGTATGACACAGCCTGGGACACCATCCAGTCCCATTGATGCTGTGTTCTTGGCTTTGGGGAGGTCTGTCCTTGCCTGCATGTCAATGACGTCTGGGGCTCTGCATCCTTCTGTGATGGACCAGGCCCTTTTGGGGGTGATGGGGGAAATTTGTACTGAACTTGTCCCCCAGGATGTGGGCAATGAAAGTTGGTTCAGTGTATTCTTTGCCATTTGTCAGTAGCTGACAGCATATTTGGATGTTGACACCTACATGTGTGGTTTAGCTACTGCAGGCTTTGTGGTCAGCATTCTTACAGTCCTTGGCATTTTGTCTTTTGAAAGTGTCCTTGAATTATTTTATGAGCTATCATTGGTTCTTACTTATAATGATCAGTGATGCCTTTCCTTTAGAGAAGTTGGCTCTATCAGGTGTTAGTTTCCTCCTTCTGTTGTCTAGCTTATTTATGGGCAATGACCACCAGATTGTTTTCTTATTTTTGGAGAAGTGCATCTTGGTTTTATTTGTGATGTCTCAATCCATGCATCCCTGTAGATGCTCATAGGATTCACTTGTAACTGATTCGGAAGATTGTATACCATTATCCTACAGCAATAGGTCTTTTGAAACTTACACTTTTGTCTTGGGATGTGTGCAGTTTGCTTTTGAAAATGTCTTCACGGTGGTTTCATTGTCTGTGTGAGGGGGATGTGGATGTCCAGTGTGATTACTTTATGATCTGAAATTATCAGTGAGGGCTTTATCTCTGTTGTGGAACACTGGTACCCCATGTTGGTGATGAGCATGTCCAGTATGGTGTCACCTCTATTGGGCATGGTGACCAGCTGTTCCAGGGTATTAGAGCTTTTAAACTGTAGGAAACATTGGGCAAAGGACGTTGTACACAAGTAATTCTCACACTCACTGTTTGGGTAGTTGTAATAACCTCATATACTGGTGTTTGATAGGACCTTTATATTTTCCACTGTTCTAAGGAATACTGAGTGAGGTTCCTGTGACAAGGTAGGTGATCTGTAGCAGGCTACAATCTGATGAGCAGTTTTGCCCAATGTTACTTGCACTTGCATGATCTCCAAGCCCTCATGCTGTGCCACTAACCTGAAGGTGTGGGTATCCATATGGTAAATGGGTACACCCCTTCCTTTTGTATTTCACTCGTGGTTTTGGGTCCGAAGGTCATAGGGATTGTGAGTGTTTTACGTGGAGCATGTCCAACAGCTCTGCATTTGACATAGCTTTGTATGTTAGGCAGTTAACACATCTGAGTACGTGATATGCAAGGGAGTACAGATGTAGCATTTTGAGATGGTCTGTGTATGGCATGTATTTCTGGCCACTAATGCTCTTTGTGAGGTATTGCTGCAGGCTTTACAGTTGTTGTAGTTGTCTTGTGAGGTACATAACAAAAGTGGCGTTGTACTCTATTATAGTTCTAGTCAGTGATGAGTGGTGGGGAACAATGTCCTCTTCTATCCTGCATGAGACACATTTTGTGATGTGGTGTGCCACATAGCAAGGTTTCCTGACTACTGTGGGGAAGTGATTATCACACTTGTGTCAAGTGTACACCTGTGGCCCAAGGTCCCTTGTCACACTGTCAGTGTTAAGTATACTACCACCTATGTTGTAGTTCTTGGCTACAGAGGTTTTAACAAAGGGGATGCCAATGCACCTTTTGCCATTGAGCTAGAACCCATGGCTTTGACAACAGCCATCTGTCTCAGTGAGGCCCTTTTGTAGGATGTCCACAACTTTAGTGTTTACAATTATGGCTCCTAGTTTGCACTCCTCTGGTAACTTCTGTAGCCACAATCCTTCCATGTTAATGTTTACTTCAGGGAAGTAGATACTAAACAGGACAAGACACAGGACTGGGCCTTGTGGTACTGCACTCATCACTGGTCCAAAGTCATACTTGGAGTCTGCTACTTTCACAGTGTGTGTTCTGTCAGTAAGCCTGTTTGCAACCCATCTTGTGACATAGCAATTTATACCCAGTTTTGTGGGTTTATCTATATTTCCAGAGTGTGGGGTGGTGTTGTAAGCCGTGGCAGGATAAACATAGGCTGTGTGAACCACCTTACCCTTGTCGACAGTTCTGTTGACTGCTTCAATGTCATCTATCAGCTTTAGGTGACATGATCTGCATTTTACAAACCCAACATGGTTGTGGTCCAGGGTTTGGGGATTACAAATGTAATTGTTTATATGTTGTATGATGATACATTCCATGGCCTTGAAGAGTGGGCTCGTCAGGCTAATAGGGTGCTAGTTCCTGGGGTCCGTGGTGTCTCCATCCTTGTGTAGTGGGATAACCATCACTGTGCACCATTCAACAGGCACAAAGCATGAGGTGAGGCTATGACTGCACATGGTACATCAGTGTGGTGCCTGTTCGTTCTGTGGTTTGTGTGGAACACAGCCTGTGAAGTTATCTGGTCCCATGGCTGCTGTGATACTGGCTTTGGAGAGTGTTTTTTACCTGTGCAGCCAAGAAGACAGCAACTTTGCAGTCTTCCATTATAGAGGTGTGCTCTTTCATGGGCAAGAGGGGGGTACAGTTAACAGTGATCCTATCTGCCAGGATGTTGGCAATATCAGTTGGGTCTGTATATTTAGTGCCATTGAGCTGTAACTCAGTACAGATCTGAGTGTAGCCATGACATGGACCTGTCTGCTGGGGCAGAGTTCTCCTGAGTAGACAGTATGCAACAGAGTACAGATTGGGTTACATTCAGTCTTGTTGCATGGGGCAACTATTGAGGCCAGTAATACTGTTGTTGGGTACTTCAGTGGTCTTTCTGGCTGTTGAATGTGCCTAGTCTGATTCATCGCAAGTGTGTTGTGGTACTCTCTGACGGGTCTGATGACTGATGAGTACTGGGAACCTCCTTTGACCTACATGCACAGACCTTGGCAGTTTATGTGAACACATAGCCTGATTTTCTGACAACTTTGTGAATGTGTTTCTGGAAGTAGAGATGTCTATACACATTTGTCCATAGATCCCTTATTATCACCTCCGTATTTGGCATAAGTGTCATGTGTCATCATGTTCCTGGATCGCTCGGCAGACATATTGGTTTCTGGAGTCTTACACTACTCTTAGACTCCGTGGAAGCCTTCGTAAATCTGGCCCCTAGTCTTTTACAATGACTTTATAGTGACATTTCAGATACTCTAGAATAATAAAAGTAGCTGTACACTTAAAAACATAACTTTTTTGCTGATAATAGAAGTTGGCTGATAAATGGAAATTTGTGTGAAGCATATCATCATTTCTGTAATGGTGTAAAACAGGCAGAGTATAATGCACGCTCAAACTGCACTACATGATATCTCTGGGAAATAAAAAGATCAGTACAGAGCAATTCACCAAAATCAGATTAATTATAACTCTAGCCAAAAATGAAACATACCTGACCCCTAGCAAGGAAGACCTCAGCTAACAATACAATGTGAAGTTCAATTCTGGTACTCCCCAACAATTTCAAGCAAACAAGCCATTACCTTGTGACTGCATATTCAGCTGCACTGCTGGAAAACCCCACTGCCTACCCTTAACTTTTCCCCTCGAAGGGTCTCTTCCCCTAAACTGAACACAGAGCTCTAATGTGCCTTAATAAGCTGATTACTCAGCCCCACATTATGCCCCATTCTGGAGGCAAGAAAATCCATCCTATCAAAAATGTCACCTTTCAGATCCCCTTTTTCAAGCCATCACATGATGCCTTCTGGCCGTCAGCAATCTGCAAAGAAGAGAAAACAATAAATCCTATGTACACACATACCAATAACTACTTAACATGGAGGCACTGATAAGGACCCCTGCCACCCCATCAAGTGTTTGCCAAACCTTGCACCAAAGTATGGAACCAGCCCTACCTCTCCTTTTTTTTTTTTTTTAAACTCATATCCCCAGAAATAAGAGCTGAACTTGTCTAGCTTGTAATCATCCCCAAGCCAGTAGCCTAATAACTTCCTATGATGCCAAGAGTAATGTGATTCAAGAAGGACAATAGAAGCAGCATGTGGGAGGAAAAAAAAAAAACGATCTTGGCTACCTACCACGCATGATAAAGGCTACCCACAGAAATGAAGCCAGATGTTGTCTAGCTTGTAATCACTCCAAAGCCAGTAGTCTAATAACGTCCTATGATTCTAAGGTTGTTGTGGCTCCACACCACCCACAGCAACATGCCTTAATGAAGATTACCTAAAATAAATTACTTGTAACGTCATCAAGCCCACTACCAAGTCCCAAACTCTTACCTATGGCAAAATGACTACTGCTCCCTTTAGTGGGAACAACTTTCCAACATTGATCAAACATACTGATGGTACCACCCTTTAAGCTTGAAATCAAAACTCAAATGCCTGTCCTTCTCTGGCTAGCCATGTAAATCCTCTACCAAATCAACTTTGAAATACACTTACTTCAGCCAGTAACTGTTGCCCAATTGAGCTCATCATGTGTAACTTCCTCGCCCCTGCCTCCATCATCTGTTAACTCAATGTGTGGTGCCACCACTGGTACCCATGACTCCACCATCTGCAAAGGAAAGGACAAAATAAATCCTCTAACCTGTAAAGAGATGGTACCACCTTATACCCACCTATTCCAAAGTATAACAGCAGTGGTCCAGTAAACACCCATCTGCAAGAAAGAAAAAATGTGTACATATTATTCATATTAGAAAACGCGCACATTCAGAAACATTATTCAAAACCACCTATCCTGACAACCCGAGAAGGCGAGTACCACCGCCACACACATTTATGACAAAGCAATCATAACTAAAACTATGCTTCCAATGAACCAAATTTTAACTACCAAGTGAGTATGTTACCACTAAAGCCCCACACCTGAAGGGACCTATCAGTATCCCCAACTAGGGTAACCCTGCAATTCCATACCCCATCACTTAGTACACTGTCTAGGCCAAGATAACTTATATTGTAACATCCTCTGCCTAGCTCTTAACCTTCCAACTCCAAATGAGGCACACTAACCAAATATATAATGCCAAACAAATGGCATCTTACAACGCTATCAAGGGGACCCTCTGCCATGAGCCCCCTTTCACTCGTTCAAATATAATTAGGACTTACAGCTCCCAAAAGTTGGTTTAATAGCAAAAGCACTCTGAGACCTGTTTGCATTCCATTATTGCACCTTCATGATGACATAAGCAGACTATTAGTAATGGTAGTACAAGGTGAAACCCCATCCAGCCAAGGAAAATAAATAACTAAATAAAACATGATAGTTAGTCAAAAGACAGGATATACCATCAAATTACATTGCCTAGCCCAAAGCTGCTGGTGCTCACATATGTCCAGCATTAACTGTCCAATATCTGCTATAAAAGACAACAATTTATTTCAGGCAATTAAACCCACCTCTACTGCCACAATCCCATAACATAACATACATATCCTCAAATTCAAACACAACAAGAAAGTACCTTGTTAATGTACATAAATTAAAATCTGCCTAAAATGTACTGAGCATCTAGCACAGATGGACATAAGAAAATGCAACTCGACTGTCTTGTTTGTAAATAATAGATAAAGCTCTAATTTGTTACTACAGAAACTGCACTGATAAATGTCCACTTTGTCTTTTTAACTCTCCTCCTACAATATCCCTTCAGCATACCACAATAAATTTCAAATAAAGAAACAAAGAACTATGCACCTTCTGTGATCAGTTTATAGTTCACTCTACATGTGCTACTAAACTTCTTTCTGAAAAGAGTCATTAAGGCTCTAACTCGATGTGCTAGGTATGGGTTTGCGCTGAGAATTTGTATGGATATGCATAACCACTATTTCTGACAGGAGTGGAACTTTGTATATATTGAAAGAACTGCCTCTATTATTAAGACTTTTTTTTTAAAGCCAAGCCCTTTACAAAGGTCCTTGCAACCTGAATCCTATCTTCATGCAACTATAATCCTGTTATCTGACTATCACCAATAGCAGTCCCGGTCATAGACATGCTTGCAGCCACTTCTGTACTAAAGATGCATAACATCCTTATATAAAACTTTGTCCCTGACACTGATTATGCCATAAAATCCTGACATACCTT
>NC_056739.1:1874366210-1874381210 GCF_019279795.1 Protopterus annectens
TTTCGTTGTTGGGCTTGGGTTTTGTTTGGTTGCAGCCCCTTTCATGCATAGGGATGGCTCCATCTGCTTGCTGCTATGTGGAGTTACGGAACTGGTAAAAGAAAAAGGGGAGGAGATGAGCAGCAGGGTGTGGCATTAATTCTTGATTTTCAAGTGAATCACTGCAGCCTTTACCTAAAATAGTAAAATGTTTTATTCACAATGCAACATTTATCTGCCTGACTTAATGATGCATTAGAATACTTGCTTTTGAGAAAGTGATGAATTAGTGAGCATTTTGACTAATCCAGTCAAGCAAATGTTTGAGCAAAATGTGAGTCATTGTTTGCAGGTGTAAGGGCTGGCTGGTAAATACATTGGCAGTAGTAATGCATTGTCAGTTTGGTGGATCATTGAACGGATTCTTTTAGTGTATGCTGTACACAACTAGAGCACTTTCATTGTTACAAACCTATCGTTTGTCGGAGCCACCTTGCCCATTGCCAGATCGGATAGAGGACTGTTCCAATTTGGCTTGCAGTACTGATTAGGTTATCATTTCTTTACTGCTATCGTGTTTGTGTTGGTATGTGTGGGTATAGTCTGCTACTCTAATTTTAATATTATAGGGTTTTTTTCCACCTCAGTACACAAAGTTTATTTGGTTTAAGCAGGACACATGATTTGCAGTGCAGATGGCCAGTGAACTTCTGTGTGAGGAGTGGGGCACTTATACTGGGAAATACTGAGATAGGGTCATTGCTTGAAGGGCTGCAAATGTAGCTTTTGCTTGTGTTTCTTCCTGTATTGAGATTCATTCTGTTTGTGATTCCTGAAGGGAACCCTGGTGCTGGGATCACATCCTGGTTCCTCCATTGGATAGCCAAGACTAATTTTAATGTAATTGCTTTTAATGTTGCTTTACCTGTTGTGGGCATACTGATTTGTATAGCAGGGAGGGGAAGTGTATGTGAACGGATTGTGATCTCCATGTTGACTGTGAGAAGATTTAAGTCTGTTAACACTTACTGAAATTTCCTTGGATATTTGTGATGCATTGTTTAGAGTAAAGGCCTTTGCATATTTGCAAGTAGTGGTTGATTCATGGGGGATGGTATGTGCGAGGTGTGGTGTGGCCGCAGCAGTCTCTCATCTGACTTCGGATTGGGGGTCTGTTCCTCAGGCATTTTGTGGTTTTCTGACAAGTTGCAGGGCATTGACCTAAGGATTGGAGTCACTAGGTGGCAGCTTCTTGTGGAGGTCATTCTGTCAGGACTAAATGCTGTTCCTGAATTCATACATTTGCATGGTGGGGCTACAAATGATTGTGGACTGTGGATGGGCATCTAGTGTGTGGTGTGCCCAGAATGTTGTTCTGACTTTGAAGGGGACAATTTGAAAGTAAGTCTTTGCTGGTTTACTTGAAATGATGGATATATTTTCTTGAGCTAATACATGTTACAGAACAATGTAATTTCATTCAATTATAATGTGCCATATAGCTAAACGTTTGATAAAAATGAAAGGTCTGAAGATTGATGATCTAGCTGAAAAAAAAACAATCCAAAGAAAATTGCAGACTTGTATCACACTTTGTGTAACTTTGGTAAAATAAAAAGAAAACCACAAGTGATAATGGAGCACTATATCACACAAAATGAACTTTAATTCACTGGTTTAGCACTTTCAGCCCAAGAATTAAGCCTTCATCAGAACAAAGTGTTAAAAAACTGTCTCATTTTTATATCATCATCAATACACATCACACCAATCAAATCTCATTTTACTTAAACAATGTAAAAACTGTTTAAAATGTGTTTAAATAAAAATGCATTTTAAATAAAGCTTACATTTCTAACAAACATATAAACTATTTACATTTGTTGTAATAAGCTTTTCTTTTCAGCACAGCTTTATAGTTGACACCATTGTTAAGCCATGGTGCCCTGCATACATCTAATAAAACCTGCCATTTAAACTCTCTAAAATCTAGTTCCCCATCTCTGTCTCCATTAAAGCCCAATGGAACATGATCTATAACTGTAAAAAGAAATTTAACACTGTTATTGCTACTCACACAGTTTAAAGTGTGCTTGCCAAGAGCATTATCTAAATTTTTCTTTTTAATGGCATAATAGTGTTCATACATTCTGTTTTTAAGTTGCTTATTGGTTTTCCCAATATAGAATGAAGAACAGGTGGAGCATTTTGCCATGTATACCACAAATGTTGATTTACAATTAAAAATGCCTGGAACGTGTCACATCTTGCTCTGAGTTGAAGCATTAAAATCTGCTTCCTCTGAAATGTATTTACAAAAATTGCAACTTTTACATTTAAAAGTATCTATGTTCTCTTGAGGCTTTTTTCTTTTTCCACTTTCTAACATTTCTTTGAAATTCCTTCCTCTTGTGTTAACAAACATGGGGGCTTCTCCTACTACCATCTGAAGATCCACTTTTTGAAACTAATATTCTCCAGTTGTTGGACACTATGTTTTTAATATCTTTACTGTCTAAGGTAAAGGTTAACAACATGGATGTTACCCAATCCTTCTTGTTTTGTCTGTTTCCACTAAGCCCCTCCCTTTCACTTGTACTAATAATGTCTTGGACTATTTTAGAAGGGTACCCTCTGTTTTTAAATCTAGAATACAATTCTTGCACTAACAAATCTAACTGTGCTTCATCGCTTGAAAGTCTCTTAAGCCCTACTAACTGCCCCTTTATAATGTTATATTTCACAGAAGTGGGATGCATACTAGAGTAACTCAGAAGACCATTGCTTGTCATATTCTTATAACTGATGCAGGACCCCAAAAAATCTTTACCTTCCTCTTTAATAACTTCTAATTCTAAGAAACATCGTACAATTATCCCAGCTACCAGTAAAATGTAAAAAAGAGGTGCTATTGTTCATGTCTACAATGAACTGTAAGAGCTCAGTTTGTGTGCCTCTCCAAATAAAAAAACAAATCGTCAGTAAAATGATAATAACTCACAATTGTCTGTCTGTTGGTAAATTTGGACATAATGTTGTTTTCCCAGTAAGCCAGAACTAAGTTGACAAAATTGGGAGCCATCCTGGCACCCATCACCACCCCCTTCGTTTGCAAAAAATGTTCATTGTCAAACATGAAGTAATTGTATGAAAGAATATTATCCATACATTCCAACATTAACCTGCACTCTTCTAATTCATATTCTCCACTGTTGATTAAAAAATTCCCAACCCACTCTAACCCCACGTCATGAGGAATGCAGGTGTATAAAGATGCCACATCAACTGTCACCAGCAAATCACCAGCTTTAACCTACATTTTATTGATTTTACTTAAAAAATCAAAAGAATCCCTAATAAAGGAGTCTGTCTTCTGCGCCATCTCAAGCAAAGTTCTATCTATAAACTTGGAACATGGCTCTAACTTTGATGCTGGTAAAGAAACTATGGGCCTATAAGGGAGACAGTGCCCATCCTTATGTATCTTTGGAATACCAAAGAGGTGCCCTATCCTGGGTTTGTCTACTACAAAAAACTCATAAATGTTCCTAGAAATCAAGCCTTCTGATAAGGCTTCAAAAAGCCAAGAGTCTATTCTTTTATATGCTTTTAGGACACCACCTTTGGAAACCTTTTTATATGCAGCTTCATCTGCTAATAATAATTGCATTCCCTTCACATAATCATCAGAATTTACTATGACCGTTGAACCCCCTTTGTCTGCATGCATGACCCTGATGGAAATATCATCCTTAATGGAGTTGAAAATCATTTGCTGTTCTACTGTCATATCATAAAATTTTCTCTTGCTTCTTTTGTTTAACAAATCCCTAATTTCTATTTCACACAATTCCTTAAATGCTTTTAATACAGGGTGCAAGGGTGGGTTAAAAGTGCTAGGTGTAACAAAATCACTCTTTTGTTTACCTTCTTGATTCCCCATTAACATCTTCAAGTTCAGTTTTCTGGTATATGCTTTTAAATTAACAGCAGTGTTCACGTCTGCTCTTCTGGAGGGCACAAAATTAAAACCTTTTTTTAGTAAGTTAGTCTCTGCTTCTGTGAAAACCCTCTTTGACAAGTTGTATATTTTAAAATCCATAGACATTACCTGTATGTCCGATGCCATTCCTGATTCTTCGCTCTGCAAAACAAAGGGTAAACACTGGCTTGATTTGAAGTTTCGGCTACCTGCATCACTGTTGGATTGTTGTAACTGTTCAAATTCATCCTTGGTGGGGCATTTTGCTGCCCTGGTGTCACAGTCTCCCATTCACCATGTTGCACTGTCCTTTTCTCCTGCAGATGCTTTGAGCACTGGCGAGATAAAAAAGGCTTGGAAAATCTGCTACTTTCTTGATAGTGAAAACCTCTATTCTCTCTAACAGCTTCTTCCTCCCCTCTTGCAACGTTCTGCGGTGATGTCAGCTCACCGGAGGTGTTGCTTGCTGATTCTGCCAGTTTTGAGGTGGAATGGCATTTCCTTTCTTTGTACAGCCTGTGATCCCTGTCTACATTTTTCTCCTTCTTTTGCCTCAAAGAATTGTCTAAGGTGTTAACTTTAGACTGTATTCAACTTAGAACATCATCAATTTCTTTTGGTAAGGCAGCTAAACTAAGTTTGTCTATAAATACACCGATCCACTTAGCAAGCTTGCGCTCCTCTTCTTTGTGGTGTTCCTTAAGAACTTTTAGGAATGCCAAACCTGTGTCCTCACAGATCTTATGCCATTTGTTAAGAAAAGTGTTGCTAAAAATACCATTAGGAGGGTTGTGTACCTGCAGACCCTTAGGGACCCATTTTACATCCAAACTGTATTTCAAAAAGGCAGTGTCCCACTGAAGTTTTTTATATTTTAGAAGGGAAGCTTTTAAGTTTCTAAACAACCATTCCTTGTTGAAAATGACTCTGGGCATAGAGTCCGATAGCCCTGAAATGTCCTCTGCTTCTATGGTAATAACTGTTGGTGCTGCCATTAAATCCTTAACCGTACCTCTCCAGAAACAATTCTGTTCATCTGGACGGAATGGCAACTCCACATCCACAGCATTGTCAACAGCTTGTGAATCCATAGGAAATTAATGAATGGTCACATTCAGCAAATTGTCTCCCTCTTGTGGTGCTCCACTCTGAGACATCTTGCAAGTAACAGAAAAAGTTCAAAACTGCAGACTTGTCTCACACTTTGTGTAACTTTGGTAAAATAAAAAGAAAACCACAAGTGATAATGGAGCACTATGTCACACAAAATTAACTTTAATCCACTGGTTTAGCACTTTCAGCCCAAGAATTAGGCCTTCATCAGAACAATGTGTTAAAAAACTGTCTCATTTTTATACCATCATCAATACACATCACACCAATCAAAACTCATTTTACTTAATGTAAAAACTGTTTAAAATGTGTTTAAATAAAAATGCATTTTAAATAAAGCATACATTTCTAACAAACATATAAACTATTTACATGTGTTGTAATAAGCTTTTCTTTTCAACACAGCTTTATAGTTGACACCATTGTTAAGCCCTGGTGCCCTGCATGCATCTAATAAACCTGCCATTTAAAGTCTCTAAAATCTAGTTCCCCATCTCTGTCGCCATTAAAGCCCAATGGAACATGATCTATAACTGTAAAAAGAAACTTAACACTGTTATTGCTACTCACACAGTTTAAAGTGTGTTTGTAAAGTTATAATGTTAATCAGGGCATTAGATCCAAGGAAGTTATCATTCCTCTCTAGCCCTTCCTTATCACACATATTTTAGAAGGTAATGCTCCCTTCAGCATGTATTTATCTAAACACAGTATCCAACTGGAAAGGACCCTGGTGAATCCTCACTAAAATTATAAGGGCCTACATTCCACTTCTAGTGCAAAATGCATAAAAGCTGTTTCTGTATTCTCTGGCTCCTACAGACTCCTGCAATATGACCTCAGCCTATCCCGCAAGACCTCCAAGGACCCTGTTCTGCTTATACTTTTCCACACCTATAAAACATATAACCCCACAAACAACCCATTTTACTGGCTTTAACTTCCCCCATAACATAAACAGAATTTGCTAATGGGATAAATACAGTCATGTGGAACAGATTCCTCCTTTGCATAAACTTAATAGTTCCTTCTCCCTCTTCAAACACAATGAATGCATGTGAAACTACAAATACCTACCATGACACCACAATGAATGCATGTGAAACTACAAATACCTACCATGGCACCACAATGAGTGCATGTGAAACTACAAATACCTACCATGGCACCACAATGAATGCATGTGAAACTACAAATACCTACCATGGCACCACAATGAATGCATGTGAAACTACAAATACCTATCATGGCACCACAATGAATGCATGTGAAACTACAAATACCTACCATGGCACCACAATGAATGCATGTGAAACTACAAATACCTACCATGGCACCACAATGAATGCATGTGAAACTACAAATACCTACCATGGCACCACAATGAATGCATGTGAAACTACAAATATCTACCATGACACCACAATGAATGCATGTGAAACTACAAATACCTACCATGGCACCACAATGAATGCATGTGAAACTACAAATACCTACCATGGCACCACAATGAATGCATGTGAAACTACAAATACCTACCATAGCACCACAATGAATGCATGTGAAACTAAAAATATCTACCATGGCACCACAATGAATACATATGAAACTACAAATACCTACCATGGCACCACAATGAATGCAGGTGAAACTACTAAAACCTACCATGGCACCACAATGAATGCATGTGAAACTACAAATACCTACCATGGCACCACAATGAATGCATGTGAAACTACAAATACCTACCATGGCACCCCAATGAATGCATGTGAAACTGCAAATACCTACCATGGCACCACAATGAATGCACGTGAAACTACAAATACCTACCATGGCACCACAATGAATGCATGTGAAACTACAAATACCTACCATGGCACCACAATGAATGCATGTGAAACTACAAATACCTACCATGGCACCACAATGAATGCATGTGAAACTACAAATACCTGCCATGGCACCGCAATGAATGCATGTGAAACTACAAATACCTACCATGGCACCACAATGAATGCATGTGAAACTACAAATACCTACCATGGCACCACAATTAATGCACGTGAAACTACAAATACATACCATGGCACCACAGTGAATGCATGTGAAACTACAAATACCTACCATGGCACCACAATGAATGCATGTGAAACTACAAATACCTACCATGGCACCACAATGAATGCACGTGAAACTACAAATACCTACCATGGCACCACAATGAATGCACGTGAAACTACAAATACATACCATGGCACCACAATGAATGCACGTGAAACTACAAATACCTACCATGGCACCACAATGAATGCATGTGAAACTACAAATATCTACCATGGCACCACAATGAATGCATGTGAAACTACAAATACCTACCATGGCACCACAATGAATGCATGTGAAACTACAAATACATACCATGGCACCACAATGAATGCATGTGAAACTACAAATACCTATCATGGCACCACAATGAATGCATGTGAAACTACAAATACCTACCATGGCACCACAATGAATGCACGTGAAACTACAAATACCTACCATGGCACCACAATGAATGCAGGTGAAACTATAAATACCTACCATGGCACCACAATGAATGCATGTGAAACTACAAATACATGGCATGGCACCAGAATGAATGCATGTGAAACTACAAGTACCTACTATGGCACCACAATGAATGCATGAGAAACTACAAATACCTACCATGGCACCACAATGAATGCATGTGAAACTACAAATACCTACCATGGCACCACAATGAATGCAGGTGAAACTACAAATACCTACCATGGCACCACAATGAATGCATGTGAAACTACAAATACCTACCATGGCACCATAATGAATGCATGTGAAACTACAAATACCTACCATGGCACCACAATGAATGCATGTGAAACTACAAATACCTACCATGGCACCACAATGAATGCATGTGAAATTACAAATTCATACCATGACACCACAATGAATGCACATGAAACTACAAGTACCTACCATGGCACCACAATGAATGCATGTGAAACTACAAATACCTACCATGGCACCACAATGAATGCATGTGAAACTACAAATACCTACCATGGCACCACAATGAATGCAGGTGAAACTACAAATACCTACCATGGCACCACAATGAACGCATGTGAAACTACAAATACCTACCATGGCACCATAATGAATGCATGTGAAACTACAAATACCTACCATGGCACCACAACGAATGCATGTGAAACTACAAATACCTACCATGGCACCACAACAAATGCATGTGAAACTACAAATACCTACCATGGCACCACAATGAATGCATGTGAAACTACAAATACCTACCATGGCACCACAATGAATGCATGTGAAACTACAAATACATACCATGGCACCACAATGAATGCACGTGAAACTACAAATACCTATCATGGCACCACAATGAATGCACGTGAAACTACAAATACATACCATGGCACCACAATGAATGCATGTGAAACTACAAATACCTACCATGGCACCACAATGAATGCATGTGAAACTACAAATACCTACCATGGCACCACAATGAATGCATGTGAAACTACAAATACATACCATGGCACCACAATGAATGCACGTGAAACTACAAATGCCTACCATGGCACCACAATGAATGCATGTGAAACTACAAATACATATCATGGCACCACAATGAATGCACGTGAAACTACAAATACATACCATGGCACCTCAATGAATGCACGTGAAACTACAAATACCTACCATGGCACCACAATGAATGCACGTGAAATTACAAATACCTACCATGGCACCAGAATCACTTACGGAAACAGGTAGCATATGGTTGGTACTCCAGTGGCTAGCTGACACACTCTCCTTACTGCTAAGTAGTAACCCATAAAACAATGAATTACATCCTTGTTCTCATTGCTTTTTACTTAGTTTCATATTAAATTTTTACAGAAAAGGGGGACACAAATGGACCAGACTATGGGATGAGCTGAAAAGAAATAAGCCACAAAAGTATAAAAGAAAATTGCGGTTGTTTTCTTCAAAATGAATGGGGAAGCTCTCGAATTTCATTGTCATTCTTTAAAAAGAACAGCTGTCTTAAATTTGCATCCAAGGTATTTAGTACAAATCAAACGATGTTGGAATGACTTATTAGTAGAACGTTTCAAAGCGAGATCCTTTTTTTAGTAGAATGTTAAAGTAAATCCATTTAACCATTTATATTTGTAACTGACGTAAAACAGAAAAGTGTTGTTGTAGTGAATGGTCATATATATTCATGGCAAGTGAAAAAAATAAAAAATGTTGCTATACTATGAAAATGGCATCTGTTATGTCAGTATGTCTTACCGAGGCCATTGTATGCCTGCTTTATAAAACAAGTAGGTTGCATGACCCTGTCAACAGTTAAATCACAAGAGAATTAGGCTGTTTTCAATTACATATCAAATGCTGCTAAAAGGGGATTGATATTACTGAGTTCTCCTGAAGAGATGACTTCCTACAGTATGGTTTAAGAAACTTGCATGTTTACCTGTCAAATAGTTTTAAGTTATATTTGCTGGCCAATGTGCATAAAATAACTTCTTGGTCTGTTGCCATGCAGGTCCTTAACTATCAGACTTCACAAGGCATAGATTCCAGTGGGCTTTCAGCAAAGCAAATTATTAAAATTTTTTTTTGCATCAACCACCAGTCTCACTACTCTATGCAGTTTCCTTTCTCAAGTCTGATTATTTGATTTATTTAACATATTTTTGACAGCAGTTAGCTGCTTGTTGTTATTTACAATTTAAAATAAAATCTTTGTCAACGCACATCACAAAATGCAGTTTCTACAAGCAATTTGTCTGTTACTTTAATTACCCTCTGCTGCAAAATCATATACTGTTACAATGAGTAAGAACTTCGACGAGCCTGCTGTGCATAATCTTGTACAATGGGCTTTGTCAGGTGACAGTAAAACTGAACATATTGAAAGGAAGGGTTGCATGTTTTTCCTTGTTATGTTTTTCTCCTAAGACATAAAAATGCACCTTTATGTCTTACATAGTTTTATCATTGCATTATGTTTCTTGCTCAGACATCATGTTAAACAGAATCACTGAAAGGCAGAAAATACCCTAAAGGAATTTAATGTACCATTTTATACTCAATACTTTTTGTACCATATGTCAGTCCATAGACAATACTGCCAGAGCTCTGATTCCTAGAAAGTCAGCCTGCCTACAGAAAGCCTGCATACTGTTGTGGCAATGCACAGTGGCAAATAGAATAATTACATATCTAAAGTTAGAATGATTACATATCTTAAATTGAAAAGGCACAATCCTTTCAACTGTCCCTATTCTGGGAGAATGTACCTATATTCCAGCTAGATTTCCCCTGCATATGATGCACCTATTTTTTGGGGTATCTTCCTAGTTTTAGGCTTGATTTTCCTGTTCTCATAACTTTCTGAATCACCCCTCATTGAGGATGATTTTTAAGATGTCTAATACACATCAGTGGCACCAAGTAAAAGAGAAAGGACATACAGCATACATTTCCCTTTTTCCGAAGCAGAAAAAAATAACATTGTGTGGTAGAATTCTGCAATTCAGTTAATTCAAGTCTACAGATTTTACACTGTCCCTTTGATAATATGCTTTTATTTTGCCATCAGTTTTATCACGCTCTGTTCTTTAAACATTTCTTTTTGAGTAATATTCCACATTCATACTGGAAGTGAGAAAAGTTTTTGCTACTTCTTATTCAAATGTTATGCTAATTAGGTACCCAGATTTTTGGATGGATTTACCTACCTTTCAATGGCCTCTCTACCTATTTTCAATATCTACAGGTTGAGAGGGGTGGACAGGCAGTACCTCTCAACAGTTATCTCAGCTGAGTTCTACATTGGTTGTCAAAACAGCAAAGACACATATAAACATGACAGTGTAGAGAAATATGAATATAAAAAACAATACGTACAGCAACTTGCTCAGTCCTCTTGAATGCTGAAATATCAGTGCAACAAATGCTGTATATCTGAGTTAATTACTCAGTATATAGCAGTATCTATTGAAGCAATACTGCATGTGTTGGAAATGTACAGCAGCAGGATGGGATATAATGAAACACGGATATACACAGCACAGTAAAGGTAACTACTGTGGTATGGTGTCCATATACAAAAACACTGGTCTGAAACAGGAAAAGGTATATGAAATGAAAGTGTAATAAACTGGTAAAATAGGAGAGGCAGGCATTGGGGCATGCAGAAAGGCAACACAAAGGACATGCAAGCTGAGGGAAAAAAACAAGAGAACTTTTTCTTGTGTGGATATTATGAAAAGACAAGACAAACATGGAAAATAACAAAAAAGTATGACCACGACCTGGATACACTCCCAAAAAATTATTTATTCACCAAGAAAGTAAGCACTTTTGTACAGGATAGTACCTGTATTCTTCAGACAAGACAAGACAATACTGAATGCAAGACCTTATATACACTCTCCCAGAATGTAAATCTAATGAGCTCTATCACATGGTCAATTAAACATTAATTACATTAAATAAAAGACTTAGCTTGGAATAATATAAGAAACTCATTACAAATACATTGAAAAATACATTTGAAAGTACCTCAGAAGTGTAGATTAGAAGTATATTGGAAAAGTAGCCACTAACACCTGGTACGAATGTTGAATAACACTTATAAGACTGATAAATGAATTAACATTAATAAATGAGATAAAAAATTAGATACAAAAATGGATAAAAATTACAATAAAAATTATTATTATTATGGTGACGAAAGATAAAAAGTGTGGTGAAAAATGTGTGATCAAAACAAGGGACTGAATAAATATAAAGGTACATGTTTATGTATGTACTAAGTCCTGTTTTAAAACTGAATAAATATGTAAAACCATTCTTATGCACCATAAGGATGTTAAAATTCATCTTTTTGAATATAAATACCTTGCAAAAATAGTAACATAGATGAATGCACAAAATGAACAATTTAAACAATCTAAAATTCTGAAAATAAATACCAAGGGAAATGAAGACCTTTATCTTATAAGGCTCCTCAGTTTAAGTATGCAAGCTATGGAGCACATTTCATTAATCCTGGGGTGCCTGAATGCATCACATCTTAGCTGCTACAACAATTCACATTTCTCCAATCTCAGAGAGGCGGGACCACCTTTAATATTTGTGTCAACTGTATCAATAACTCTGAATTCAAAAACATATTCTGGTGAATTGATAATGTGTTTAGCCAATGCATTCTCTATCCTTTTATTCCTGATAGCGTAAAGGTGTTCATACTTTCTGCCTCTTAGTCTTCTGTCAGATTTTCCTATGTAAAAGACAAGACACATTTTGCACTGGGCCAGGTATATAATGCTACGAGTGTTGCAATTGTATCTACCCTTGCATGAAAATCTCATATTCCTGATTTCAAAAGAGAGTCCTGTGCTCACATGTTTACAGTAGGGGCAATTTTCACAATGCTTCATTAGTGTGTTCATGTCTGTGTGTGTGTGTGTGTGTGTGTGTCTCTGTGTCTGTGTGTGTGCCTGTGTCTGCATGCATGTGTGTTTGTGTTTGTCATTTAGTATTGCTTAAAAAACAGACACTCACACTGCAGCTGTACCATAAGTGGTCTTTTCTGTGTTTATGATTGGTCGATTGTCCAAGGCCAAGAATACAGCTTCCGTGGGACCCGATAATATCCTTGGCTGTTTTCTACATGAACTACAAAGTGAACTGGTACCACATATGTGTGCCCTGTTCAGTCACAGACTCACCTCAGGCTTTCTCCCTACCGAATGCCACACTCCTGCAGTCATCCCTCTCCATAAATGGGGAGCAACTACAGACCCTGGGAATTATCGCTCCATTAGCCTGATGAGTCTGATATGTAAAGCTATGGAGTGCATCATCATGAACCTGATTTACAAAGATATAGGAAATCTCCAAATTCTAGACCCATGCAATTTGATTTTGTGAAAGGGAGATCATGCCTGCTCAACCTGGTTGACTTCTATGAGTCAGTCTCCATGGCTGTGGATGGTGGTAAGGTACTGCATACAGCTTACCATGCCTCGATCTGGTCAAGGCTTTTGATATCATTCTTCATTCAGGAATTATCGATAAACTCACCAAACTAGGTATCAATCTATATCACTAGGTGGGTTGCAGATTGACTCACTGATAGAACACAAAGCGTGAAAGTAGCAGATTCTAAGTCAGACTGCTGATCAGTCATGGATGGAGTCCCACAGGAATCGGTCCTGGTTCCTCTCCTGTTTGACATCTACTTCTCAGAAGTCCAGACCAACACAAAGGGACTCTGGCTGACCAAGTTCACAGATGACTGCAAACTAGGAGCCATTACTAACTCCCCAAGTGATGCAGACATCCTACAGAAAGGCCTCATTGAGATCGTTGACTGGTCAAAACCATGGCCTTAAGCTTAACACCAAAAAAATGGATCATCATCCCCTTTGGTAAAAACTCATTTCCCACCAATTACCACATCGATGGCAGGCCACTGAACATCGAAGGCATTATAAGAGATCTGTGGACACAAGTTGAAAGCAAATTCTCCTTCGACCACCATATTGCCTCTGTGGTCACAAAGTCCTTCTATGTGGCACATCTCATTACCAAGGGTTTTGCATCCAGGAAGAAAGAGGTAATTGTATCTCTCTACTCTTCCCTCATTAGACCAATCATCAAATATAATGCCCCATTTGGCATGTACCTTACTAGACACCTGCAACAGCTGGAGAGGCCACAGAAGTACCTCACAAAGAGGATTCTAGGCATTAAACCCATGTCCTACATGGACAGACTCAAAAGACTCCAACTATTCTCTGTCTCATATCGCCTACTTAGAGGCGATCTCTGCTTGACTTACAAGGCCATGTCTGACCCAGCTCTGTTAGAAATGCTACATCTAAAGAAATCCCAATCCCGCCACACCACACACTCCAGAGACCTCAACCTCATTACCACAATCAACAGAACAAGCTGGAGGAACAGTTTCCTCACCAGGAGACTGCCCATGCTCTGAAATAGACTTCCCATTCATGTCAGGCAGAGCACCTCACTGTCCCTCTTCAAGAGAAATCTTGATGAGTGGATGGGTAATAGAAATTTCACCATGGGGATCACTCTCCAGTGGATCTACTTGATAGAGGCACTAGGAATTAACGTCGGCTGGTATGTTGCCAGGTCACTTCTATGGGCTAGGCTTGTAAGGGCTCCAAGGCCATTAGCTAAGTACATACCTATGAACCTATGAAACTATATTTATAAATTGTTTATTGAGAATCACATGTAAACATTTACTGAAATATTTGTACAAATGCAGTTAAATGAATAAAAGCAAACAAAATAAATAGCAAACATGGAGACTGGCACAATCAGGATTAATTGTAAGAAAAGTGGCATATAATATCTTTGCACTATATAAATCATAAACAACTGCATGGACATTATTATATATAACAACATTTCATTTTTTATAAAAATATACCTATATATATAGACAGAGACAGAAAGAGAGAATAGATATAGACAGATACAAATAGAGATATATCTATGTTTATATATCAGCAACTATGAGTAATCGTGAATATTGTAGTTTACTTGATTATTAGACCCTAAACCATCTAAAGCCTTTGGTCACTATTCATAATTGAGATATCCCCATGGTTCCAAAACATAATAAATATATTTTTTCAGGCAGCAATCCTTGCTACATACCTAAATATAAGGTCAAGACCTTCACACCCAAAATATAAAGACCATCTTCAACATCACACAAACTACAAAAAGAAGTAGAAAGCAAGGACGATGCAACATTCACCTACTTGCTCTTCTCTGATCTAGTATCCATCATAGAACTA
>NC_056739.1:1874386210-1874433710 GCF_019279795.1 Protopterus annectens
CACACCAGCATGGACAATGACTGAGTCATATTTGTACTTGCCTTGGAGTGCCCTGAGTGCTTGTGTTATGTGGCGGATCCTAGTGCTCGACAGGCAGCTCACCGTGACCTTCTCCTTGTTCAGCCTGGTGAGCGGGACGTCAGTGTGCCTGATGATAAGTCACCTATTACAAGTGTATCAGGTGTGTTGTATAGCCTTAAGGGCTGTGACTGTTCGGCACACTGGCTTTGTGAGCTATGTGTTGCATGTGTTTTGTTTTGGGGTAGCGGTTGCTTGGGTGTCTGCTTTGGAGGTCTCTGCTGCTTAGGCAGATTTTTATTTAGAGCCTCTGACTATGTTTTTGTGTGTTTATGTGTTTGCTTTGCTGTCGTGGTAGGTCTATGTGAGACTGGAATTGTAGTGAGTGTGGTTTCCTTCTCCTCCTGACTGGTTATGCCAGTACTGAGTTGAGAGAGCTTAGCCTCCAGTTTGGCTATATAGTTGCATCTCTCACATGTGTTGGAATTTGTTGGGAGGAGGAGAGGGTTGTCTCTGTACATCAGGCAATTGTAACATTGCCTCAAGATTCCCAGATTCACCAGCTGGACCGGAGAGGAGATTGACAACTGACCTTTGGACATGCTAGAATAGTATTGGGAATTCCTTTATAATTGAAAAAAAGAGCCAATGGGGAACAAAGTACTCAAGGGGAGTTTGTGAGGGTGTAGTGCTTTTAATTTTTTAGTGCTGACTTATATAATTGCTTTAGTGAGCAAGTGCCAGGCTTTAGAGTGGGAATAGGGTGTTTATTATGAGAACTAGATCAGTTCTAAGGGAAAAAGTGAAGAGCAGACTTTGTGGAGCCGAGAATGGTTTAAACCCAATTAAGTGGCGCTGCCTGATGCTGCGTTATGCACAAAATCGCACAAAGCCGCGCTAAAGCGGGTTTTATACAGGGGGAGTTGAAAGAGCTACAAATTGGCCCAAAACGGCCAATAGACTACCAGATTCTTGTGCTGGGAACACTTCTCCAGGGATAGATAGGCTGCTCCAAGCTCGCCACTGGTGAACAAAGAAGCCTCCCTTTTATCCAAGAAAGGAAATGGGCAACATATGTATATATATATATACATATATATATATATATATATATATATATATATATATATATATATATATATACATATATATATAGACATGTAGATATATATATATATATATATATATATATATATGTATATATATATATATATATATATATACATATAGGTCTGCTTCAGATGAAAGTTTCAAAACTTCGAATATCATATGGTTGAGGACCATATGATCTAAATTTTGAAACTCTGAACATTCTGAATGGAGATTGCAGTACAGCGTGGAACAAGAAATTTACTGTTTTCCTCGCTTTAGTATAATTTACGATTTAGTATGTTTAATTAGCAAGGGTTGTGGGAGGTGCAGAGGGGCTTGCCTCCCTGCAAAAATGTAAAAGAAAATTGTTTTTGTTTTTATTTTTGTTTTGATTTAATGGTCAAAGTTTTAAAACTTCAGTCATATGGTCCTTGGCCATATGATGTTTGAAGTTTTGGAACTTAGATCATCTAAAGTAGACATATATATATATATATATATATATATGTATATATATATATATATATATATATATATATATATATATATATATATATATATATATATACACACACACATATATATATTATACATATGCATATAAATATATATATATATATATATACATATATATATATATATATACATACATATAGATATATATATACATATATATATATATATATATATATATAGCTGTAGGTATATATATATATATATTGCTGATGCTGAATTGCCGCTTCAAAAAAGTACAGAAGAACATAGGAAACATATACCACCAACACTTCGCTAAACTTAACTACACACTACTAGGAAGGCCAAAAAGATGGAAAAACAACACTCTGAGACTGAACTGTTCCTTAGCACTTTCGTCCATTTATTGCTTGTTCGATTAAATATACTAACTTCGAGATCACACTACAGTAAAGAGAATGGTAACGTTCCCGTTCTGCACTTCATACCAATGTGTATTACCATTCTCTTCAGTGTAGTGCGATCCAGGAGTCCGTATATTTAAATTGCAAGAGCTGGGGTGGGGGGTCAATTCAATTCAGCATCAGCAATATATATATATATATATATATATATATATACATATATATATATATATATATATATATATATATATATATATATATATGTGTGTGTGTGTGTGTGTGTATATATGCATTTGCACACTTATTTGTGACTTCTTGTTGCATATATATTTGCCCCGGGATTCATGAAGCTAGGTGCAAGGACGGCGTTAGGCTTGCACTGACCATGCGGCGTAGAGATGGCGCAGTAGCGCCATATGCATATTAATGAAGGTGCACTGCCGCCACATCCACGTGCATAGGAAACGTGCGCGAGTGCATGGGGCGTATCGAAGTGCCGCATGGAGGTGTGGACATGTTGGCTGTTTACATGCAACCTAAAATGCTGAATATTACAGCCTGCCTCCAATAGTAATCACACCTGTCAGTGTCTGTGGATACTGAAACGTATGCAAAGCATGCAAGACAGTTTTCCGAACACAAAAATAAGAAGCAAACACAAATGCACGTAGCTGAATATTAAGTCCCCATCCCTCGAACAAATGACATTTAAAATCCAGTGCCCGTATTCTATTGCAGTGTTGATAGTTATACCAAGTGGAAGCGAAACACATCGTGTTAGCGTGCCGCCAATAGCTAAGTCTAGCTCAATGGTCAGGGTTACCACCTGTCCTACATTGTGAGGGACAGTCCCCCTTTGGGCAGTTGTGTCCATCCCAAAACCATTATAAATGTAAAATACCCTGCCATCGTAGGACATAAGTATGTCCCACATCTCATGTAATAGTGACATACAATTGTTATTTCCATATGTAACATACCTACATGTTACAAGCAATAGAATAAGCAAGTAAACGAAACAGAAGAAGCAGCTAAACTGCTACAACAATAATCTTACATTTAGGCATAAAACAAAAGTACTATCCATTGTACTGACCATGGGTATGTGTTGGCCTGTAAAATTTGATGTGTGTCCCGAATATATCCCATCCTGGCCATATGAAAAGGTGGCAACCCTACCAATGATCAGAGCATTCCCCCAAAATCTGCCCATTTGTGGTCCAATCCATTGTACTGACCATGGGTATGTTTTGGCCTGTAAAATCTGATATGTGTCCCAAATATATCCCATCTTGGCCATATGAAAAGGTGATGACCCTACCAATGGTCAGAGCATTCGCCCAAAATCTGCCCATTTGCGGTCCAAGGTGTCCTTGTCAGGATGGGCCAAAGATGAACTGGTATTACCCGAGTCTACCTACCTTGTCATGAAAGATAAGTATTTGCGTGTACGTATGTGCATGATGTACAGCATGTGGAAGGTGAAGAATGCCAGGGTAGTCCTCACAACCATACAGGTACCTGACATATGTAGTGTATGCAATGTGTTCCCTTCACCGTACTATGGGCCATCAACCAGAGAAGGGATGCATGGAGTGTGTGGAATATGGGTGTGGGGTGGACGGATAATGTAATAATTCACAAAGGGGAGACTGTGTTGGATGCACAATAGGTTAACTGGAGGTGTATGAGGGAGCAGTGGGTGAATCAGAAAGAAACACAAACCACAAACATACACATCTGCAATACAACCTGACAAGCCATACTGTAGAACACAATCCCACAAACATATGAATATTAAAATGTACGATACACATGTACAGAAACATCACCGGCACATACCCACATAATGGTCTGGACTGAACTGAGCCATCCAGCTACAAAACACCTGGATGCATAACTGAATACCCATCATCCCTTCTACAGCACACAATGCCCCCCCCCCATTCCTGAACGTCCACTGAATCCAGCCATACTCGGGCTGCTAGCTTGGCGCAGCCATATCTGCACATAGTGACCATTACTCATATCTAGTAGGCAGTCTCACCCTAGGCAGTGTCAGGATTGCAAACTATGTATCCCTTGCATGTAAAACCCTATCACATTTTCGTAAATGCAAAAAGATTATTGTCTTGTTCAATTTTTGGATATCCTTCATGGGATAAGTATCATGTGTAAACATAAGACTTGGTATCACGACACGATGTTCAGTCCTGTAGACATCTGGACACATGTTGTATGTGCAGCAGTGGTTCACGAGACTGCTCAGCCTCCAGCCGGTCATGCAGAACCTACTACCTGGGATTAAACACCTGACCGTGATGCACGGCTCCCCACATGTATTATCGAGAATATATACTTTACACATTCACATAGTGGCAGTTGGATATAGGGTGATTAAGGCACTGACATAAGCAGGGTATCTCCTGTCCCACTTTGTGAGGGACAGTCCCTGTTTACGTAGGTGTGTCCTGACCAAGAATGATACAATGGCAAATGTCCTGTGATTGTAGGAAATAATGATGTACCATATTTCATGTAACAGTTGCCTAAAACAGTTATTTCTGTATGTAAAATCTATAAATCTTACAAGAAACAGAATAAGCAAATAAACTGCTACAAGAATAAGCTCTCATCTAGAAAAATAAGTAAAGTTCTAAACCCCTATACTAACCGTGGGTATGTGTTGGCCTGAAAAATCTGGTGTGTCCTGAATATATCCCATCCTGGCCAAATGAAAATGTGGCAACCCTACAAATGGTCAGAGCATTCGCAAAATAACTGGCCAGCCTCTTAATCCCCCCCTAAAGCCAGTGACCTTTGGAGGAAAGGTGTTGAATGACAATGAATGAATAATGACAATATTTAAGAGTAAAAGACGTCTTTTACTTCAGAAAATAAGTATTAATACATATGCTCTGAATCTGTCAAAACGTTTCAAGTTAATAGTACTAATATTTTAAAAGTGTCCATGATTGTCCCTGAATTGTCCTTGCCTTGTCCTTGTTACTGTTGAAATTAGTCCCTGAGTGGTTGAGAGGTCCATTCATATATGTACACCAACCAGCTGTCACATTTGTTGCCAGTACTGTTGAATACCTGTAGTGAAGTCATATATCCTAGCTACCATCCATGCGGAATGTACCACGGATGGTGACTAACGCATGTCTGTTTCTGGGTCAAGCCATGCAAGGGCCATTAATTTTATGTGATGGCCAGAATAATGTCCATCAGATATAGGGAGGTAAAGCCAGTGGGGATGTGCAGCAGACATTCAACAGTATGGGAAATGTAAATAGGTGTGTAGGTGTATATGTATGTGTATGTAGAGACAGACAGATATATATATATATATATATATATATATATATATATATATATATATATATATATATATATATATATATATATATATATATATATATATATATATATATATATATATATATATAAATGAACATGGTCACAATAAAGCAGTCATAACGAATGTGAAGGGAAATACTAGTGGAACCCCCCACCCTGTATTATGTAGCGCCGACATAATACGCTGGTCAGAGGTGGGAAAACCCCTGGGTCTGTAAACACAGGTTGAATGGTAGCATTGGGACTAACTCTGTCCACGTGCTAATTCTGACCTTCAAACAGGTACAGGGCTGTTCCAGTCTCCAGTCGGACAAGCCTAAACCCGGATGACCACATGAACACCCTGACAATAAAACACACGTATGTGCCAGGACTATAAGCTTAGGAGTTCTGAATATCCTCGGAGTGAGTAAACATGCAGCACGGGTCCAGAGTAGTAGGGAATAGGGAATGGCACATATGTAGTACTGCGGTTTTCCAGGCAGAAGAATAGATGCCTGCTGTGTAAGTGAAGCATTGAGGCGTGTGTTCGGGTAGCTATAAACCATGGGTATACATATAAATGAAGCAGAACACTAATAGTGTAGTGGTTAGAGCATCCGCCTAATGTAAAGGCATTCCCAGTTCAAGTTCGACTATAGCACATATCATTTTCTTGTGGAATGAATGTTGCTGTGCTGTAAAGCCAACATTTAAACATGTAAAGATGAATGTGTGTTTTGCATGGGGCCATTAACCGGATTACTTCAATCAAAGTGGTACTGTCATAATGAATAAGGCACACATAAGCACAAAGAAACGGCAGTAAACATATGTAACTCACAGTAAGCATATGCGAGTGCACCTGCGCGGGTGTAAGCAGCTCCCAGCATAGAAAATGTATGTTTTTATGTAGAGATGTAATTTATATATATATATATATATATATATATATATATATATATATATATATATATATATATGTATATATAAAACCACAGTGGTGGTGCTGTGGCAAATAAAAATCAACTGCCAATCATTAGCGGACTGGTGTTCTGCTGTGGCAACCCCTAACCGGGAAAAGCCGAAAGACACAAACAAATATATATATATATATATATATATATATATATATATATATATATATATATATATATATATATATATATATATATATATATATATATATATATATATACACATATATATATATCTATATATATACATACATATCTATATACACATGCACACACACACACACACATATATATATATATATATATATATATATATATATATATATATATATATATATATATATGTGTGTGTGTGTATAGATATATATCCACAGACATGAAATATATATATTTGAAGAATGAACGCAGTAAGAATAAAGCATAC
This sequence comes from Protopterus annectens, assembly GCF_019279795.1. Classification (NCBI taxonomy): domain Eukaryota; kingdom Metazoa; phylum Chordata; order Ceratodontiformes; family Protopteridae; genus Protopterus; species Protopterus annectens. Next base: position 1,874,392,942 of record NC_056739.1, read on the forward strand.
ACAAGGGTTATGAAGGGAATCTAGAGCAACTAAGGTATTATATAGTGCTTGCAGCATATGTAAGATAAAGCTGCCCAAGAGTGAGCAGAGCACCGCTATTCACACCAGAGGCAGGGTTCTACCAGTGGGCATAACACAGTTGAACTGCTATGTCTACATTACACACAGACAGAATGTAGTTCATGTTGTGGCCACCTACACTTGTAAACCGCAAATGGCCGTAATCCATAACACCTGGAAAGGCACGTATGTGCAAATATAAATGGCGGGAGACCCTGTGAATACACGAGGTGGTTAAAAATGTGTGTGGGGCCCCAAACGCTCTGGAGAGGGCAATGTGTAAAGGTGTGTCATGGCTGCGATATCAGGTGGATAATGGCTGTTATGCGTGGAAACTCAACACGGGTGGGGTGGAGGAACTATGGCTATGCGATTATGGATCCAGGAGTGCCAGGGTTGGTTGCACTGGTTCCAATGGACTGCCCTGTGTAGGTTAGCTAGTACGTAATAGGTATATATGCATACGCACATGCAGAAAACAATATGTTGAAGTTCATTCTCTGTAACACATGCATTCCATTTATTGACATAAATAATATGAATGTGCACAGACAAACAAATACAGTAGCTGAAATAACAGGCTGTGCAGATGAGGAACAGGTCAAATGACACTGTATCACATCCAAATTACCATCAGTAATCCGTACATGAACATATTGCAACATCTGTATAACGTGCTAAATACCGATTACAAGATAACCGGAGTGAAGTGTCGGTGTCAAAATGACTAAGGCAATAGTATGCTGGTGAAGCATATATAAAACCCAATACCAATACGCATGTGTAAGTCCATATGGCCGAGAAATGTATTGGTCAACGGACACACAGATGTAAATATATGTGTGTGTATATATATATATATATATATATATATATATATATATATATATATATATATATATATATATATATATATATATATATGTATATATATATATATATATATATATATACAAAAAAAATATATATATATAATATATATATATATATATATATTTTTTTTTTTTTTTTTTTTTTTTTTTTACTGTAGCTATACACATGTACAAACCTAGGTTACATTACAACAATTACAGGTAACATATGTTCAGACAGGGCATATGTTAGTGAGAGGTCCAATAAACAAATGTCTACCTCCCACACCTCCCCATCTAGGCCGGTGAGACATACAGACACGCAATACAGGTAAATACACCTCTGCTTTCCAGACCACCAGCAGGAAACTACCAGTGGGAGAGATCTGCAAGGTCTGCACTTTAAACATGGATCACGGGGTCCCTTGCAGGACACCAAAAATTTGCCTTGTAGACGAACCTATGATGATTGACGCGACCAGGATGTAGCTGTACACGGAACAGTAGGTTGTGCAAGTCTGATAACACATGGGCTGACAAAACATATGACATGTGTCCCGACAAAGGGAGAGTGGGCAGTGTGTAGGGGTGTGTTCATACCCCAGCTGCGCTCACAGTAAGGATGAGTGCTGTAGAGGGGTGTCAGGTAGGGGAATCATGGGTATGCAATAATGGGCCTAAGTGTGCAGGTGTTGGTTGGCAGAGATGTATTAGGCCCGCCCAGTGGACGTAATTAATATTCCTATGTGGGCATAGCAGACACCTATACCTCCCAAACCGTAAGAGCACATCTACTGGATAGTCCGTAAACCACTGGGGGAACACATAGGGTCTATATCAGTGAACTTTACCAGATTATCATAGACGCCCGTGATTACAAATCAGAATCTAACATAGTCCTAACTAAACACTTCCAGAACTAGTGATATTAGGTCGACAGGTGGAAGAATACACATAATGACTAATGACAACATTTATATATATTTTTTTATTTTACATTTGTTAACCGGGCTAGTCTAGCTGGATATATGTCCATTTTCAGTAGAGGCCCGGGGAGAAAAGCTCCACAGATACTAAATTACAAGGAGACAAATTATAAAATAAATTCAGTACAAAAAGAATATACGTTTAGTAACACAAAAAAAAACTAAATTTCTAAGGAACACACTCAAAATATTATTATTCAGTAAAACATTGCAAAACAATTACGATTAGCAACATATATTTGATAATATATATATATATATATATATATATATATATGTATATATATATATATATATATATATATATATATATATATATATATATTTACACACATATATACACAGAAAAAAATATATATAATATATATATATATATATATATATGTTACTGTAGATATACACATGTACATACGTAGGTTACGTTACAGCAGTTATGGTTAACATATGTTCAGACTGGGCATATGTTAGTTGGAGGTCCAATAAACTAACGTCTACCTCCCACATCCCCCCCAGCTAGGCCAGTGAGACATACAGACATGCAATAAAGGTAAATACACTGCTGCTTTCCAGACCACCGGCAGGAAACTACCAATGGGAGAGATCTGAAAGGTCTACACTTTAAACATGGATCATGGGGTCCCTTGTGGGACACCAAAAATTTCCCTTTTAGGCAACCCAATAATGATCGATGTGACCAGGATATATACACATATTTACACACAAAAAAAAAAAATATATATATATATATATATATATATATATATATATATATATATATATATATATATATATGTTACTGTAGATATACACATGTACATACGTAGGTTACATTACAGCAATTATGGGTAACATATGTTCAGACTGGGCATATGTTAGTTGGAGGTCCAATAAACTAACGTCTACCTCCCACATCCCCCCAGCTAGGCCGGTGAGACATACAGACACGCAATAAAGGTAAATACACTGCTGCTTTCCAGAAAACTGGCAGGAAACTACCAGTGGGAGAGATCTGAAAGATCTACACTTTAAACATGGATCACGGGCCTCTTGTGGGACACCAAAAGTTTCCCTTTTAGGCAATCCAATAATGATCGATGCGACCAGGATGTAGCTGTACACGGAACAGTAAGCTGTGCAAGTCTGATAACACATGGGTTGACAAAACGTATGACATGTGTCCCGACATGGGGAGAGTGGGCAGTGTGTAGGGGTGTGTTCATACCCCAGCTGCACTCACAGTAAGGGTAAGTGCTGTAGAGGGGTGTCAGGTAGGGGAATCGTGGTTATGCAATAATGGGCCTTTGTGTGCAGGTGTTGGTTGGTTGAGATGTAGTAGGCCCGCCCATGGAAGTAATTAATATTCCTATGTGGGTATAGCAGACGCCCATACCTCCCAAACCTTAAGAACAAATCTACTGGATAGTCTGTAAACCACTGGGGGAACACATAGGGACTTTATCAGTGAACTGTATCCGATTATCATGGACGTCCGTGATTATGAATCAGAATGTACCACAGTCCCAACTATACCCTTCCAGAACTAGTGAAATTATGTGGACAGGAGGCAGAATACACTTAATGACTAATGACAACATGTATGAGTCATAAACAGCATGTACCTCAACAAATGTTTATGAATACATATGCTCTGGGACTGTCAATGTGTCAGGTTAATAGTACCAATCACCTAAACGTGTCCCTGAGGATGTTATGCAGTGTCCCTGATTCAGTGTTCATTCTCCTCCATTCGTATGTGAGATCTGCTAGTGATGGAAAGCGCATATTCCCATGACTACTTTAGGTAGATGATAACATAATAGGTTGGGGTTAGCACCTGTTCACCTTTGCGAGGGACAGTCCCCTTTGGGCAGTTGTGTCCTGCAAAATAAATGTTATTATGGCACATGGCCTGTGATTTAGGGCAAAGAATCCATATATTGTCTGTAGTGGTTGCATAAAATGATTATGTTGTATCTGAAACACCTAGATGTTATAGGAAACAGTATTAGCAACTATAATGCTACAAGAATAACCTTTACTTATGCAAACCAGTGAAGTAGTCTGTTTTCTACTGGCTGTGGGTATGTGTTGCCTTGCCAAATCTTACATCTCTACATATAGGTCCTATAGGGCTGCCACCTTTCCAAATGGCCAAAGTGAGACCTGCTCCATAGAAATGTCAGATGTATCAGGTGAGAACATACCTACAGCCATGCATAGTACCGAACTATATGTCTTAGCACAAATAAAAGCTTAATCTAGCAGCAGTCAATTTGCTTATGCTACTTCACATAACATATAGAAGTGTCATGTATGCAATAACTGTTACATGCAACTATTAGAGAAACATAGAACATAATATTGCCCTGTAATCAGGAAATTTATTATGTCTAGATTATTTACACATGACACATATGCCTAAGGAGGGACTGTCCCATGCAAAGAGGAACAGGTGTTAAAACTAAAGTCTCACCTCTGCAAATTTAAAGGTGGCAAACCTACAATAGGTATGCGGTAGCATGACCCGGCAGATGGATGTGGTTCCCAAATCACATTTACTTGTCTGCATTGCAGAGTATTGGTTCCCATGTATCAGCCAGATGGGAGCACATTGTATGAGGAACACGCATATAATATGATTAACTCACTGGACAGGCCACCGATTCCGTACAGTCCAACGCCATGCTGTCGCCTAATGGTCAGCCATACCCAATACTGTAGTCATGTAGTCCGATGTAATAGGCATCACAAGGGATCGCGGACACCCAGCGTGAGTGACAAATGCAAGCACAAATGTCGGTGCATGTGCAAGTGAGGGAGTGAGCGGGTGTAAGCGTGTTTGGCTACCAGTATGCAAGTATTGCACTGTTAAAGAAATGTGGAGTCTAAACAAGTGTAAGAAGCTGTAACCAGAGGTCAGCAGTGCTTAACACCCCGCAAACCCACGCACAACCGCTCCCAACTGCTGCAATGTGCCTTACTCACTCCGTATCCAATGGCCTTGTTCTGGCTGCAAACAAATAACCGTCCTTTGTAAGCGATGGTAGCAACACCCTGTGCATGCAGCCAATGTGAATTACCAATACGCCATGGCAAATATACAGACAATAGACAGTACCACACACATACCATACAGCACAGTCATCCAACAGTATAGCAATGTACCGGCAGGTATGTCCAGACCACTGGTGTTTGCAGACCTGGCCGTCTTGTGTTTACATGTGTGAGCAAGCCCAGTATGACCGTTCTGCATGTTGTCGACTGACATTGCCGTCATACCTTCATGTGTTTGAGCATGCCCAGTATGGTCAACTGTATCGCATGTATTACATGTCCAGGTAGTCAGTACTGTGGTGCCAACCTCTGCGTTGTATACTGACAGGTAGCATGCTGTGTCTGCAGGGTATCCATTGGTCATGTGGCATTGACTGTTCTGCACAGCGTGGGGAGACATCCGACTGTATCCACATTCCTACACAGCACCGGGGGGGGGGCGCACTTCACTGTTACATGTGTACATTGGAAGGGGGGCACAGCTGACACTTGTACACTTTTGCTACTGCTGTACTGGTATGTCAGGTACTCCATTCAGTGTGTAGACCTACCTATTGTGCTGGCTAGAGGCATACCAATGTACTCCAGATCTTAGCTTTAATTACAAACATATTAGTTTCAGACGTCCTAGCCTTCACAACCTACATCCCACTGCCTGGTCTGCTGTAGTCTGTCTGTGTGTGTCTGTTGGGGGGGGTCATCCATTGGGCATATTCAGAGGCCATAATACAGCATTTGTCTGTGTTGGTCTACACCTGTCCAGCTGGTTGAGACTTGTGTGGGCTGTATGGACACACATGATGCTCAGCCCATTACCCGCAGTGGGTTAGGACACCCTGTGTACTACTGGCTACTATGGTGACCCCGGTATGCACAACAGATGTCATGGTGCCACTATGGATGTCTACTGTCGGCTGCCTTAACATTCGGCCACCAAATTCACTTGCATGCTCACATCCATACCATAGCTACAGGTAACATCACATTCTAATACAACTGCCAATTGGTAGGTTGATTGACTTACCTTGAGGGTGTGCCAGACAGGAGGATGGTGCTGGAGGGCTGCCCATGTCGGATGCACACAGTACACTTCCTATATATGGCTGAGCACAGGTAGTGTCATATTTGGTATCCCTTTTACTGTCTGTGCGAGTCAGAGAGGGTGACATTCCCTGGGTACCTACTGTGTCAGTACATATGCTATGCATTGCCTCTTTGCCAAGGCCAGGTCATACTGGGCATGCCTCCTTCCACCTACTGGGTCCGGCTCAGGTAGTTCCTCCTTTGAGTCACTCTGTGCCTGTACAGGCCTTGGCATTGGTCGGGGGCTGTGTGGCACTGCCCCATGCTGTTCCTGCTGCAGCTGTTTCCGCAGGATCATATTGTGTAGCATAGCACATATCATAACAATTTGGGTGCATGTAGCTGGTGAATACTGCAAGGCTCCTCTGGATGTGTCCAGACACTGGAACCGTTACCTGAGCATCCCAAACACGCGCTCAATTATATGTCTTGCCTGTGCGTGCACCTCATTATGGCGTAGTTGTTCAGGTGTGTGTGCATTTCTGATGGGTGTCATCAGCCACGGCTCCAGTGGGTACCCAGCATCCCTCACTAGGTGACCGTAGGGGATGTCCGTATTGGCAAAGCTGTGGTACAGCTGCGTCAGATGCCATATATTGGAATCTTCATAGCTTCCAGGGCAGCCAGCACACACATTCAGTATAATGCCCTGGGCATCGCATATGAGCTGGCAGTTGATGGAGGTGATGCCCCTGTGGTTAATGAAGGCCCTACCCCACTCACTGGGTGGTGCTTTGATGCATACGTGTGTGCAGGCTATAGCACCCACTACCCCGGGGGTAGTCTGCCAATTGGTGAAAGAGATGCATATTGCTGGTCAACACCTTACGTGTGTTGAGGAAATGTACGTGCTCACAGGCATGTGGTGACATGGCATCCAGGAATTCGTGGAATACTCTGGATGCAGATGCCTGTGAGCTCCCCATGATATCCCCAGTTGTGCTTTGGGAGGTATCTGTGGCTAGTATACCTAGGCCTACACATACCTTAGTATCCCCTGGGATGGGTTTCCCTCGGCCTATTCGATGTGTCAGTTGTGGCCAGCACAGCTCAACAATCTGCTGCAGGAGATCTCTGTCCACCCCATAGCACTCCACTATCTCCAGCTCATGTAGCCCCTGGTAGGTTACCTTGGGTCTGTACAGTCTTCTCTGTCTCCTCACTGACGGTTGTTTGGCAGAATTCACATCCTCACCACCCTCAGCCTCCTGCACATGTTGGTCTATGTTGCCTGCTGCAGCCCTTCTCATTTCGTTGTATTGTTTTGTAAAATTTCCCCGCATGTATACACCGGTGGTGTAGAGTGTGGAAAAACCCAAGGGTATGGTACTTGCTCACTTTATCGTAGTGTTCTGGGCTGGGCTGGGCCTGTAATCTGCTGATTTTACTAATTATCACCTGTTTGCCCAGCTTGTTCACCTTGACTGCTCTGCTACTGCTGCTGTCCCTCCCAATTGCACTAGGCAGGTATAGACACACTCCTAGCTTAGGCGTGCTAAGGCAGGAGCAATCCCAAGACACAGGGCTCCAATGTACGTACAGTATGCCTGACACCCCCCCATGCTTTCACCTATATTCGAGTGCTGCACCCGGCTATCTATTCACATACACTCTTGGGATCTGCATCATACCCTGGGGATAAACGGGATTCACTATTTTCCACCTCATTTTTATAGTATTGTCTTCTAATGCATAGTTACATGACCCATACTGAGCCTCCACAAAAATAACCACTGCTTACTGTTTAGCAGATCCGCACACAACTGGTTAAAAGCGCGTTACTATCACCGTATTCAATGTCCCTTGTTCTTCCCAGCAACAAAACAGCCGGTCTCTGCACACCACAGACAATGTGCTTTACCGCCAAGCCATGGCAGCTATACACACATCTGAGGTTATCATGTACATTTCATAAAGCACAGGCATTCAACAGTATAGGACATGTATTCCATCATGCAGATTTATATGTGCTAATGTCCACATACATATAAATATATATATATGTATATATATATATATATATATATATATATATATATATATATATGTATATATATATATATATATATATATATATATATATATATATGTATATATACACACACACACACACACACACACACACACACACACACACACGCACACACACACACACACACACATATACATATACACACACATACGTAGATATAGAATATATATCACAACAGCGGACCACATGACACCAAAGCATTAGACAAGAATGAAAAGGAAATCACATGCGCCTCCTGCTTTATGTACTGGTATTAATATCAAGGCAAGTGTGTTTCTGTGCATCACATGGGTTCAGACTGTATTAAGGGTAACACTAGGACTGCTGACATTACTCACCAGACCTATTGCCGAATGTATGTGTATGTCTTGCCAACCCAGTCTCTTGGCCGACTGTGACATTTATGGACACTATATAGGAAAACAACAAAGCATGCTTCTCAACACATCCTGGAGCTAGCCACTCACAGATACCAACACATGGAATATGACTGCCGCACATGCACACCTGTCATGCCTTGGAGTAGAGCACCTAACTGTTTATCACACTACAGCATTACGCGATTACAGAACACACTATGGAAATTACTGGGATGCAACACTCCCAGAGGCGTACTTCTAGGTGGGTGACATCATGAGCAATGAAAAAGTCGGCGATAGGGATTGTATGGAAGCATTATTCTTTTCCCAGGCAGACCAAGACACACACACTTGGCATGGCTGGGATTAGAACACAGACCTAACTACTTTATCACACTACAGCATTATACAGTTACAGAACACGCTACTGAGGTTACTGGAGCACAGCACTCCCAAAGGCGTACTTCTAGGTGGGTGACATCATCAGCAATGGAAAAGACGGCAATAGGGATTGTATGGAGTGTGAGCAGTCTAAAAGCATATTTTTGTCCACAGCCAGACAGCGACTCACACAGTTGGCATGGCTGGGATTAGAACACTGACTTAATTACATTATCACACTACAGAATTACACAGTTACAGAATGCGCTACCGAGATTACTGAGACACAGTACTCCCAGAGGTGTACTTCTAGGTGGGTGACATCATCAGCAATGGAAAAGATGGCGATAGGTATTGTATGGAGTGTGAGCAGTCTAAAAGCATATTTCTGACCCCAGGCAGATGGAGACACACACACAGTTGGCATGCCTGGGATTAGAACACAGACCTAACTACCTTCTCACACTACAGCATTATGCAATTACAGAATGCGCTACTGAAATTGCTGGGATGCAGCACTCCCAGAGGTGTACTTCTAGGAGGGTGACATCATCAGCAATGGAAAAGACGGCGATAGGGATTGCATGGAATGTGAGCAGTCTAAAAGCATATTTCTGTCCCCAGGCAGACGGAGACAAACACACGCCAGTGGTGTGATCAGGATAACTGCCTATCTACGGGCCACTATTACAATACTACATAGATATGAGCCACGCCACAGACACTACACCTTTCAAGACTGTCAATATGATCTTCCAGGAATGCGGACATCGACACGGCTGCTGGCAGTTATGATGTACATACCTGTGAACCAGTGTGTTCAATGTAGGAATCCATCCTGAAGTGGGGTATGGCCATCTGTTGACTGGACGACTACTGTCGCTATACAGGGTTACAATGGCCATGCCCATGCACATAGAGGCACATAACCAACACAAGGTGTCACTGGGCATGCTCACACACTTAGTAGCACATGGCTGTTTAGAATGCACTATGTGTCCATCTACACAATTTATTTATCTACAACATTTATTTAAGCATATTAATAAGCACCACAACCATAGCTTTAAGTTTAGGGTCTTGCAAGTGGTTAAGCAATCAATAAGAGGTGGTGACAATATGAATTTTTTAGAGAGGACAGAATTGGAATGGATATTCAGACTGAGGGCACATTTGCAACCTGGTCTGAATAGTGCCATTAATATAAAACCTATATTAGCAGCATGCAGGTAAAATTTTGTCTAATGGCATTATGGCTATTTTATATGTAGTCATATATTGCTGGTCTTAAGCAAATGTATTTTCTTATTGTTATTATGAAAATTTGTTATTTTGTGATATGCAATTTACCTACATACATATTTATTATTTTTATATGAACTCTTATTTATTATTTTAATATTAACTATGCGTTCTTGGATAATTTTGACATATTATTGATATTTGTCCGTTTTATATAGGACGCTATGTGATTGTAGAACAGAAAAGGCTGCAATTATTCTTATTATAGTAATATGAATTTGCTATATATACTTTATGTATATGACAACGTTTGCTTCAACTATGCTTTCTTTTAATAATGTCATTGGCTTTATAAAAAGCTTTTTATGATATGGTTCTAATTGACAACATAGATTATTTTAATTATTAATTTTTGATTAGATTTACACGTATCAATTATGTATATAATAGGATGTTCTATTTTATATTTGTGAGTTGTCACAGAAACTATTCTGATCTAGGAGATCTACTAGGACCAGTATGATGTTTCTTTAAATGCTAATTGGATCAAATATTTAATTAAGAATGAAGCCAATTGACCTGTTAATTAGTGTTTGAGTTTGTATATAAACCTAATGATTTTAGTGTTTTATTGTAACCTGATGAAGCATACTTGGAGTATGTGAAAGCGCTCGTTTTTGTTCCTGTTTTTGTTTGAATAAAAAGCTTGGATTTATTCTATACATCGTGGTGGATTCTGATGGTTTCATAAGACATTTTTCTTCTGCTATTACAACGGAGTCCTTTGGATGGTAACTGCCTTGTTTTTACAGATACTTCTGTTTGTTTTGGGCCTCTGTTACTATCACACAATGGAGGATGTATCGGTTGAATTAGATTATAATCTAATACCTATGGAATCCATTAACAAATGGAAGGATGTTATACATCAGCGTGACAATCCGCTATTGATTCTTGATCTACAATTACCAGCTACTATAGAAACAGGTACTGTGCCAGATTATAAAGAATTCTATAGTAGTCTAAGAGACTTAGAAAATCTTTTATACAAGCTGAATAGACTTACATGGCAAAGGCGACATCTAGAAGCATGCCTTCATTTTAATGTTATCCCCAGGGGTATGCGTGTACTTTGTATGCCTACCTATGGGGACACACATCCTTTTCTACTAAAGAAATGGCAAGAATTGAACATCAGCTTCAGCAAACAGTACATCAGTTTGCTGATTGATTATTTTACCCCTATCGAGAATGAAACAGCAGTGAAGGTAGATGACCTGCATAGGGATCTACTAAAGCGATTTAAAGGGGAAGTTTATCTTAAGAAGATAGATGCCATGTATGTTCAAGTTGTTGCCTTCAGTGAAAGGCTACAACAATTGAAACATAAAAAACTTCTAAGAGACTATAATGATTTTTTATTAGGACAGATCTTTATCTGGCCCAGAAATAATACTCAACCACCAGGGCAACGTCATTCCTATGCAGAGGTAACACAGAGATCTAACAATGTTGATTTGAATGATCCACATATTAGAACTGCTAATGCTTCTGCCTCTAATCCTTCATCACAGACAGTTTCACTGGGCTCCACCCTTACTAATGTATCCAATATTGACTGTGATTTACGAGTGGGAGTAATTGATGTGGCTGACACCCCGCCCCCTAATCAGGAGGGCTTACAGCATTTAGACTGTAGAAATGGAGCACGACCTAAAGCCACAACCAGCTTAACCTCACAAAGTTTTTTTCCGTTTCCCGTGCAATTTCGGCAGCAGAACAGAATGAGATCGAACAGCAGAGGGAGAAGGAAGAGAAAGTTCTCAGTGGAGACTACAGATGGGAGAAGGAGACAGCGGAACTGAATGAACTGGTTTTCAATTTGTCCAGTCGCTTGCTTACAGATAGCGAGCATAATGCATTAAATAAGGGTTTGTCATTTATCCCCTCACAAAATAGTAAATTGGCCGAGATTTTAGTAGATCTACGGACATTTGCAAGAACAATAGCTCTTAGAAAAATGTTCAACGGTACTTCATCAGTTTCTTATGCCAATAGTTATGATTGTTATAAGAGAAGAAGCACTTTTTTGCCTGATATTTTACCTAATGTAAGTTGTTTTATTTCTATGTGTGAAAATGACTTTTATGATTATTTCACAGGTAGGCTGAAAGGTATAAAAAGTAGCAAAGACTTTTATAACCTAAGCCTAGATGAACATCAGGCTCTAGTGAATTTGTCTAGAGACCAGCGAATAACTATAAGACCTGCAGACAAGGGAGGAGGGGTAGTAATGTTAGACACCTCCTTCTATAAAGAATTGATGCTAAAAATGCTAGATGATGATGAAAAATATGAGAAAATAGGAAATAATAGATTAGTGAAGATTATTAATATTGTCCAAGACACATTATATGATTTACTCATGTGCAGGCAAATAAACCAACAGCTTTATGAATATTTCCTGATAGATAAACCCACAATTCCAAATATAAAAGGACTTCTGAAGATGCACAATGAAGTACCCCCCCCCCAATGAAACCGATAGTAGCAGGGGAAAAATGGGTCACTGAGAATATCTCTCGCTATTTAGAATCTAAATTAGGACCCATTGTAAAACAGATACCCTCTATTCTGAAGGACACATATTCATTATTGAAGGATATAGAACATCTGATACAAGAGAAAGAGAAAGAAAAAGACTTACAGTCTAATTTTCTACTAGCTACGCTAGATGTTAAGAACTTGTTCAATACTATACCCAATGAATACGGAATAGAGGCAGTGAGAGATATATTGCATCATGAAGGATCAATGCATAATGATACACAGTTATTAATATGTACCCTACTAGATCTGGTTTTAAATAACAATGTCTTCTCATATCAAGAGAATCTGTATATACAAACATGGGGTGTAGCTATGGGCACCCCATGTGCCAATTCATATGCGAATTTGGTAATGTACTATTGGGAGTCTAAACATCAGTTTAATAGTGAGTATATGCAAGATATTATATTATACAAACGATTTGTAGACAACATTCTTATTTTGTGGAAGGGGGATGTGTCATCTTTAGAGAGCTTGGTAGTATATCTTGAATCAACCACAGATTTCTTAAGATTTACCTTAGAATATTCCATGACCAAGATTAATTTCTTGGATGTTTCTTTATACAAGGGAGAAGAACGCTCCCTTGCTACTACCCTTTTTAGAAAATCCTGTTGGAAAAATGCTATCCTACAGTATAACAGCATGCATCCTAGATTTATTTTTCCTAATATAGTGAAAAATCAAAAAGCTAGGATTGTCAAGCTATGTGATGAACCCCTTGATAGAGATAGACACTTGGTTACTTTAAAGCAGCTATTTTTGGATAGAGACTATCCAATAAATTTAATGGAGGATCATAATATTAGTAATACTGTGAGTAATAACTGGGATATACGGGGAGTCCACATGAGGGCACCACGATGTAAACAGGTTGATAAGATGAAGCTGGTGCCCTTTACTACTAGATATACAAGTGATAATAGTAATATAGTGAATATCATAAAGAAAAATTGGAATATTCTTCTTACTGATATGGATGTGAAAGAAATAGTAGGGCCAACACCGCACTTTAGATATAGAAATAGCAAGAATCTAAAGCGATGGCTGTGTGTTGATAAGGCTCCAGGTCCATTTAATGGAAGAGATTTTAGAACTGTGATAGGAACCTGGCCATGTAGAAAATGTAAAATGTGTAAGTTTATAAGCAAAGAGAATGAATTCATAGTACCTGTACTGAATTATGCGTATAAATTCACTATACATGCCACTTGTAACACCACTAATCTCATTTATTTAGCCACCTGTGATAAATGTCAAGCTTATTATGTGGGTTTAACCTCTAGGAGACTGAGGGATCGCATATATAATCACACATATGAAATTAGAAACAACATTTCAACTAATGCTTTATTTAAGCATATTAATAAGCACCACGACCATAGCTTTAAGTTTAGGGTCTTGCAAGTGGTTAAGCAATCAATAAGAGGTGGTGACAATATGAATTTTTTAGAGAGGACAGAATTGGAATGGATATTCAGACTGAGGGCACATTTGCAACCTGGTCTGAATAGTGCCATTAATATAAAACCTATACTAGCAGCACGCAGGTAAAATTTTGTCTAATGGCATTATGGCTATTTTATATGTAGTCATATATTGCTGGTCTTAAGCAAATGTATTTTCTTATTGTTATTATGAAAATTTATTATCTTGTGATATGCAATTTACCTACATACATATTTATTATTTTTATATGAACTCTTATTTATTATTTTAATATTAACTATGCGTTCTTGGATAATTTTGACATATTATTGATAATTGTCCGTTTTATATAGGACGCTATGTGATTGTAGAACAGAAAGGGCTGCAATTATTCTTATTATAGTAATATGAATTTGCTATATATACTTTATGTATATGACAACGTTTGCTTCAACTATGCTTTCTTTTAATAATGTCATGGGCTTTATAAAAAGCTTTTTATGATATGGTTCTAATTGACAACATAGATTATTTTAATTATTAATTTTTGATTAGATTTACACATATCAATTATGTATATAATAGGATGTTCTATTTTATATTTGTGAGTTGTCACAGAAACTATTCTGATCTAGGAGATCTACTAGGACCAGTATGATGTTTCTTTAAATGCTAATTGGATCAAATATTTAATTAAGAATGAAGCCAATTGACCTGTTAATTAGTGTTTGAGTTTGTATATAAACCTAATGATTTTAGTGTTTTATTGTAACCTGATGAAGCATACTTGGAGTATGTGAAAGCGCTCATTTTTGTTCCTGTTTTTGTTTGAATAAAAAGCTTGGATTTATTCTATACATCATGGTGGATTCTGATGGTTTCATAAGACATTTTTCTTCTGCTATTACAACGGAGTCCTGTGGATGGTAACTGCCTTGTTGTTTTTACAGAGTACTTCTAGGAGGGTGACATCATCAGCAATGGAAAAGATGGTGATAGGGATTGCATGGAATGTGAGCAGTCTAAAAGCATATTTCTGTCCCCAGGCAGACGGAGACAAACACACACCAGTGGTGTGATCAGGATAACTGCCTATCTACGGACCACTATTACAATACTACATAGATATGAGCCACGCCACAGACACTACACCTTTCAAGACTGTCAATATAATCTTCCAGGTATGCGGACATCGACACGGCTGCTGGCAGTTACGATGTACATACCTGTGAACCAGTGTGTTCAATGTAGGAATCCATCCTGAAGTGGGGTATGGCCATCTGTTGACTGGACGACTACTATCACTATACAGGGTTACAATGGCCATGCCCATACACATAGAGGCACATAACCAACACAAGGTGTCACTGGGCATGCTCACACACCTAGTAGCACATGGCTGTTTAGAATGCACTATGTGTCCATCTACATAATGCTATACTGGGCATGCTCACAGACTTAGTAGCACAGGGCTGTTTTGGATGCACTCTGATTCTAAACACAGAAGGGGACAGTGGCCATGCTATTACAGTTAGATGTGAACAACACATTGTAATGGACTCCGGTGTAGATAGTTGTCATTGTTAGCAGGAACGCTGCACTACATATATCTGATACTGGTCTTCTACACAACATCTGCTGCTGTCCATCTCCTTAGATGTACCAATCTAAACCTGGCACACTAATACCACCTGTGGTGATGTCCTTCCAGGAGTGGCTACTTCGCCCATATAGTGCCATTCATAGATGAATGTCCTGAGACCAGGTTAACACCCTGACACCTAGAGGACAACTGCATTGTATGTGTATGCTAAACAGTGCTAGATGTGTAGCATTCATAATCACAGCTGCCCAATGTAGATCCAACAATAGGGAATACTGACATCTGTGCATTGAGGAACACCCGGCTGAAGGCTCAGTTGTGCACAATAGTACTACCACCATATACCTCAGATAGAGACATGAGGGTCATAACACCGTTACGGACCACTCCAGGTGGTGGTGTCCCCAAGTACATGAAGGCCACTCACATGTACTGACCAGTACACCCTCAAAAGGCATCACAGATGTGTCAGGTGCAGATCACAGTGTCAAAGGCCGCAGTCTAGGATGTAGTCTTCAGACATCACCATGTCCTTGGACCAGCAACACACATCCATACATGTAGTAGAACATATATTAGTACAACACCATGTGACCCATGAAAAGTGGACTGTACCTAGCTCTACATCAACTGTTCAGACTACCCCTGTACTGACACAGTTGCATCATGTGTTATGCAATGCAATGATACCACTGTTCGTAACCAGGTCAGCTGTACACATAACAGGGGCCCTGGGTCATATACAGCAGTAACAGATGACTGTTGCTGTACACCAGTAAACACCCTCATGTTTGGATATGACACACATGTACCTGCCGTGGATATGTACATGCCACACACACAACACATATGTACATAGCATATCTGTTGCTGTTCTTCATGCAGACAGGTGGCTACAGCAATTACACACATGCACATGGAAGGTAGGTCCATGGCTGTTGAATGCTAATAGTACATAAGGTGTGATATCAATGTTGACTGAGTTAACATTCCCTCTGGTCTGTTTACCCATGACAACTATCATATCATACAACAGTCCATGTGTCATATATGTCATCACACATGTCCACCAATTGCAATGCCCACAAACATGGCTAAATGACAGGAATGTAGGACCTACACACATGTACATGTAGTGGTGTGCATTCAGCTACCATGCATGTGCAGTAGCTGATGTTTGCAGGTGATGTGTGTCTTACTACAACATGCAGTTGCAATGCAGCCCCATCATTGCCAACTGTATATGGTGATATACTGACAGTACGGTAAGATGTACATCAGGTATGGATGGATGTGTGGACATAACTAAGTGGTGGGCCATCTTTGCAGATGGATGTTTGCTGAAGACAGTTCACAGGTGTGTCACAAGCCGTCCTACCATAACATGTGCAAACACTAAGCTATGTTTCTGTTAATTGAAGGGGAAGGCATACAACCTACACAGTGGTCAGGGTGTCACTGACTGTAAATCACTTGACACCTGTAACACTTAAGACCTCCCGTGTGCATATATCAGCACAATTGCCAAAGGTAGCATCGGTAATCATTGTAATGCAGGCAATACTGCTGCATGTCTGTCATACGTATCATAAGATAGCAGGTATTTGATTTACAGTACAGCCATGTGTGTTTGCTTGTGTGTCCATATATGCCACGTATGGTGGGAATACATCCCATTGTTACTCACACTCTTGTACACTGTTGAAGAGATCTGTACATACTGCAGTGTAGAAAGCATGACATAGGCAGGGGTGGGGTGTGTATCACACACATGTGAGCTATCTGAATGTGCATGACATAGGTGCATTCAATTGTGAACTCCACAGTGTGTGTGTGTGTATGTATGTATGGCTCCATGGAGTGAGGATGTATGTTATCATAGTGAACAGATAGGACCCCTAACCCCTCCAGGTGATGCAGTCTACTACCCTGTTTAGTTCTCAACAGTTGCTTGTGTATATTGAAGGTGTGTTACTTTTAAGGGTTTCAGCTTTATGTTTATGGCTTTTATTTCAAAATACTATGTGTATGAATCATTTAAGTATTTGTCAACATTTTTATTTCACACACATATCATCCTAACTTTATGGTTATTCCCAATGTATTGTTTTTTGGTAAAGTGTAGGATTTTTTTACATATTGCAATATCTTTTATTTTTCAGTATGTAAAAGCAGGTATTTTCCTGTATGTTTTAAGGTTCTGTATTTTTAAATGTTAAGTGATTATCACTGTTGTGATTAATTTGTACTGAACCAATTAAGATCACTGTATAAAACCTGACTTTATGGTATCATGAGGTAATTCTGAGGAAGTCTGCACACTTGAGCAAACGAAAAGCGCTTTAATTAAACTTATCTTGGATTATTTGCTGTCTATCTGGTGGTTGCTGCTGGTCCAGTCACTTTTTGAACACTTTGTTTTTTGAGAAGAACGTTGGGTGCTTTGTGTTCTGGCTCATTTTGGTATTTATTAGTTGCTTCTGTGTTTGATTTACCCTGTTGATGCTGTCGATCTTAGGCATTACTGACTAGCTGTACATGTGTATTCTCTGTGTCACGTCATGTGGGTGCACAGTACTGTAATGATGATTACCACATAGGCAGGGGTTCTCACCTCAACACTATCAAGTGTGTGTGTGTGTTATAGTGTCATTGACCCCGTGAGTGTTGGTGTGTTACTGTGTGTTTGAATACATTTGTGTGAATACGTGTGTGTGTGTGTGTGTGTGTGTGTGTGTGTGTGTGTGTGTGTGTAGTTGTGTGTTCTCATTTGGTAATGTGAATGTGTATTACTGCTACACAGTGAGGCCTCAAGCTATCAACTGGCCTTTACCCTTGTCATCAGCTAGACCGCTATATAAACTCCCTGGCCCATGTAACTGTACTTGTGATGTCACCTGGTATGGATGTCATGTCTCTAGCCAATGTAGCTTAGTACACAGCTTCCATGCTCCTGGATCAGTAGATTTGTAGATATCGTTGGAATGTCAGCTTTTCTAACAGTGAGGTTGAAGCTACGAATAGCATGCTGGTATTGCCATACATACCTGTGAGTAGTCCACATTTACACATGGGAAACTGCAAACACTGGCACTCAACGGCACATGAAATTAGACCTGAAGGAGGGAAGCAGGACATCATTACCAACATGCTGTTACTGTTGTTACCAAGACACATACTGTGAACAGAAAACAATGCATTCTAAACCTGTACTACATGGTATGTCTGCTGCATGTCAACAGTACACAACAATTGTAATCTACACTTATCTCCCTATTCTGTTCACCCTGTGCATCAGACCATAGGAGCATGTCCCTGCACCGATGGTGTGGATGACAGGGATGTGGCACAGGCATCATCATATGCACAGGGTGATAATGTTTGCCAGGGGCCTAGGCTGCACCAGTGGATGACATCATGTGTGGGTTAGGGCCTGTGATCTAATTGGCCATGTGTGGTTGTTATGCATGTGAGTGTTGCGCTGCCCTACATATGTTTCTGGTGTGTGCGTGTATGTGCGCACACAGTTCTGCCATGTGTCTGGCCTACACAGGGGTATTATTGACAGCTCCAGACTGTACAAACCAGGTTTTACAGCTCACGGTGTCCGGCCACGGCCATGTGACCTGTGTCTGCCAGGGGTTGCACAGGCACTACCAGGCAGAGGTGCAGATTGGGTATTGTCCAATGACACATGTCCACTGGAACTGTGTCCCCATTGGGACCATCCAGGGCCATGTGCATGTGGCCTGCTGTGTCCTGGTGTGGACAGCACAGCACCAGCTGCACTACTGCTGCTACCGCCACTATGGGAAGGGGCATGTGAGGTAGCTCATTCACGTAGACCTGCACCAGGTGATGTAGCTGGCCTATGTCCATGTGCCCTACGCCTCACTCCTACCAGATGTTCCATCACAGACAGCTCACACTCGTGGATTGTCATGCCACGGTCAAGGATTCCAACCATGTCACCCAATCGTCTGTCCAGAACCTCAGCAATCTGCTGTTGAGCATTTGCCAATGCCTGGATGTTGTCATTTAAAGAATGGATAGCAGCCCTCTGAAGCCTCTGCCCTTCTCTGTTCTGCTGTTCAGCACATGCCTATGCCACCATTACACCCTGAAACATGCATCTGGTGACACCAGCTGCTGCATTCTGTTTTGCAGAGGCATGCCAGCCAGAGGTCCTCCTACGAGCAGCACGGGCCACATGCCTGTGTGGCCCATCTCCAGTCATTTGCCTGACACCATGGTGTGAATACACACCTTCCGTAGCCACCACACTTTTCTGTTCCAAACTACCACGCGCCAACTGTCCTTCCTCTATGGCCACTGGTGATGGGGTATGTGTTGGCATGAGATCTTTGTGCGGGGATGAGGGGGATATAGGTGGAATGGCAACCAATGTCACAAATTCAGCCCCTGACAACCCTGCCTGTGCCTCAAGCATATGTTCATCATCACTGCTAGAGTCTGTGGGGACACTAACATCAGATGGACTGCAGGAGGGTAACACACCTGCATCACCTGTGAAGGCAAACAAAGACTCTACATTACAATACAGATACACACACACACACACACAGACACACACACACACACACACACACACACACACACACACACACACACACACACACACACCATGCATGTGATTTGACAGAAGGCATGCAACATGCATGTGATACAGCAGATGGCATGCAGCTCAGACAATAATAGTGGTAGTTATTATACATCCCTGGGTTGCACACAACAGCAAGCATGTGTCATCGCAGAGGCCATGCATTTCACACAATCATGGTAGTAAGCATGCGTCCCTGAGTTACACCATCTGGACCAGCACAGGTTGACAGTACACATGGCTGATGTGTGGCATATGACCTTGACATTAGCATGTAGTATGACATGTAATCTGCTGACGTGTGCATTAACATGCATACATGTTTAACACAATGGTGTCCTGTCACAAATACAGTGGGGTAATGGTGTCACATTGCAGTGTTGTCTGTCCACCCTACAGATAAAATGCACATTTAGCAGATGTGCATGACCATTGAAGGGTATTATGAGGCGTGTATATTGCTATACAGTGTGAAGTACAGACACAGTGCCATTGCATGGAATCATGAGGCGTCTCTATTGCTATACAGTGTGAATTACAGACACAGTGCATAGCCATGACTGTGTGCATACAGAATACATATATACTGTGGATTGTGACCCACATCACTGAGGTGTATATACACTAAACCATGATATGGAATGTGTGGCACAGGTCACTGAAGGGCATACGGATGACACCCCTGCACATCTGCAAACATATTTTAGCTTCCTGGAAACCATGTACACACATGGCAGACTTGTCAATACACCATGTCCCACATGACATTTGTGTACCACACACATGAGGTGCATGGCTGACAGTGATGTCCAATAGCAGCAAGGGAAATTTACTCTATCTGTGGCCTGATGTGGATGTCTGCATATGTATGTGGATGCTGTACATGTGACTACTGTCATGCTGTGACACAGTCATGACGTTCAACACATCTTATGTGGTTGAATGAAGTTACACCTCCACAAGCTGTGCACAGGCTTGTAGGATGTCCAGTGTTCCACATCTGCAATATAACCATTCAACAAAGGCTATAGTTGGACCATGTGTAGCCAATGTACAACAGGGTGTACACACAAACACATCACATCTACTGTGTGTTGCTACATGTCTCTGGCTATCCTCCATGGCCATGTGTGAACATGTGTTGGCCAAATGGTTGTGATGGCCATCTATTTCACATGTCTGTGTTGTCCCATATGACATACACCCATAGATGTCATATAATCCACTGTCCACAGGGTTATGCAGACAAAGGGTTGTATGTTTGGTATGTGGGGTATGTTTTATGGGATAGTGAGACAGTGTTGCAGCCGGCCCACTACATGTCATGGACATGTCAGATGGCACATCACAATGTGTGCACTCATAGCAGGGGCATAATCCACAATGGTGAATCCTGTGGGCTGCCCATACTCCAGCTCACTGTGTAGTACTGTTTGTGTACCCCACCTGTGGAGTTCTGATATGTAGTACATGTTCCTACATTGAACAACACCTCCATCATTGTATGCACAGCTAACCACACATCTAGCAATGACAGTTTTTGAGGTTTCATGTCAGTGTTTCACTTAGTTTGTAAGTATTGCACATGGGTAGCCAGTGTGATGGATTGCAGATGCGACCTGTATATTGTGACCGGATCATACATTATGTGTACATGTGTTAACTGGCCACATGGTGAATAGATCTGTGCATTAACATGCCTGATACTTATAACTGTCTCACCTGCAATGACCTGCTGTCTTAGCGGAATGCCAGAGGTACCTATATAGAGGTGACACAGCAGTATGATCATTATCCATGCCTGTATGATAGGTTACAGGGTGCAATGTGCATGTTAACACATTTGCCAGTACAATAGGATATAGTATGGAGTATGCACATGTGTGCATACACAGAGTAGCATACTATAGTATGCGGCATGTGTGTATACATGCCTTGCATATGATATTACATTAAATATTGTACAGTGACACATGCAACTTTATGGGATGTAATAGTTATATGTGCAGTAGTGACTTACCAGGCAACTCCAGGCTCGGTGGCTGAGAGACACCCACCTCCACAATGTCAGCTAAGGCTTGTGGATGCTGTTCTGATGGTGTCCCCAGGTTGGCCAGTAGATTCTCGGTATGTGTGAGTCGGGACTGGGTTGGTGGCCCACCACCTGTTGCACCTTGTTCCCTAGCGATTGCATTTGCACGCTGTTTTGCACATCTGATCAGGTTCATGCAATGTGTGCGCACCTGCTGGTATGTGCGGTTATAGGCACCCATATCATTAACCCTCCTGCGAAGTTCCTGCTGCAGGTCATCCCAGTGCTGTGCATCCTGTGGCACATGGCTAAATAGGACATCATAGTTGTCTTGGAGGTAAGGTATAAGGGCCTCATGCTCCAAGTGGATATAGGCTGGGAGCCTTGCTCGCAGCATATCTGGAAGACATAATGATGGAGACAGGTCACAGTATCTCAGAGATGCACAGAGATACAGCTACACAGACATGTGTATCACATTTATTACATACAAACAGCTGTCTTTGCAAATCTTCATGACACTGACACCACTGACATGTTTGTGTCAAACACATGTGACACCCAATGGGGATTGGATATTATCACCATATATGTGTGTCACCTGATTACATTTCTCATACTCCATGTGGATGCTGTCTTGATGTGGGCATGTCTGTTTGCCTGTGCTGGTGTTCTTACCTATCAGCAATGCCTGGTTGTGTCCACATTAATGCTGCCGACCTTGATGCTGTGTATATGTCACATATAAACACATACACTGCCTTAATGGACATGACCTGTGACAATGCAGACATGCACACGGAAGCATTTACATGCATGTGTTTTGCCATATACATCTACACGGCACTGTACAGCAGTGCAACATCTTGCCACATATCGCCTGTGTTGCACATGTGATACACATGGAACACTGGCTAGCCTGATGGTATTTGCAGGGATGGTTATCAACTATAGCATGTACGGCCAAGGTCATATAGTAGTCTGTATGTCCTGGGCCATGTATGAGCCTAGGATGTAAGGTTACCTAGCTGTAGCTGACAGCGTGTTTCCGGTGCCAGGTGAAGCAGTGCCACATAACTGATCCACATGGTTAATGACACATCTACCATGCGGTCATCACACCATGTCTGATAGAGGTGAAATGTGCAGCTTTGCTGGACAGGGTTGCATAGTATGGCAGGAGTATGTAACGTGTATGGCACAAGGATCTGTCCAGCATGTGGCGATCCTTGTACTAGGAAGGTGGATGTCCATGACGTATGTATTTCAGATCAGGATATGTACATGTAGCATGTCCAACATCACAGTGTTGGACATGTCTTTATGCAGGGTAGGCATCATGCTACATAGTAGAGATGAGGATTGTGAAGGCTGGTGTCAGCCATCCAAACATGGCAAATACCCCTTAAAGGTGATATGTGATCTGATATTTGTCACTTGAGTGATGACTATGGCTGTACAATGATCTCCATGTTCATGGATGGCACTCTGTCATGACTAGGGTTGCCTCTTATGACTACCTAATAGGCTTGGTGATGTCACTAGCTCAGGGAGGTAAACTGCACAGCAGTATCCCTTACACACAGTGTCCATTATGTTGACCGCTGCCTAGGTGGTTGTTCATGGGTACAGGGTTATTAACCTAGCGGTGACAATGCAATATGCAGCTGTCAAATTGTGCACATATGTCACACACCTCACCCACAAAGCCCCTTCTGTATGTTGTCCACAACACTGAGTCAGTTATTGCTCCTAGGTCATAGCCATTCGCATACTTGCATAGGCAGATGCCTCTCATTTTTCTGTGTGGTATGGGCTACAATGAGGGGGAGTACAACAATCTAACCCTGTTTTACTGTAGCTGCCACTGGTGTGATATGCACATATTACTCAGGCACCTTTTGTAGTGTTGGTTCTGTCAACAGTCTACTGGCAGAACACTCCTGTGACATACAAAGGTACATCTAGTATACTGAGTGTAGGTGGAACACAGTATGGGTGATGATGTCCTTTGACCTGTCAAAGGTATGATATGCAGTGTGAAATCATCCGTACTGTCATCTACATCTGTACTGCTAACAACATATACGTTGATTAAGGTTCATGGACTTTCAGACCAGACTCAGCAGGGTAGTAGTGCAGTGCCTCCCATTATGAGTGGTGTCTCCACTTTGTGGGTTGTGATAACTGTTGGTGTGCACCATTCAGTGTTTTCACAGACTGACATGAAGCTATGTTTTACATGATGTGCATGTGCAGAGCAAACTGTTTTGCCATATGTGTATGATACAACCAGGGATGTGGACAGGTCCCATGCAGCCTGAGTGCACCTTGTACCATCATAGTTATGGTTACAGGGGCTCTGTAGTGTTAATGGATATGTGATTGTGTACCTGCTGGGGGGGGGGGGGCAGTGTGTTTATGTTATCCAACACCCTATCTGTATTGCTTATTCATGCTCAGCACTTGTTCAGAACATGTAAGCACTTCATGAACTACTAATTACTATAGCACTCAGTCCTCCTCATTACCTACAGGCAGACACTGTTTGTACTTACATTTCCCGCTTGCTTAGAGTAAAACAGCTCTTGTACACACTTTCCTCACATATCTAGTGGGAAATAGTTAAATATTCAGGCATGTCCAAGTGTCAATTCCCAATGTTATCGCCTGTCTATACGATGAATAAGGCATCATGAGGCAATATAGAAATTGTCTCATGTACACAGTCAATATTCCCCTCCCAACATACAAAACTACAACCTGTGGGAGATGCACATATCTAGCCATGCTGGAGGTAAAGCTCTCTCCAACCCAGACTGAACCTGACAATCTTGTGGGGATGTTAAACGTTTGCACCATACCACACTCATCACATAGTCTCACTAGATCTGCACCACCACAGGCCACACATACTAAGACTATAGCATTTGCGGAGCCTCTCAATACTACTCTGTCTAGGCAACAGAGAGCTCCAAAGCAGAAATGCAGGCAGCCCCCATCCCCCAGCACAACACCAATTACTTATAGCCCACAGACTCAGTGTGCCCATCAACGACAGCCAATAGGGTGATATAATGTACTCAACACACTAGTCATAGGTGACTCTATAGGCAGTCACACTGATGTCCCACTCAGCAGGCTACACAAGGTGATAGTTACTGTCAGCTGCCTGTCGGGTAACAGGATCCGCAACATAACCTATGCACTCAGGTCACTCCTCAACAGGTACAATATGACTGTGTCATTCTCCATGTTAGTGTGAATGCCCTGAGATGTACCTTCCTGGACTACAAGTAAAGAGACATGGGATAGCTCTCCGATCTTGTAGCCCAGGCAGGTATCACCCTAGCCCTGAGTAGCATTTGGCCACCATCCAGACTGATAACGCAGTACAAGGACAAAATGATTTACTTCAACAATTGGCTATGCTTCTGGTGTCATTCCAAGGGTATCCAGTATCTGTCTGCTTTGAATGACATGGTCGACAGAACAC
This sequence comes from Protopterus annectens, assembly GCF_019279795.1. Taxonomy (NCBI): domain Eukaryota; kingdom Metazoa; phylum Chordata; order Ceratodontiformes; family Protopteridae; genus Protopterus; species Protopterus annectens. The sequence goes on from NC_056739.1 coordinate 1,874,418,780, forward strand.
GATGCTTTGGCACAGATGGCCTGCACCTGTCGGCCCTGGGATTACGGATAATGGCTAAGGCTCTTGCTGCTCCTATAGTGACTGTTTTAAGCACGGTTCAAATAACATATTCACCACCATAACAGGAACAGGCAAGCAAAACCTAAGGGTAATGCTACTCAATGCTTAACGTGTTCATCTCAAACACACTCACCTGAGGCACTCCTTGTAATGGACCACTTCGATATCTGTGCAGTGACTGGGACCTGCTTCTAGGCTCCTGAGAGCACCCCTGAACTACCAGGCTATTACTCATACCACACCTTTCAGTCATGTAACCAGGACTGGAACACCCACGGCAGAGGTGTGTCCATATTTCCACTATTTCACTCCACTAGTGAAGACCCCTTCTCCATTCTTTCTGAGCTTAGGGCTTACCTCACAACTCTCCTTGTGCCAGAATAGAACTGACCCTAACTACTCCCTCATCCATACCTTTAGCCCACTCCTTACACTTTGTCCAGACCCACTCCACATCACCTTCTACTACTTACACTTACTTATATTGCTCTCTGATAGTCTCTCGCTCCTCTTCTGCTCTTGGGCTCAACCCGCTCTGTTCGCCTCAAGTGGCTCACTCCGCTCCCCTACCCTGCCCCCAAATTCCACCCGCCCCCAGCCCATCTACATTTATCCCTCCAACATACCACTCCCACTTCCATTCTACTCCAATCAGTACTCAGTCCTCTGAACACACCTTCCTTCTTTTCCCGCCAAAACTAACTTTCTTTCTCATCCCCATTCTCAACTAATTAACCAATCCTACTCCTTTCCCTCTTTTAGACCACACCCCTCTATATCCAATACTACTGTCCTTCAGTTGTAATATATCATATACTCTCTCTATATAACTCTATCTCCCTTACACCAATACCAATATCCTTTCACTGCCCTACTGTCACCTTTCACAACATGCTCTCTAGATACCCCTCCATCTTTCCTTCACTATTGCTTCTCCTCTCCTTATCTTACTTACACCATCTCTCCCAGCCTACTATTTGCTCCAACTCCCATTCCTTTCATATAACTAACCACCACAATTCACCTCCACTACAATCTTACTCCCACATTTCTTCCTATCTTTATCACTCAGACAACCTTCTTCTTTTTCGTTTCAAACTTATCCCCATCACACATTCCCAATTCCTATAGGAACTAGCAAATCCCTACATTTCACAATAAACCCCAATCTCACAACCCTGCTGTCCATTAACCTAAACTATTACATACAACACCTGATCAGTACTCTCTTATCAGGTGACATCCATCCCAACCCAGGCCCTGCCAATATAACCACCACAACTAAATCTTTACTATTCACTTCCTTAAACTCACAAAGTATCATTAAGAAAGTCCCCAACCTTCATGCCTGGCTTTTACACAACAAACCTGACTTTTTAACTATTTCTGAAACCTGGTTGAAACCACATATTAAGGACTCTGAAATAGTTCCCCCAAACTACTCAATCATAAGAAAAGACAGACCTCTCAAAAAAGGCGGAGGAGTAGCCCTTATATATTCCTCTTCCCTAGTAGTTTCCCCCTACAACAAACCTATCCCACACTTAACGCTGAACTTCTCCTTACCATATCTCAAATCAATAACCACAAACAAATATGTATAGCTTCCGTCTATATCCCTCCAGGTGACAATATTCCTACACTTGAACTTATCCTTTCTTGGCTATCCAGTAACATTAGTAATGAAACCATAATCCTAGGAGACGTAAACATTAACTGGGCCCTTATCCAAGCTCCTTCAAACAACACTAATATTAACCTCTACCATTTCTCACAACTGATCAACTTGCCTACTCACCCAGCCAAAAAACCCTCTGATGGGAGTATACTGGACTGGATCCTAGTCTCCCACCCCCACTACTTCACCAAAAGTGGCATCCTTCCCGACCCACTAGGCGACCACTTACCCACCTTTACCCACCGACTTTCAACTACCCTTCAATGGACCCACAACTTCATTACTATCCGCAACCAGAAAAACTTTAACCCTATAACTTTTTCAAACTCACTTAATGCAGTAAACTGGGCTTGTCTAAAAACATTACCTCTAGACAATGCAGTCTCATACTTCAACTCCACATTCCTAAAATTACTTGACTCTCAAGCTCCCCTACAGACTAAGAGAATAAAAACTAAATCAGCCCCTTGGCTATCTAAAACTACTCTATCTCTCATGAGACAAAGAGACAAAGTGTGGGCACGCTACCAAAAACACAAGACAACCCCACTCCTCATGAATACAAACTGCTCCGCAATAAAGCTAAAAAACTTATCTATTCTGATTGACAAAACTATTTCTCCACACTCCAAAACCAAAACAAAAGCAACCCTCAAAAATTCTGGAAAGGAATCTCCACTCTCCTCCACCCCAGCAAACCAGATACTCCTACCCCTGATCCAAATGCTCCAGAACTAGATTTAGCCACACAATTTAACTCCTTCTTTATTGACTCTATTTCAAAACTAACCTCCTCATTCTCTACCTCCTCCCAATCCACTAATTCCTCTACCTCCTCTTCCACACAAATTCTATCCTCACCCATACAACCCCAAAAATTCAACACCACCCGACTGCACTATCTTCACTTTAAATCCCATTCCTACAACTACTATTAAGAAACTCCTCCAGAAATTAAAACCATGTACCAATGCTCCTGATAATATCCCTTCTTACTTTCTTAACATTGCTGCCGAAAGTCTGGCCTACCCTATTAGCATCCTAATCAACGCTCCCTACTAGAAGGCACAGTTCCCCAAATTTGGAAACAAGCCTTTATTATACCATTACACAAAGGAGGTAACAATAATAACACTACCAATTTTAGACCCATAGCCATCCTGTCCCCCATTTCAAAAATCCTTGAGAAATGTGTGCAAATCCAACTCCTTCCTCATCTCCTAGATAACAACCTCATAACCCCCACAGCATGTCTTCAGACCTAATCATAGTACCATGACTGCCCTTCTCTCTTTCCTTGAAATAGTAAATAAAGCCGAGACTCTGGACAATTTGTTTCCACCTTACTCCTTGATCTTTCCAAAGCCTTCGATACTATCTCTCACAGCCTGCTCTTAACTAAACTCTCCAAACTCTACCTATCCTCCTCCTCTCTGAACTGGTTCTCTAGTTATCTATCAGACAGAAATCAAGCTGTAAAATGGAAAAAAGCAACTTCCTCCTTCCTAAGCACCCCCATCGGAGTCCCACAAGGCTCTATATTGGGCCCTCTTCTATTCAACATCTTTATTAATGACTTCCACAAATCTATCCCTTTCTCTAGCATTATCCAATATGCAGATGACTCCACTATCATCTGCTCCGCCTCTTCTATCTCCATCCTACAAAAACTTACTCAAGACGCCTTCTCTTCCACTGAGCAATGGATGCTTTGCAATCATCTAGCTCTCAATGCCACAAAGACCAAATTAATGTTATTTACTCCCTCCAAACTCCCTCCCCCCAACATAAACTCACTCTTAGTTACCAGTCAAAATAACTCTCCTCTTGAAATAGTGTCAGAGACCAAACTTCTTGGGGTCCACATTGACAACCAACTAAAATTTAGTTCCCACCTACAAAGAACATCAAAAAAACACACCAAAAACTTGGTATGCTATACAGACAAAATGCCTACCTCACACCTACCACTAAAATCACTCTAGCTTCTTCCTTCCTCATTCCCTCCCTCCTCTATGGTGCCCCACTTCTTACTAATATTCAGTGCTCCTTATAAAAACAGCTCACCTCTTGCTATAACAAAATAGCTAGATTCGCTACCACCCATAAGTCTTCCACTCACCACTGTCTCTCCCTCCATAAACTAAAATGGTTAGAACTTCCCAACTATCTTGCTTATACTCAACTAACTCTAGCCCACATGCTTATTCTAAACCCCTCCAACTGTCCCTCCCTCTCCTCTGCCTTTAAAATTCACCATCCAAATAGAGTTCTAAGGTCTAATAATCAAAATCTTCTAGAGGTCCACAAACCAAATCATCCCCCAGGCAAAAGCCTCCTTTCCTTCAGCCTTGCTCGCCTCTGGAATTCCCTACCTCCAAACATCCGCACTACTTCTAACCACTCCACCTTCAAGAAATCACTTTTCTTACACCTAGAATCTCAATGGGAATGCTCTTGTACCCACCCCACATAACCAACTCCACCTTTCCCTGTACTAACATTATACTCTATTCATCTACTATGCTCGTTCATTAAAATGCTTTTATGTTTTGCTTTTATTCCTTCATTAGCCTGTACCAAGATTGTCACTGACAAATCTTAAGTACATTTATGTTTTTGCTTATGTTTTGCTTATGTTCTTTTATAGTATGTACCTATATATTTACAGTCAATGTTTTTGTAAATTGATTTTCTTTTTTGGAGCTTTTCTCCCCAGGACTCCATTGAAAACGGGTTCTTTAATGGCCCAATGGACTATCCTGGTAAACCAACTGCAATAAATAAATAAATAAATAAATATTTCCCAAGGATATTCACACCTCCAGGCTGGTTGCTTAGCACAATGCATCAGAGGTAATCCGAGTGCAACTAACTCTTGCCATAACTGCTATATACATTGTAGCTTGCTACAGATCCCACACCATACCTCACAGTTAACGGTCCTCACTTCTTGGTGTACTGGAATGTAGGGTTCAAACAGACACTACTGATGTGCAACTTATACTACCACACCATTAACTGGGATATCTATTCATGTACCAACACATTAGGCCAACGCTTTCTGGAATTCATAACTTCCAATCACCTGGATCAACCTATCCACACCACCACCAGGGCCAACAATATCCTAGACCTGGTCATTACCAAAATGTGTGACTGGTGTTCCACACCTGGGGTTATCTCCTTGTTGGTCAGATCCGAACATATGCTAATCACCCTTGTTATCCACATCCCGGCACCATACCCTTTACGGAAAACACAGTACAATATTTCTACAAAGCCAACGTCAGGTTTCTTATGACAGCAGTAATAAACGTCATGACACCTGTGCAGATGGACAATGCAGATACAACTGCTGAATCATGCACAACTGCACTTAATTAGCACTTACACGACTGCATGGATCATGCTATCCCAAACAGAGCCATGACAGTACTCACCAGAAAACGGACACCACTCTGGTGGTCCACTGCTATGGACATAATGTACAACAGAAGGATGAGACTGTTGCAAAGTAGAGTACAATCACATGAGTGGAGGAGCTCCATGGTCAGCCTCAGTAAGAATCTGAGATCCCTCATCACATCCTCCAAATCTAGCTACGTAAACATTACCGCAACTAATTCCAAGGACTACCACAAGGCGTTCTAGAGATATGTCACTACTCTCGATGGCGATACCCACATCTGCTCTGACATACAGCAGTAAGGAATGAACATTACAGAACCGACTGATATTGGCAAAATCCTGGCAGATAGGTTCAGTGCTAACCTTACACCCTTCTCACACCCTAAAGGGCCCATATCTATACAGGAACGATGCAGAGTCCCAGCAATAACAACTATGCAGTTCAAAGCTGCACTCTCTAAAGCCAGGAACACAGCATCCATGTAACTGTAAAACATCCCGTGCTGCAATTTCCACAAACTTCAGAATGAAATGGCTCCCAATTTGGGCACCATATTCACTAATAGCCTTGCATCAGGCATTGTGGCCCCTGAATTTGCACACAGCAACAGTTATCACACTCCACAAAGGTGGCGCCACAATGGACCAGGGGAACTATTGCCCTATATGCCTGACTAGACTGTTCTGCAAGGCTATGGAGTACATCATCATGGATCTCATTCACTGAGACATTGGTGGCCTCCAAACCTTTGATCCCACCCAGTTTGGATTTGTTAGGGCCAGACCATGCCTCCTAAACCTGGTGGAGTCCTTTGAGACAGTTACCAAGGCAGTAGATAAGGGTAAGGAGGTCCACACAGCCTACCTTGACCTCTCAAAGGCTTTCAACACTGTCCCCCATTTGGGTATTGTCAACATACACATCCACCTGCACATTAACCCCTACATCACAAGATGTTATGCAAAGTGGCTCACGGACAGAAGCCACACAGTGAGGGTAGCATACCATAGTTCCTACTGTAAATCACTTACAATTGGCATCCCCCAGTCCTTGGTCATAGGGTCCCTCATGTTCAGTATATGCTTCTCTGAGGTACAGGCTAGCACAGGAGGACTTACCCTGAATAGGTTTGCAGATGACTGCAAACTAGGGGCCATGATTGATTCCCCAGCTGATACAGACACCCTCCATAAGGGTGTCACTGGGACGGATACCTGGTGTCAATAACATGGCCTCAAGCTGCATGCCACAAGGTGCATAGACAACTCCTTTGGATTACACCAATCACCCATGGACTATCATATAGGTGGTAGTCCCCTACATACATAAGATGGAATAAGGGATCTTAGAACCCAAGTAGATGGCATTCACTCCTTTGATAACCATATTGCCAAGGTGGTGTGGATATCCTTCTACGTGGCCTCCCTAATCTCTAATGGGTTTGTAGCCAGAACAAAGGCAGCCGTTGTGCCTCTCTACTCATGTCTTATGAAACACATTAAAGGGTACAACACCCCATTTGGGATGTATCTTATGAGACAACAGCAATGGCTTTAAATACCACAACATTATCACACCAAGAGAAATACTGACATCTGAAGAATGACGTATGTATCCCAACTACTGAAACCCCAACTGTACTCGTTTGCATAACCCATACTCAGAGGTGATCCCTGCTGAACATACAAGGCCCATGTCCAAAATAATATTGATGGATATGCTCCACATAAGCAAAAGCCACTGAGAGCCACATGCTCTGGGATATGTACCTAAATGCAATGATGACTAGGATGTGCTGGAGGGATACATTCCTGACCCGGACACTCACCATGCTTTGAAACATGATTCCTATGTACATCAGGCATGGACTCTCACTAGCACTCTTCAAGAGATACCTCAATGGGTGGATGGGAGACAGACATGTACACCAGGGATCACTGCAGTGGCTCTGCTGTACAGAGGCGCAGGAAACGAATGGCTCTGCTGTTCACAGGCACAGGACACTAACCTAGGGAGGTGCCGCAAGTGAAAACATTGTAGTTAGGTTTATGAATGGCCTTGGCCAGACAGCATAGTACCTAACTATGAACTTATGAAGCTATTACATGTCCTTTGTGCATGGATAATTGACTAGCTCTTTCATTTCAATTAGCTATCATGCTGATACACTGTCTGGTGACTAAAAGTCATATGTATCCTGTTATTGTGTATTGTACATGCCAATAGACATACCTGATGTTTGCATAACATAACAATAATGCTATGCAAAATGTTAGACGTATCTACCTACAATACTGTACATTACACATTTTTGCCAAAATATCCCACAATGCAAATCATAATTGCACAGCAGGACCACCTTAGACATGTTATTCTCAGTTATAGGCCCATACATATGCCTACTGTTACAGCATATCAACATATACTATCCCCTGTTATGGCACGTACTTGTTGGACAAACCCTGCTGCTGACAGCGGTTGGAGTGGAATTTTTGTGTTTAAAGTCCTTATATAGCATCCCTTGTGATGCATGAGGTGTTTACCTTGTGGCCCACAGCAGTACACACAATTTCTATGAGCATTACTATGCTCACCAATATATCACTACATAATACCTTTTCCCACTATATGCATTGCGTACACTTTAATTAATACAGAACAGGTGCTACATACACTAACATAATGAGTGTTCTACATACCTTATTAGTATCCCGAGTTGACGGTAATATAAGTCCTATTCGTTTTCTGTTGTAAAGTTTTTCTGGTATGTACATACGGTTTGAATGTATGACAAGCCATCCTTTTATACTTAGATATCAGTAACATGTGGTATCCTGCCACCAATTGGTGTTCTGGAGTAGATGATTACATGCACATCAGCTGTGCAGCTACTCCATTAGCCAATGACATGGCAACAGTGGGGTATAATTGAATACTCCACTTGGGCATTGTCCCTTTGCCCTACCTTCAAGGAAGACGGCCTGGATGTGTTGTTTGTGATGAATTGCAACAGCTATATGGAGACACACAGAGATATATTAACTTCATGGCCCCCATGGATTGTGTGTAGTGGCTAGAGGATGTAGTTCTACATGTGAGTCCAGCTGTTATATCAGCCGTCTGATACGGGATTATTGCAACAAAACCCTGTAACATCGGCGTATGTTCCATTGTACAACAGCAACAATTTCACATAGGGCCATTATAGTGTGTCTCTGACAAGGAATGTTAAGGCTTCTGCAGATGTCATAGAGTGAGTAGATGTTTGTGATGTTATTACAATCTGTATTGCAATTGTTTTGGGTGTGGGGGAGATGTAGGTGGGTGTACATAGCAGATGCAGGTGTGTAGGAACTGCGTTTATACATATTCAATATGTGCGTGAGGGCTTCTTCCCTATTTGAAGACCTATTCTTTACTAGACTAATACTATGGTAATTGCAGGCTTATTCATTAAGCCATTGTTAATTGGTTCCTGTATAGGATGCAGGTGATGTTGGTCCTTCAACCCCTTTGGAAATACATCGGTATGTAATGAAATGTTGCTACATGAAAGCTGTCTCGTGTATTTCTGTCACAGATATTTGCACTCATTGAAGTTGTGTTGATGACTGAACCTCTGGCTTGGATTGCCACCTTTTCAAATGGCCATAGTGGGACATTTGCAGGACACACATCGGATTTTAGTGGCTGACACATGCCCATGGTCAGTACAAAGTATAGAACTTTACATATATGCCTAGATAAAAGCTTCTATTCTTGTAGAAGTTTACTTGCTTATCCTGTTTCTTGTTACATGTAGGTATTTTAGATACAGATGACTATTTTATGCAACAATTACATTAAATATGGAACATGCCAAATGTCTCGAGATTGTAGGACATTAGTATTTGTCCTCATTTTGGTCAGGACACTACCGCACATAGAGGGATTGCCCCTCACAAGGTGTGACAGGTGGTAACCCTATCTTTGGCTCATGTCCATAGCACACATTTGTAAAAGTGTATAGACATAGATACTCTCCATATCCTATGTTCATAATGTTTGGTCGTGGTGGAATGTGATTGCTATGGTCCATGTTATGCACATATTTGAAGACTTTAACCACTGTATACGGCATACCCATGGATTCAGGAATGCACACACTTCCAACGACCACATTACCATTCCCAGACTCCCAAACCCCACAATACCGAACACTCAAACTTGCGAAAAACTCCCGGAACTAACACAAACTCAGAACACACACACACACACACACACACAGACACACTGCTACCCATCACATCCAATCAAACCATCTTACACTAGGTATGGCCAGGTGGCCATACCCCCATACAAACCCCGTGTGGGTGGCTGCTCCCCCCACACCACACCTACTGTAATAATCTATCTCCGAGATAGCACAAACAGACACACGAAGCAAACCCAAACACACACATTACAGTCCCCCAGAAACACACACCACACTCAGAACACACACTTACACACACTACAGCAATTAGAAACACACTTAAACACAGTAACTACCTGGACTGCAGCACCAGAAGCACTAACTAAATGTCCCTTAACATCGTGATAATAGTACTCGCGGTTCGAGTGTGCCGCGGTACTGTGGCTTTTCAGACTTTAAGCCTCGTGATTACACGCATTGGTATGTAAAGTATTTGGTAGTATCCTATTTATATGTACCTCCATGGTTGTGTAGATGTTGTTAACCTATCTATATATTTGCATATATATGTATATCCATATATATCGACATATATCTCTCTATCACCCTTTCTCTCTATATATTATATATATATATATATATATATATATATATATATATATATATATATATATATATATATATATATATATATATATATATATATATATGTATATATATATATATATATATATATATATATATATATATATATATATATATATATATATATATAGCGAGAGAGAGAGAGAGAATACATCTTTTATTGAGTACATGGTGGTCTATACTATTTCCTGAACTCTGCCCTTTTGTGTTTTAACCTGTTACGATACACACCTGCCATTGGTACATCTCAGGTAGCTTAGTGGTAGGTTATTGTGAAGACTGTGTACATGGTTGCATGTTCTATTCCTGGCAGTGGTCGTTTTACCTCTCAGAGCAGGCACTATTAGTACAAGGGTAAATAATGCACATTTCAGCGGTTCTGGGCAGCTTTGCCCGTGATCTGTGTGATATTCAGCAAAGGTTAGACCTGTGTTGCACATATCCATGTAGTCATGTTTAAACGACGCTTACAGGCACTTACTGGTGCAAAAACCCGCTAACGTACTTAAATGTGCTCTAATGATTTGCATCCAACATCCATTATTTGGGACATCAGAATTATGTAACAGCCCTTGCAGATCGTGGAACCGGGACCATGCATGAGAGAGTTAGTATTTACCACTGGGGCATCTGGGATATGTGCAAGTGTTATGGTGTTTAGTATGTAGACTGTACTATGGCTGTTCCTCCATACTGCAAACAAATGTGTAACTCAGTTAGTTTACATATGGATGATACCTGTTAATGGTATGTCCAAGTGATGCTTAATGGATGTGTTCCAGCTATGGGAATCCATGTCACAGTGAGCCACACACTGTAATGTGCTACACCTTGCCACAACCATAACTGGAGAATGCTGGGGTGACAGATACCTGTCATGGGTACTCCCCATGCTTTGGAACTACATCCCTGATTACATTATATGGAGCCCCTCATCAACACACCAGGGAATCCTTGCAGAGTGGGTGGGGAACAGTGGTTACACCCCAGGGATCCCGCAATTGGTTCTGCTCCACAGAGGGACAGTTAGTTAATCAATGGGGTGGCGACAGCAAACACATTTTGGCTAGGCTTATGAATGGCCTCTGACAATTAGGCATGTACCTACCGATGTACCTAGGAACCTATACATACAGTATTAACACATGCTGTTAGCTTAATTTACTGTTCTGGTATTGACTTACCTTGTGCCAATAGCAGTTGTGTGTGCAATAGTTGAGGGCTATGTAGGATGCACACAGTAGACCATCTATACATGACAATTTACAGGTGGTTGTGTGTGTGTGCCATCCATTTTAATGTGTGTGCAGGTGGAGAAGTGTGGCAGTCTGTTGGGGCCTACATTGTCAGAGTATGTGCTATACGTTCCCTCTTTGCCAAGGCATGGGCATATTGGGTACGCCTCCGTCTGCCTACTGGGGGTGGCACAGTGTGTTTGTGGTCTGAAGCCCTCTGTGCCTGTGGTGCCCTTGGCAATTACGGTGGGCTATGATTGCCTTCACCATTATGTCCCTGCTGCAGCTGTTTCCTCAGGATCATATTATGTAGCATGGCATAAACTATGAAGATGTGGGCACACATGCCTGGAGAGTACTGCAAGGCTCCACCAGATGTGTCCAAGCAACTGAACTGTGATTTCAGCATCCCAAACACACGCTCTATGATGATTCTGGTTTGTGTGTGTGTCTCATTATGGTGTTCTTGCATGGGTGTGTGTGCATTTCTGATGGGAGTCATCATCCACGGCTCCAGTGCATAGCCAGCATCCCCCACAAGGTGGCCATATGGGATGTCCTCCCTGACAAATACCTGGTACAGCTGTGAGGCATGCCAGATGTGAGAGTCGTGGTACCTTCCAGGGCTGCCAGCACACACATCCATGATAATGCCCTGGGCATTGCACACGACCTGGCAGTTGATGGAGTGGTATCCCTTGTGGTTTATGTAGCTCCTAACATGCTCACCGGGTCGTGACTTGATATGTATGTGCGTGCAGTCTATTGCACCCAGTACCTCCGGGTAGTCTGCCACATGGTGGAAGAGGCGCATATTGCTGGCCAACTCCTCCTGAGTTTGGGGGAAGTACATATGCTCATTGGCATGTGGTAACATGGCATTCAGGAATTGGTGGAGTACCCTGGATGCTGATGCCTGTGAGATCCCCATGATATCTCCAGTTGGCCTTTGAAAGGTACCTGTGGCTAGTATTCTCAAGCTTACACATACCTTCATGTCCACTGGAATGGGTTCCCCTCTGTTGTTTCTGGCTCTGAGGCGTGGCCGGCACAGCTCAACAATTTGCTGTATGATGTCCCTGTCCACCCTGTAATGCTCTACTATCTCCAGATCATCTAGCCCCTGGTAGGTTATCCTTGATCTGAACACTCTTCTCCTCCTCAGGTGCCTGAGGTGGTTTTCAGCATCATCCTCTACATCACCTTCAGTCTCCAACACATGCTATGGCAGCTCCCAACATGTACATTGTAAAAGTTCCCCATCTGTTTACACCAATGGTGCAGTGTTTGGGAATACACGAGTGTGTGTGAGGTGTCTTTACACTTTATACTATTGTGCTTTGGAAGCTGATGATGTCATAGTGTGTGTATGTACAATCCGAGCTGCAGGGTATCTTACTTATGTGTTTTACCGCAGGTACTGCTATAGTGGTGCCTTTGGTGTTGAATTACATTTAGCTGCCATGGATCACCTCTTGCCCTTGCCTTCACTTTTCAAAACGATTCCCCTCCCATTGTCAGGCATGCATCCAGCAGCCTGCTTTCTTGTTTTGTACTTTCCCAACCCAGGATTGTGTTGCGAAATGTGTTCTATGGCCGATCGACTGCAGGTTTGCTTTGCTCTGCTGTGACAGTTCTGTTTTCTTTGCAATCCGGCACTTCCCCTTTCCTGTTCTGCAAGTTGCTGCTAGCAGCCTTGTTAGCTACCGTCAATGGCCCACTGTGAGTTAATAGGTGTTAATTACTCAGTTGTACTCCAATTACCCTACTGCGCATTTCCTTATTGTTTTCCCATAACCTTCCTGTTTCAGCTGTGGAGCACGCTGTGCACAGCCATTTACCGGGTTTCGAGCATGGTGTCAGCCACGTACACATGCGCTTTTGGTCACCTTGTCTGCTCTCAGCTAAGCTATGGCTACATCCACACCGCTATCCTGCGGCTTTGCTTAGCAATGGGCAACCCGGATTAGCAATGCTCCAATGTGCTTACAGCTACAGTGGCACACCTCTCTGCTGATGTCATGTATACCTCCAGGCCACTCCTCAATGTTATACTGCTATGCTGTGTGGTACAGCCTTACGCCGGAAAGGCGTTTGCGATTCAGTATTACTTGCCTCATTTGCACGACAGTGACTACTAATTGATTGTTACTGTGCCAAACACTGTCACAGACCCTTAGCAACCCTTGGCCTTTGTTGTGGTGTAGCATGCATACCATTTACTATTATGGCAAAATCATGATTTGTGTTACATTGCAATTTTATGACATCTATATATATTTTCCTTGTGTTCCCATTTGTGCACACATGTCCTGCGGTTGTACTTTGCGTTAGTGTGGCCATGACATTAAATGTTATTTTTTATGTGCTGTGTGTGTATTTTTATCCCATTGACTGTATATTTAGCCATTGGCATATGTTAACTTTGTAATACATAAGTTTGGTCTGCTTTCATGGCTCCGATGTTCTGTTTGAAAAAAATGTAAACCGTTTTTTTTTTTTGGTTTACATTTCTGTATGCTTACGCTACGCCTGCACCACTTCATGAATCGCTATGTACCTTCATTTGCATGCTGCACTACTGCGCATGGAGTGATTAGCATACATTCACCGAGAGCTGCGCAGCTCTGGCGTACACTGGTAGTGCACGTGGAATCGGATCATACCTGAATCAATCGGCGCCATATTTGGCATTAGACCGCATACGCTACGCCTGCACCTGGCGCAAGCTTCATGAATCCCGGGGTTGATGTACAGATTGGATAGTTAATGTTTGCTTACTCAGAAGCTTCCTGTAATGTAAATGTATTGCAGAATAAATGTTTTTACTCATCGTGAATGATTGCTTCTGTAATTGTTGACCTTTACTGTATTTCTATTACTGTTCTTAATAATGCATTCAAAGTAGATGTTTAAGCACTGCTTACTATTATACTTTTGCAAATGCTGCTAACATTGTCCTGCTCACTGGTTTTTATACAATGGCCATCTGAAATGCTTGATGCACATTACTGGGCAAAATACATAGCTGTATATTGTAAACATCACTCATAAGCTATTACTGACATTACTGTACACCTGGGACATGTTCGACCTAAGGACATATGAGATATTGAATATTACAGTAATCAGTTATATAACTCTATTGTTTTTTTCTATACAGGTTACAGACTTGCCTTTTTAATACTGCAGATACATGATGTTTAAATAGGGGGTTGTCTCTGCCTGATGCTAACAGAACACAAGTATTACATGGTTAAGTAAGGGTGATACAGTTTTTCAGGCATCAATTAAAATAATATTTGTGTGATTAATCTATTTTTTCATGTAGGTATTCTGTGTGTGTGTGTGTGTGTGTGTGTGTGTGTGTGTGTGTGTGTGTGTGTGTGTGTGTGTGTGTGTGTGTGTGTTTGTGTGTGTGTGTGTGCGTATGTGTGTGTGTGTGTGTGTGTGTGTGTGTGTGTGTGTGTGTGTGTGTGTGTGTGTGTGTGTGTGTGTGTGTGTTTGTGTGTGTGTGTGTGTGTGTGTGTGTGTGTGTGTGTGTGTGTGTGTGTGTGTGTGTGTGTGTGTGTATGTTTGTGTATGTTTGTGTGTGTGTGTGTGTGTGTGTGTGTGTGTGTGTGTGTGTGTGTGTGTGTGTGCTGTCCTTTTCTACTTAACCAGTGCCATGGTATATTGTGCAGCATCTGCAGTTAGTGGTTCTCCCTCACAGTCTTCATCTGTATCT
>NC_056739.1:1874438710-1874546210 GCF_019279795.1 Protopterus annectens
TTCTGATGCGGTGGAGGTTTTTCTTTTGTATGGATTACTGTTTACTTCCATTTCCTGTGTGTCTTCATTTGGAACTTAAAATTCTGTCGCTGTGTGCCCACTTCTAAAAGTTCCCAGGCCTCCTTTTTCATTGTAGGATAATCAGATATTCTGTGATGTTTATTAGCAGTTTTGCTGGGAACTGGAGACGCATGTTCACTCCTCTTCTTTTCAACTCTTCCCTAATAACATTGCATTCTTGACTCTTGTTGGGGGATCTTTGATAAGTAGTCTGCAGCAATCTAGTTTTTTTTTCTCCTCCATCAAGGCCTTTTATCTTTCTTCCTTCCATAGTTCTGAAGATCAATTATTTTGTTGTGTGTGATGACATGTACATGGTACATGTATTGGATGGGCCCTACTCCTTTGGGTTACCCCTGTCCTGTGAATTCTATCTTATTCCAGATTTAGTGGTTTAGAGGGTATTTGTATCCTTATCAGAGCTTAGAAATAAAATTGTTTACTTCTCTACCAGATATTCTTTCACTGATTCCATTGATTTTCAAATTTTCCTTCTGGAATTTATTTTCCCATATATCCATTTTAATTTCCAGTTTTACCAGTTCATCTTCCAGGATTTCTAGTTTACGTATGCTCTGCACCAGTTGCTGATTTGTGGTGTGCAGTTTATTTCTGTATGCCTGTGTTCACCTTGTAGTCTGTCTGTTGTTAGGCCACTTTTGTTTCCTATACCTGGGCCTTATCCTCAGAAACTCTCTCTGCCATCAATCTCAGTCTTACTATGTCCATTCTTCTTTTTGTTGTGTCATTGCTTCCCTTTTCTATATCATCAGAACCACAGGGCGTTTAAAGCTGCTGCTAAACGCCAATGCGTAAACCTTGTGGTTAAATCCAAACTGTCACGAAAACACTGTTACGAAGAAACTGTTCGCTTCAAATATTTAAAAACCATTTATTGCACACAACGGATTAAGTGCTTTCACCTACCATCAACGTAGGCTTCATCAGAATGATATACAATTACATTCAATAGATTAAATAGTTTAAATTTGGCGCCAAAACTTTTACATCTTTAAAAATATATACACACAATGAAATTTCATCAATGCAACTTTGTTAATCAGTGTTATTTCTTAAAAACTTTTGTACTAAATATTATAAAGTATAAAATACATATATGTAATAATATGTACCATTAAAAAAGTTCATTGAAAGTATTCTATTATACTTTTTGTGGAGATACTTTCGTTTAAACCAGGTGGGGTTGTGGCATCTGTTAAGATCTGCCAATATGTTTCTCTAAATGATAGTATGTTTTTTATATTATTACCTCTTGGGTCGGAGGTCACTAGTTCTACAATCCCAAACCTAAATTTGTGTTCCGTACCCATGTTGATAACATGCCTAGCAAGAGCATTCTTTTCATCTCTTCTCTTAATACAATAATTATGTGCATAAATTCTTTTTTTGAATTTCTGCTCCGTTTTGCCTATATAATATGACGGACACCTGGTGCATTTTGCCATGTATACTATAAAGTTGCTGTTACAATTCCCTTTTTTGAAAAAAGATTTTGGTGCTATTGTAGTTTGCTAATTTGATACTTGGTTCTTCCAAAATAAAACTACACTGTTTACAACACCCACACCTTCTCGTACGCTGACTATCATCTCTATTGACATTCTTATCGTCTCTTTTAACCTTCTCCAATATATTCTTTAGGTTCAATGCCATTTTGTATACAAATATTGGTTTGCTGCCCAAAATACCTTCCATCTCCTGATTAGTTAACATGGTATGCCAATGTTTATTTAAAATATCTTTCACTTTATTGTTGTATGTATTGTATTCTACTATACATGCTCTCCCAAAATCCCTATCAATTTTTTCTTTCTCTACCGTCAAATTAGCCTCTTCATTGTATTTATTTCCTAATAGTGGAAAAATATTGTCACCCCATCTATTCAATAATTCAAGGCTTATTTTCTTCATCATACTTTGACTGTAACCCCTGTCCGTAAATAGAGTAATAATAAATTCTATTTCTTCCTTAACTTCCTCTTTAGAGGTGGTCATTCTCAATGCCCTGATGCATTGACCTTTGAAAATATTGATTTTAGTTTTAACAGGATGGTAACTCTCAAAATCTAAATAAGAGTTAGTGAAAGTGTCTTTCCTGTAAATGTTAGAATGGAAGTTGTCGCCTCTTTTAGTTACCAGTGTATCCAAGTACGGCACCCCATAATGGTTATTGTTAGCTGTGAATTTCAAAAAGTTACTACTCTGATTTATATAATTCAAAAAACTGCTAAAATCTTCCTGACTACCATCCCATATTATGTATATGTCGTCCAGGAATCGTGAGTAGTACTTGATATTTCCCATAAATTCACTTTTGAATACAACCTCCTCCTCCCATTCTAACATGACCATATTAGCATAAATGGGGGCACATGCTGCCCCCATCGCTACCCCTCTAGTTTGTTTGAATGTCTCTCCTTCGTAATATATAAAATTATTCTCTAATACTATAGACATTAGGTCGTAAACTAAATGGATTTTCTCTCTTGTAAGATTACTATGTCTATGTATGCTGTTATAAAATGCCTCCAAACCTTCTTCTTTAGGAATGCACATGAATAGGTCCACCACATCGATAGAAGCAAAAATAAACTGTTTGGATTTTAATGTCACTGGGTAATTTTTTTAGAAACTCCCATGAGTCCTTGACCATGTGGTCGACATTACAATATATGTGTTTCAATAAAGTGTCTATCAATACTCCCATTGGAAAAGTCTTTGTCTTACTGCCCGATATCTATATCATGTTCTTCCTTTATGTTGTGTTTAAGTCAAATTTTTTCAATACTGCAGTGTTTTAGTTCCTTGGGCTAGTCAAGAGCTGACGATTAGTCAGTCGCCTTTTTCAGTCTCCTCAGAGAAAATTGAAAATCTAGAGAATGTTAGGTATGATTTGTTACAGAGAAATTGGTGAGGTAAAATAGAGTACGAAGAAACTGAAGGAATATCAAATATAAAGAATGTAGATGGACATTGAAATAGATGAAGATATTAATGCTTTCAAAATGGTTAGGAAAGCTATTGAACCATGTAGAGAAGGGTTGTACTTTTATTTTTATTAGCTTTATAAAAGACAAGTCACAGTTAGTCATAAATGCTTAAAATTAGCAGTCACTATTTGGTATTCAGGATTAGGAAATCCATGAAAGTGTGGTATCTGCATTTGTAAAAAAAAAAAAAAAAAGAAAAAAAGACAATCCCCGGGATTCATGAACCTTGCGCCAGGCGCCCGCATTGCGTCGGCGTTATAAAGCCAAATATGGCCACCGAGCGATTCAGGTATGAACCAATCCCACGTGCACTACCGGCGTGCGCCAGACCTGCGCCGCCCCCGGCGTAGGTATGCTAAACACACTGTGTGCGGTATTGCACCATGCAAATGAAGGCAAATAGTGATCCACGAAGTTGGGCAGGCGTAGCGTAGACGGCAATGTAAACCATAAAACACGGTTTACATTTACCCAAACATGACCAAGGAGTAATGGAAGGCTGTCAACGTCAGGTATCATACAGGTGCAATATGCCAATGGCGAAGGCACCGAGAATGTCCAAAGAAAACATGCACAAACTGTAAATAATGACATAAATGTTATGTACGCAGAAACCACAGCAGAACCCCCGGATATGTGCACAGAAGGTGCAAAACAATGAAATAATATGAGGATGTCCTAAAAGAGCAGTATAATACACATCAGATGCACAGCCACCACACACCATAGTATGTATGGAAAGCCTCAACCCCAGCGCAAGGGTTGTCAAGGAGTGGCGGCAGTGTTCGGCGCCGTAACCATGTATTAGCAGTCAATGCCATGCAAATGAGGCAGATAATAGTGAATCGCAAAACCGGCGCCGGTGTAAGGATGGAGCAAACGGCGCAGCAGTAGTATACCGAGGAGTGGCCTACACGGAATACATGTCAATCGCAGAAGGGTGTGCCACTGTAGGAGGAAGCACATTGGAGGCCAGCAAACATGGGCTGTACAATGCACATCACAGCAGTAGGACCGGCGTGTGAGGAAATAGATGCGCTGAGAGTACATAATGCGTGCACAGATGCATGTGCACGAGGATGACTACGTTCCCCAACCCAGTCATGTGACGGCCTCCCTGTCAACAACCACGGATATAGGAAGGTAATGCGGAGAATATGAGGAAATGCGGAAGCAGTGTAATTGGAGCCGTAATGAGCAATCAACACCAATCAATCCAGGAAGGGCAAACGGCGGCAGCTGACAACTCTGCATGCAGACTCCCCAAAACGGAGAGGGGAGGCATAGGAATGCAAAGATAGTAGGGGATGTAGTAGAAATGCAAAGAGCAAAGAACCGAAATAGCACAGCCAAGTACAGAGGTAGCATAACGGCGGCGGCAGACAAAATGCATCATATGCCATGTGCCTGCAGGATGCACTGCAGGCAATAGTAGGTGCAATGTGCAGAAACAGTAATGTAAGATGCAAAGCTAAGCCAATGCAGGCAACTGTAATGTAACACTAAAGGCAATACCGTTGCAGTTGCAACAGTAAAACACCGAAGATAATCCATAGATACGGCTGCACAGACACACCCAATGACATCACCGGGTATACAGCACAACAGTATAAAGTGTGAATGCACACAACACACAGCCCGATTTCCCAAACGCCGCACCGTAGGGTGTAAACACACGGGGAACTTTTAATATGTATATGTTGGGTGCCGCCATGGCCGTGATGCATAGGTATATGTCAGAGACAGACGGAGTTGCGGAGGAGGGTGCCGACAACTACCGTAGGCCTCATAGGAGAAGGAGAGTGTTCAGACCAAGGGTGACCTACCAGGGGCTGCAAGACCTGGAGATAGTAGAGCGCTACAGGGTGGACAGGGACACGTTACAGCAAATAGTGGAGCTGTGCCAGGCACGCCTGAGAACAAGAGACAACAGAGGGGAGCCCATCCCAGTGGACACAAAGGTATGTGTGAGCTTGCGAATACTGGCTACAGGTACCTTTCAAAGGCCAACCGGGATATAATGGGTATCTCACAGGCATCAGCATCCAGGGTACTACACCAGTTCCTGGATGCCATGTTACGACATGCCCATGAGTATATAAACTTCCCCAGATCTCAGGAGGAGTTGGCTAGCAATATGCACCACTTCCACCGTGTGGCACAATAGCCGGAGGTACTGGGTGCGATAGACTGTACGCACATAGAAATCAAGTCACCGCCCGGGGAGCAGGGTAGACGCTACATAAACCGCAAGGGATACTCCTCCATCAATTGCCAGGTCGTGCAATGCGCAGGGCATTATCATGGATGTGTGTGCTGGCAGCCCTGGAAGCTACCACGACTCCCATATCTGGCATGCCTCACAGCTGTATCAGGTATTTGCCAGGGGACATCACACAAGGTCACCTTGTGGGGATGCTGGCTATGCACTGGAGCTGTGGATGATGACACCCATCAGAAATGCACACACACACATGCAAGAACGCCATAATGAGGCACACGCACAAACCAGAATAATCATAGAGCGTGTGTTTGGGATGTTGAAATCACGGTTCCGGTGCTTGGATACATCCGGTGGAGCCTTGCAGTACTCTCCAGGCACATGTGCCCACATATTCATAGTATGTTGTATGCTACACAATATGATTCTGCGGAAACAGCTGCTGCAGGGACATAATGGTGTAGGGCCACCAAGCCCGCCACAACTGCCAAGGCAAGCACAGGCACAGGGCGTTCAGCGCCATGAACACACTGTGCCAGCCCCAGTAGGTAGACGGAGGCTTACCCAATATGCCTACGCCCTGGCAAAGAGGGAACGCATAGCACATACTTTGACAGCGTAGGCCCCATGGACTGACACCTCCTTACCTGCACACACAGCGAAATGGACGCCACATAAACATGTCCGCCCGTAATGTGTACCGTATGGGCGGACCTATGTGTGACTCCAACAAAGGCACCACCCAAACACTGCACACCCAATAGCCAGCAGAGCATGTAACGCCAACACCTCAACCGCACGCCAGTTCTACAGCAGACGGCGTAGCCGTATGCTGCCACTTTCGCCGCAAGTCGACTATATATGTACTTATGTGCATACACAGATACGGAAATAGATATCATTACACACGTAGAAATATATGTACACATACACAGATATAAAGTACAACAGGTTAATATGGAACCCAGGGATGCAAGTTTACAGATAAGTAAGACGCGAAATCTCCACATAGTAAACATAGTGAACGACAACCCGATCATCCGGGAGGGTGGGCAGAGCAGGAAACGCCAGCCATGGAAATGTCAACCTGCATCAATACATATCCGTGGGTCGGGATGATCGCCAGGCCACGGTACAGTAACGGGATATGTGCGTGTCATATCCATAGGATATGAGTGCGGAGGTACACACCGCCACCGGCGATGCGCCAACGAGGTACTGTGTGCAACCGTCGGTGCGAAAGCGGCAATCATACCTGTCAAGTGTACGTCATTATGAGGAACGTACCTCATTTGGGGTCTAAAACAGTTCATGTTCCTCGAAGTTCCTCAAAGTTCCACATTGAAATAGTCTGTCACACATTCATTGTTAGGAATGTATTTAAATGAAATCCTGGTAAATAGAAATTAATCATAGTAATTCATTAAAGGTTCTTCTTTGTAAGTAAATCAGCATATTTTAACCATCCTATGACCTTCTTAGCTGAAGTTGTTAGTAAGCCATTAGTATGTGTTCCACATTTTGCCCATTTGTTCCACATTATGAATGTGTGTGTTCCTCGTTTTGGAAATGGAAGGTTGAGAGCTATGGCGGCAATATGTGTATGTGTGAGGTGAGGTTGTCGTGTGTTCCGCTGTGTGTGTGTAATGTGTGTGCCACTGTAAAATGTGTATGTAGGTGACATGTCACAGGCGGAGTGTAATAACATGCGTAGGCATACAGTACAGGAACCATAGGCGTATGTACAGCAGTACCCACAAAGTAGTACTGACATCTCCTCAGTGGCTAGGCGCTGGTGACGAAAACGATGCAAAGCGGAAATGTCCCAGAATGTACCACAGGACCATAGCCAACAGGAGATGCAAAGGACGCATGTACAAACCATGACCGTATGTATGGCGGCCATATGGTAGACTCAACACGATATGTCGGCAACGTTACACAGCATCAGGCATGTACGGCGAAAATACGCATGTGCTATCCCGGCACCGATCGTGGCCACCTACGGTCCCGTAAATACCGCTGTGTGTTCCACGACCGTTAAGTAAGCAAGCGCCACACGAATAGGAGGCAACCGGTAGCATACAGGCCGTCCCAAGTACAGGACCACAATCACCGTAACTATCAGTGACAAAATGCCAATGGATAGTAGGCACGGACGAACATCCGCAGATATATAACCGATGTGAAGGAGGAATACGTGCAGGAATCAAACATGCAGGCGATACCGACACCACACGACATCAACAAAACAAACATTCCCAGAACAACAGACAGGTAACCTGCAGCTCCCCAAGCAGGGATGGAGCACACACACAAGCATATCTTGTATGTATAAATGCAAGACCCACACCCGTACCCGTCACCCACATCCGCAGATATACCCCATCGCACATATCAAAGGGATAACAGCCAAAACCGTAGCAAAAACATACAGGCAGTCAATGACAGTGGCATACCCGCAACAAGCCGCGTGGGAAACACTAGCAGCAGCTGATGCATCTTTGCATCCGTTGTGTACAGGAATATAACAGCTATGTTACACATCTGAATGCACAACGCCATCGACAGACGCCGCCAGGACATGGACACCCACATGTCGAACAGAATACCATACCCAACACACACAATCCACGGCTAACACCACAGCGAAATGTACCTGACACCACACATAGCGGATGCAGTCACACAAACATGATACAATACATACCATCCCCATGAAGGTATTGCAAATAACCAACGCCCACACGAGGAATGAACCATGGCCTAGTGCCGACGCCAGTAACGCATTTAATGGAGGAGGATCACCGGTGATATGCGCATAAGTACACACCGAGGAACAGCTATTGGCGTGATGAACCCACATGCCTCAGGTGACGACGAATATAAGGAGGACTCCCTGGATATTCAAACCGTATGTTCATACCGAACAAATACTGAATACAAAAGAAGGAGTAGCAAGCAAGTACTGACGAATACAGAACCAAAGGCCGGAAAGGTATGTCAAACCCACGAGATGTACTGTTGTGTAACGCATGATACGTATGACGAATCTGTACAGTATGTGAACGGTGTGTGTAAGTAAAGATACCTGTCCATCAGGCAGAGAGTGGTGAAAGTTGGTTATGTAATGCTAAGCCCCGCAGCATACCAACGACTGTGGACAACGTGTGCACAGCAGTGGGACAACATGTACACAGCCGGATAACCCCAGGTTAGGCTTGCCACCTTTCAAATGGCCAAAGTGGGACATTTTGGGACACACATCAGATGTTACAGGCGGACACATACCCATGGTCAGTACAAAGGGTAGAACTTTACTCTTTTGCCTAAATAAAAGCGTATTCTTGTAGCAGTTTAGTTGCTTATTGTGTTTCTTGTCACATTTAGGTATTTTACATACATAAATAACTATGTTATGCAACTATTACATAAAATATGGGACATAATTATGTCCTACAATCTCAGGACATTTGCCATTTGTAATATGTTTTGTCAGGACACAACTGCCCAAAGAGGGACTGTCCCTTGCAAAGTGGGACAGGTGGTAACCCTACCCCAGGTCCGCCATAGGGATTTCAAACACAGAACAATGCCACCACCCACCCTGATGCTGGCAGTGGATATCCAACAATGAAGTGCCACAGCAGGGGATAGGACATGTATGTATAGTGTCACAGCACACGTGTATGGGCATATACCGTCAATGTCATACGGAATGTGCGCACGACATGCACGTATGCCTCGCAGTAGGGGTGACTGTGTCAATTATGTGTAATGCAAAGCTGTCATGATGGATATGTTCAGAAATCATATACAGTATCACAGGCATAGCATGCATGATGGAGGGATGGCCTAATGTTATGTACATAAACAGGATATGTATGGCCTGCACATATGGGACAGAGTAGTAGCAGAATAGGTACCCGAAATGGAGGGAACAGCAAGTAACCGTGTCCAAACATTCTGTAGCAGGTGCAATGTGTGCAACAATGATGTCCGGCAGGGCCGTGTGTAAACACATGTGCAATGTACACAGTAGTGTCACCCCCCCATGGTAGTGTCCACTGAACAGCAGAGGTGGATGTCAACTGTATGTCTATACTGTACTGCCACTGTGGTGGTATCATGGGTCTGTGTCACCCTACCAGCAAGGGAGCTATCACATGACCAGTGACACAGTGTGTCCCTGTGGGATGTGCACAGGACCTATGTCCCACAGCACGGTGTGTGTCCAGTCTGCGGAGGTCACACAGATGCCCAGGCTGGGCAATGTGGCATGTGTGCACACATGCAGGAGTGCTCCATTCACCCTGCCCACTGCAAATGCCATGTAGGAGTACTACATGCATCAGTAATGCGGAGAACATGGCCCATGGCAGAGTAGATGACACCCCTGTGTTAGTGGTATGCAGGTGAGTACAGATGTGTTTCATGACTGTCATTTGCATATGTAAACTGTCTGAGCCGGGTAGACATCACGGCATGAGTATACTGTGACATGTAAAGTTGTATCCATTGTGTAAGGTACACCACACATGTGTTATTGTAACATTGCCCGCGTGTACATGTGTGTATGACACAGGTACAAGGGCACCCAAAGTATCAGCTAGACATACAGTCCAGAAATGTGTGGCCCTGCACATGTGTACCCATGCCATAGTGGAATATGGCAACCACAGCACCATGTGGGGCATGTGTGTGTACAGCAACCATGTACAATGTGATATGCATGTATAGGGATAGTATCCATGTGATACACAGTGCATGACTGTCACTATGCAAAGGTGATGTGTATGCACTATGTGTGATGTAACTGATGCAATGACATCCACATGATATATCTGCCACACTGACACCTGTATGGTTGTTAGCAGTATGAGTAGGTTGAGCTAGAATGCTGCCAGGTATGTACATGTGGTATATGTAGGCATGGACAGTACTGTGTGACAGCATGTAGTGTATGTAAGCAAATAGTGAGCATGAGGGGCCACATGACTGAGGACTGTGCAATGTCACATGTACCTGACATGTTGTAGTTAGCATGATATGCCTGCACCACTGTGTGACCTGTACAGGAGTCACATGGCGTAACATCCTGAGACATAGGGTATGATGTGATGCTGGATGCGGACATTGGCAATACCATAATGTGGAATGGCGCTGAAGGGCAAAGAGAGGATAATGTGTGATTTGTTACCCTCTGTACCACACCAACCACCCATGCAATGGTATGACAGGTGGCCAGCATGTGGATGTGGTGTGCTGTGGCGCACAGAAGCCCAACAAGGGTGCCAGTAAAGGCATGGAGGTCGTCAATGAGTGTGTGAAGCATGTATGTGAGGATGTGGCCCAGTGCCATACTGAATGGCCCAGTCATGGGTGTACAAATGCAGCCCCATATGTGCAATGCAGTACCACCCATGTGTAGTGTGTTAGATGTGGTAGTGTGGTGGTCAGGGTACACAATGTCCATGAACGGGCTAGCAGTCAATGCAGTGTGCTGCTGCAGAGACATAAAACAGCCAGGTTGGCGGGATACAACAACTACGGAGATCGGAGGTGACATTGGGACCATGTCCTAGGACATAACGTGTGCATGGCAGTACCATGTATGTGTCCACAGGGTTAATACAATGTCCAGCCATGGAGTGGAACCCTGTCATGAGTGAGAGTGTGTATTGTTGGTAGGTACCCCATTGGCAGGCACGATGCCAGCAACATCTGTGTTGGCAATGCCTGCATGAGTGTTGTATGCTGCATTGAATGTGGATGTAGCCAAACAGCAGAGACATACCACCACACTGTGTGAGGGCCCACACTGCAATGTATGGCAGTCATGTGTAGGTAGCTAGCTGTGGAGTATGTGATGCACCATGAGGACCCACCATGACTGTCAAGTGACGCACCACACACATGTGAACATAACTACTGTGCAACAGCCTGCACATGTGCCCATACAGCACATGTGCATGGAACAGGAATACCACTGTGGCGTCTGTGAAAAGGCCAGTACCACCATGTCTCTGTGTGGAATAGCATGGTCCCTACCAGTGCGTAAATGTAGCGGAAGTGCACTGTGATATGTGTTGGCATAGTCACGTATACTGTCCATCGTACGGGGTGCCATGCCATCAACTACCTCTGTCAGTGGATGTCGGTAGTACCGGCTGTAGAGCGTATGTACCATGCATGTTGCGATGGTCGTGTGTCTAGGGCGTGGCTAGCAGGGCTGAGAAGCATGGATGTTCAGCAAACAGAGTGGGGATGTCTGTAGGTATAGCACACAGACACATGGAGTTATGGTGCATGCCGAGGGTAGTGTAGGTATGGTATGTGTCGTGTAATGTGTCACCCAGCTATGCGTACTGCATGGCCAAGCATGTGTGGGTACATGGGAGTCCATACTAGGGAAGTGCGTGTTGCTGTCAGTACATGGCAGTAGCAACTGTCCCAGGTGCAATGTACAGTATGACAACACGGCCAGCATGTAACCTGTGGTGTACAGTGTATTCACCGTCGCGTGTCACAATGTGTGTAGCGGTCCCGAACATGGGTATCTGAACATGGATTACCTATGATGCAATGTGTCTCGGGAATATACAGTATGTGTGTAAATCACTGTGTGGTGTGGGAACCACCCACCCGTGTGTGTTGCAGTCCAGGTATGTGCCTGGGAGGTATGATCTGTGTACAATCTGGACTGGCAGGTGTGCTGTGTAGGGCATGGAGGCAGGTCCCAGGCACTGCAGATAAATGACATGCGTGCCGTACTGTGTGTGCAGTGCTTGTGTACAGCACAGTGGAGGCTGTAAGCATTGTCAAACATCACTGCATGCTGTGCCTGCCTGTGACAGCCCTGCCGGAGACAGACATGTGACACTGCTGCACAGGCAGCATAGCATGTGAAGATGTACATGTGGGCTGCACACCTTAGGCAGATGTCCGCAGGTCATGTGTGCCACGGTAGTGTGGTTGAACACGACTGTCAGACTGGACAAACACCACATGCCTGCATAAGTACAGTATGACCATAGTCAACAGTCCCAGTGACAGAGTAGGCCAATGTACAGTATCCCTGTGTGCAGACCACTGGCTACTGGACACCTGGCTAGACACACACCGGAGGGTTAATTCACCATTGAGCCATCACATGTCCCAGTCCATGTGGCCCGTACAATGTCATCACAGGGTGGTCACAATAGCAGGTGGCAAGGCAGACACGGTGTACCAGGTGATGTGTCATGCGTGCATATGTTGAGTAGCACAGCCGTTCACATGTCCGCAACATACTGGTGCACGATGTATACTGTTACATGATGTGTGGGACTGCACTGTCACCCACTACAGGGCCATCTGACACAGGTGTGTTGTGACAGGTGTAACCCATGTATGCACAGGATACACACTGCTGTTGTAGGCAGCCATGCTGGTGGCTACCAGTGGTACATGCAGTGGTCATACAGCCATACTGCACACAGTGTTCATGCAGGAATGTCCATTGTTGTGGACAATGTGCTGCTATGTGAAGGTAGGTGTGTGTTGTGAATGTTACACATCCAGATGACACCATCTGGCGCAGTCATGGTTGTCAACACCATAACACACATCCACAGCAGTCAGAACCCAGTCCTGACAATGTGTGTCAGTCACCCTCGTACTGTGTGACATATGTGCACATGGCGGAACACCTCCCACTGTCATCTAAGATGGCTACATGATGGCTGGAATGTGCTGTGGAAATGTACAATGCTGGTAGCCCAATGAAGTACCTGGAATCACACACAGTACGCTATGGCAGCCATGTAAACCATGCACAACAATGACCGCCCAACAGACACAAACAATGCATTGACATGTGGAACATGTGCACATGACAACCCCCAATGAGGTATGTTGCACATATTGATGTACAATTGTCATCTATGGCCATAGCATGGATGCAGACGCACATACCCCACAGGTAGTACCACGTGATGTAGGTAGGGGGGCAATGCTCGTGTACATGTGATAGTAGCTGTACAGCCACATGTCCTGCATAGCTGTCATGTAGGGTAGCTGTGGCATGTGACCGCTGGACATGCCCGTACAATTGACCATGTCCCACAGGAGATGTGTTATGTGTGTACCACATGTGATGTGCCGACAACAAGCTGTGACGTGTATGGCTGCCGGTGTACCTGTGTGACATTGTCTGTGATGGGTGCAAAGGCATATCGTATTGCATGCCCACAAGCCCCACATAGGTGCATAGCCTGAACATACAATACAAGGAGGGTGTGGGATGATAGCAACCACAGGAGGAGATGGGTACGGATGGCAGCCCACAACCACATGTGCGTGTACGTTGTTCACGTCCACGACACATGAGCATCTGAGAGGCTAGCGTTACAGCTGTACAGGGTTGCATGCATATATGTTCAGCAACATCCCTGTGTGTCCCACCACTGGCCCGTGGACCGATGGACACCAACCAAATGTGCAGATATGAGATGTGCACAGCACATCACAGATGCCTACTGTAGAACAGGCTTACCGTGTAGACATGTGCACAGTAGGTCTGCGCCAGCTGCAGTCAAACACGTTATGTGCTGAACCACAGCAATAGTCCAGGCCATGCCACAGATGGACGTGCATGCATCTGTGTATGTATGGCTGTGAATGTCTCCGGCATAGCAATATAGCTGTGTCACCATTGTGAACAACAATATGAATGGGCTGTATGTGTGAGGGGTGCGTCATACGTGTATGGTCAGATCGACGATACCATCAGTGACCCTGCTATGTGAACATCCCTGTCCCCATACATGGATACCTATGTTGTGCCCAACACCACATTCACAGAGGGAGGGATGGCGGTGTGTAGTGCAGCAGCAGACATGGGGTGGCAGCAGGCACTGGATGTACACATATGTGGTACCCACATCAGTGCAGGCAACCATCCATGTGCACGGGATAGCGGTGTGTGTCCACATACAGCACTGTGTTGATCAATATCCCAGCACATAGCACCTGCCAGGGTTACAGTGTATGCATGGATGTGTGATACCTGCATGCACCAGACACACCCTCAGCAAGCAGTGTGCAGCATACCTCGCTTGAGGCCAGTGTCCACACCATGGTGATAGACATGTTGAATGTCCATATACACATAGCAATGACATACGGAATGGACAGCCACCCTGCCAATATCGTCAACCCCAGGTGGATCACAACCCAGTGCCATGTATGTGGCATACCCTGCCATACCATGCAGCCCTGCCCA
Source organism: Protopterus annectens (assembly GCF_019279795.1). Lineage (NCBI taxonomy): Eukaryota > Metazoa > Chordata > Ceratodontiformes > Protopteridae > Protopterus > Protopterus annectens. The sequence continues at coordinate 1,874,453,268 of NC_056739.1, forward strand.
GCAAGGCTGCATGAGCTATCACAGTCCTACATGGTGCAATGGACAAACGGCACTCTCACTATCAACCATACACAGCAGTAATGTGGCGGTGATGCACCCTGTGGTGTTACAGGTGCTGTGTGTTGCTCTGGACAATGTGTGTGTGTACATGCTATGCATGGCCTTTCCTGCTAATGTGTCATGGTTACACATTGCCCTATGTCTATCACATGTGCAACACAGGTGAGCTGTGGCAAGTTGTCCAACACCCGTACAGTGCTGTGTGGATGTACATGGCACAACACATGCATGTGCAGGTGTCCATGTGTATGTGTACAGTACCACTGCTGACGTTCACAATGGCTACAGACGTGATGTTTACTGACATATACACAGCGTCCAGGTGAACAGTAGCACCGACGTCACATGGGGACCTATGCCAAGTGATATGGACACAGGTGCAGCCAGCTACACATGTCCACAGCAGGCTAACATCTACATGGTGCGTGTACAGTGTGATGGGGTGGCACACAGATATGATGTGACACCCACTGCTCAATGGTGTGAAGCCAACACATCGGCTGTGTCACTGCCATGATGCCTTTCCCAGATTACTGTGCAGATGTCGTACATGTCATAGCAATGTATTTCCAACAGTATGCCAGCACAGCAGTGTAAATGTGACCTGCCACCATCATTATGTCTTACAGATAATGCCACGTTCCCGGCTTCCTGCTTTCAGCCATCAGGAGGATGAGGTGATCATCCCATACCTCCATACAAATCATGACGTCTTATTCAGTCATGTGCCACAGCAGGCACAGGAACGACAGGGGATGTGGGAGGAGATGTGCAGGAGGGTGAACAGCCTGGGCGGATACAACCGCAATTATCAGCAGATCCGCAGGAACTGCACAGACCTGATCCGGCATGCAAGACAGCGTGCCGCTGCAATTGCCAGACAACAATGTGGGACAGGTGGTGGTCCACCAACACAGCCCCCACTCACAGCCACAGAGGAGCTCCTGGCCAGTCTGGGGACACCCACGGAACAACACACAGAAACTCATGCGTCCATCGTGGAGGTGGGTGTCGTGCAAACTATGAGGTCGGAGCTGCCTGGTAAGTCAGTGTTGCATGTTTGTATGATAAGCGACGTGGGAGTGGGTGTCATAGTACAACACATAATATAGCAACACATGCCAGATATATGTCCACACAAGATGCATACTACAGTATGCTATGTTGTGTTACCAGACATGTGCATAGCAGATGCGAACTCACAGATGCATGATGTGACATGCACAGTGCTGACTGTGGCGATAGTAATGGATAATGTGTATACCTTTGTGTCATTCCTTTACAGATACGTCTGGCGTGTCGCAAAGACAAGGGTCTGTCGCAGGTAAGTCTGTTGCTAGTCAAAGGCATGATACAGTGTATTGATATTCCCCATGTGTCCAGGTATGACATGCACACCTGTGTGTGCCCCAGTCACAGTATACAGGCTGCACCACCCGACACACACAGCACCCATGTACAGTAGATACAACCATTAGCGTAGAGTGGTATGACACCACACAACCTATTGGTGTGTTATGTGCAGTCAGCTATGCATACAATGGTGTCGGTGTTCCACAATGGCTGCATGTGTAGTATGCATTGGTATGCCTCTGCAGTATGCACACAGTACCACATAGTGAGCTGTGATCTGGCCAGAGCACAGGTGTTACCAATGTGACCTATGCCCCTGCATTGGGTGCACACGTTGTGACATGGCACATACCATGTCCCATGCACGTGGATGTCTGTCTGCAACATTTTCACACCATGATATGACCTATGCACGACATGGCAGACATCCACACTGTCTGCATATCTGTAGGGAATGTGACACCTTACACTAGTATGGTTGTATGTGACATGGGCCACCACAGGGCCGTGTGCACGATGTCCACCACACACAATTGTCAATGACCCAGACAGACAAGGCCATGGCCGATACCTATAGGCATGTTGTCACACAGTACATCCACAGTGGGTATTCACTGTTGCACCCTGTACACACATAGTGGCCTCATCACTGTAGTGGACCCCCTGGACATGCGATGTGATACACCAGTGACATGGAATGCCTGTCCACAGCTACTACAGGTGCCACCATTGTCCACCATATATGTGCTGCTGAGCAGCTGAACTGATTGTCAGACATGGCAATGTAATGCGTCCAGGTCACGCATCGCACAGAAACATACCTGTGTCCTGCTACTGTGCAGTGGCACAGTGCCTGCACTCCACACTGTACAGCTATGTATACAGCTCACACCAACCGCACCTGCACAGACATCCCTGTTACCCATACATTGTATCTGTAGACTGTACACATAACACTGCACTGTGACAGCTGTTGTGATGTGGTGCATGTGGTGGGACACCATTGTCACATGTCCACATGATACCGCACATGTTTGCAGTGTACATGACATAGTGTCGGCAGCCATGTGTAGTGTCAACTCGCCCGTGGCCACACGGTGTATCACGGTGATGCATGCAAACTACCATGAATGTGTGTACTGCATGCCTAATAAAAGACACCTGCCTGTTGTAGTGTACCCACCAGGGCAGTGTGCATACTGCCACTATGAATGTCTGGTCTGCATTCACTGGTCTGTGCTGTGGGAATGCTGCATGCCACCTGCACTATCACATGCATGATGTGTCTGTGTGTGTGTGTGTGTGTGTGTGTGTGTGTGTGTGTGTGTGTGTGTGTGTGTGTGTATGTCTGTATTGTAACGGATGGTATGTCCTTGTATTGACAGGTGCTGTAGGTGAGTTCCCCTCCTGCGGGCCATCTGAGGCTAGTGTCCACACAGATACTAGTGGTGATGACCATGTGCATGAGGCAGACACTGTGCCATTGGAGAACATCACACTTACGTCCCATTCATCCCTGCACACGGTTCAGATGCCGACACATACCCCAACACCATTGCCCATAGATGATGGTCAGTCAGCGTCTGTTGGCACCGAGCAGGAATGTGCGGTGGCTGCAGAAGGTGTGGCTACACACGATGTTGCCAGTGCAATGACTGGTGCAGTGCCACACAGGCATGTGGCAGGTGCTGCTCGTAGGGGGAGCACCGCTAGACATACACCTGCCGTACAGGGTGCAGCAGCTGGTATAACCAGACGCATGTTCCAGACTGTAATGGCGGCACAGGCACATGCCGAACGGCAGAACCTGGAAGGGCAGAGGCTGCAGAGGTCTGCAATCCATTCCTTGAATGACAACATCCAGTCATTGGCGAATGCCCAACAGCATCTTGCCGATGTTCTGGATAGGAGATTGGGTGAGATGGCTGGGATCCTCGACCGAGGCATGGCCATCCGCGAGCGTGAGCTGTCTGTGCTGGAACACATGGTAGGGGTGAGGCATATTGCACGTGGGTGTGGGCCAGTAACACCAACAGGTGCAGGTCAGCGTGTGCGTGCCACCTCCCATGCCCACCCACACAGTGCTGGTAGCAGCAGCAGTGCAGCTGCTACTACACCAACCACACCAGGACACAGCAGGCCACGTGGACGTGGCCCTGGACGGCCCCGGCGTGGGCACGTTACCAGCGGACATGTGACATTGGAGAGTTGACAGTCTGTATCTCCACCCGGTAGTGCCCGTGCGACCCCAGGCAGGCGCGGGTCACGTCGCCGCAGGCGGACACAGTGAGCCGTAACACCTGCACTGTACAGTCTGAGGCTGTCAAGCATACCCCGTGTAGGCATCACAGATGACTGAACCATGTACACACATACCCACACACAGCAAACACAACTGTAGGGCTCCACCACATCCACATGCAATCTACACAGTCATGCCCAGTCAATGCACAGGCCCTTACACACACACATGATGTCATCCATTGGTACAGCCCATGCCTGTGGCACACATATCACCCTGTGCATATGATGAAGTCTCTGCCACAGAACTGTGAGCTACACCATCGGTGCACGGTTATGCAAACATATTCTGATGCACAGGGTGGACAAGATAGTGAGAGGTGTATGTGATACCTGTGTCCGCATAGTACGTGATGTGTATGTTGTGGTGTGTGTGTATGGCTGGTGACAGGTGTGTATGTGATGTGGGTTGTGCACTGACATCATGCAGCAGACATACCATGTAGGGCAGGTGCAGCATTCATTGATCTGTGTACACAGTATGCGTGGTGGTTACATGTGTAGCACCATGTTGGTTCAGTTAACCCGTATGACAATGATGGTGTGCTTGCATGTGCCTACTGGGAGCACTGTTATTATTTCCCCACGTGTAGTCATGGGGTACCCACAGGCATGTCTGGCAACATCAGCATAGTACAGGTACCCGCAACTGGCATGAACCCCTACATAGGTACATAGGTGCACATGTACATACCAGGCTATGTGCCCTACGACATGTGAAGACCTCGCATGACTGTGTGTGGCTGCTAACACCCCTTAGGATGGGGATGCCACATGCATCAGTCCCCAGTCCCTCGTCCAGCACTGACACACGGATGATGCCTGGCGCATAACTATGTTCACACATCCACACATCATGATTACACCTGGACGAAGGCAGTCAGGGCCTTTCCTTAACATGGGCTGGCACTCCTCTCCGTGTCGTAGGGGTCTCTGGCCGTTGACCCTGTTCCCCCAGCATGTCCCACTCATCTTTGTGGTGAGGTGTCTGACAGTCGCTTCTGTGCCCGTGTTTGCCTGGAGCCTAGGAGGTGGAATATGCCCATGTCACCCAGGTCGGACATGGCCGTGTATGCCAGGCACAGATCACCACAGAGCAGATGTGCTGGGAAGGTATACAGCTGGAGTCCCCTTGGTCGTGCAGCTTGTGACACATGTCCTAGCACTGTCATCCCTGCATTGTGGAACATTTGTGGTCCTTCTGAGTGCTGCAGGTGTCAGCTTAGGTACAGGCCAGATGTGCCATCGTACGCAGTCATTGCTCTGGTGTGTGATGTGTACAGGGGTACAATGAACACCCCTGATGTGGATGCGATTCCTTCCAGACTAGGTGGCCACAGTGGAATGCCTTCACACACACATTGCCATTGTGTGTGTTGACAGAGGTTACCGACAGGTGTGGTACCCATTTCCATGAACATGTCCACCATTTTGAATGGCCTACCACCTACATGTTACATTGGGCCGAACATGTCCTTCACACTGGGTAGGTCTGCACCTTCTCTGGCATGTAGCAGCAGGCCATGGCTCTGGCACCAGTTATCCATGTCTATTACGCCCTAGGTGGATGTCCGTGTCACATGGGGTGTTGGGTATGGTGGCTGGTGTGTAGCCATCTGCATACCTTGTCTGCCATAATCCCCCTATGATTGCATGCACATTTGAAGGTCAAATGCCGTATGGCAGGGGGCCCAGGACTGAGCCCTTTGGGCCTCCACTGGAGACCAGATATGAGTGTGACATGGCACCAGGAACACCAACCCTGTGTGGTGTGACCTCCAACCTTTCTGAGAACCATCGGGTGACATATGTCCCCACATGTACGCTGGCAAGCCTTTCCATGAGTCCCATGTGGAGTGTACTCTGAACGCTCCCACCAGGTCATGGTACTGTGTGCAAACCCGCGTATCCCCATCAATGGCCTTGGTGACCACTCCAGACAGGACGAACAGGTTCGGGAGGCAGGATCCACCCTTGACTATGTTGTTGTGGGTATGTTCCGGTATTGGCTGTACACCGCTGTCTGTATCCATGGGCACCTGTATGGACCTCCACACAGCTTTGCAGACAAGGCTTGTCAAGCTGATAGGGTGTGGCTGTCTACAGTCCAGAAGAGCACTACCCTGGCATAGTGGGACCACAGATGCCATATGCCATCCATCGGGGACATAGCCCATAGTAAGGCTAACATGACACAGTGGCCTCATGTGTGGGTCGAGGGCTTCAATGAGGATGGGTAGCACACAGCCAGGGACACCATCGGTGCCCATTGGTGCTGTGTCAACCGCCATAGCCTTATGAGATCACTCCAGGCCATATGAGATGTTTTGGAGGCTACATTCTGGTGGGATGGATATGTCCCCTCTTGGGGTGGGGGTGGATGTATGCATGGAACATGTCCGCTGGTTTGTAGACAATGTCTGTGGGTGCAGTGACCGTTGTACCATTCTGGACCATTTCCAGCCAAGTCTGTGTGCCCCCAACCATGTCCTTACCACAGTTAGGGAAGGCCCTATGGTTGTCTCATGTGCCCTCTGCAGTACCACTCCCACAAGCGGCCGTGGATGATTGTATGTGTGGCCGTATGGTGACGCCGGTATGAATGGGAGATGGTTTCCCTGGTACTGACATTGCTCTGTCATGTATTAGCTCCAACTGTTGATGTACAGCTTGTCAGTGGCTGGGGTCCACCACACCATGTGCCTACCTGTGGTGGACAAGGTCCTGATGTTATCACGTTTGCCTGTTGCAGACATGCATGGGGGTGCTCAGAGAAGGCATTCGAAGGCGGTTGGCAGTCTGGCCTGTGTTCAACACTGGCATGGAGGACTTGTAGGGTACCACACCGGTCGTATGATGTGTGTGGTTTGTTGTGGAGAGGTCATCACTTAGGTCCCCATGCCGGTGTTGGGTGCAGGATGTGGATGACCAGTGGATCCACTATATGGTCTGGCATCACCATTGAGGGCTGTACATCCTGTGTGGGGCATATCCTCACCATGTGTGATGGGCAGAACTGTCAGACATCCCCCCTAGTGTGTATGGTGCATGGCTGTTTAACAGTGGCCAGGTGTGAGAACACCTGGGACCGGTGGCGTAGTGTGTTGTGCCATGGGTAATGTTCCCAGTCTATGTATGGGTGGTTCATGTCACCCAATACGGTGCTGTTGTGAGAGCATGCACACTCACCAGTGTCCTCAGGACGTCTGTGCAGGTATCCTGTGTTTGGGAGGGTTGTCTGTAGCATGCAACAAACTGTAGGCCAGTCCTACACATGGTTAATTGCACCTAGATATTCCCGCTGCAACGGCCATGTCTGTGGCATGGCCGGGTTGCTGTTGTGTGGCTGGACACACACGACGGTCCACATTCCGCCACCCATGCCATTGCACCATGTGTATGCATGTCTGCTCTGTGCCGAGTCTAAGTGTCTGAGCATGCCCAGTAGGAAGCTGTGTAGATAGACACACAGCACAGTGCACACCGCGCCCGACTGCAGTTATACCCCGGGTGCATGCCTGTATCCCCCTTCGCGGCCACGCCTGTGGCATGGCCAGGTTGCTGTTGTGTGGCTGGACACACACGGCGGTCCACATTCCGCCACCCATGCCGTCGCACCATGTGTATGCATGTCTGCTCTGTGCCGAGTCTAAGTGTCTGAGCATGCCCAGTAGGCAGTGATGTACTGATCAGTAGTTACTTGGTATTCCCGACTGCAGCACTAACGTGTTACTGTACGGCGACCTTGGGATGGTAACAGGCTGCGTGACTGCGCACTCTGACATAATTCCCGATCGGGCGCATTGCCTCTGCAAATTATACCACCCACGTAGGGGTATGCCTCCTGACAGCGCTCTGCTCAGTAAACTCGGTAGCGCATTCTGTAAATGCTTCATACTGTAGTGTGTTCATGTAGATAGGCGTAGGTTTGTCTCCCGTCCCTTCCGTGTGTGTGTGTGTGTGTGTGTGTGTGTGTGTGTGTGTGTGTGTGTGTGTGTGTGTGTGTGTGTGTGTGTTTCCAGCTGCCTCTGCGAATGAACATGCTTTTAGATGCGCCAACACATACCTTGGCTATTGCCAGCTATTGTCTTGCGGGTGATGTCACCAGCCTACAAGTATGCCTCTGACAGCGCTCTGCTCAGTAAACTCGGTAGCGTTCTGTAAATGCTTCATACTGTAGTGTGTTCATGTAGATAGGCGTAGGTTCGTCTTCCGTGTGTGTGTGTTTCCAGCTGCCTCTGCGAATGAACATGCTTTTAGACGCTTCGCAACACATACCTTGGCTATTGCCAGCTATTGTCTTGCGGGTGATGTCACCAGCCTACAAGTATGCCTCTGACAGCGCTCTGCTCAGTAAACTCGGTAGCGCGTTCTGTAAATGCTTCATACTGTAGTGAGTTCATGTAGATAGGCGTAGGTTCGACTCCCGGCCCTTCCATGTGTGTGTTTCCAGCTGCCTCTGCGGATGAACATGCTTTTAGACGCTTCGCAACACATACCTTGGCTATTGCCAGCTATTGTCTTGCGGGTGATGTCACCAGCCTACAAGTATGCCTCTGACAGCGCTCTGCTCAGTAAACTCGGTGGCGCGTTATGTAAATGCTTCATGCTGTAGTGAGTTCATGTAGATAGGCATAGGTTCGTCTCCCAGCCCTTCCGTGTGTGTGTGTGTGTGTTTCCAGCTGCCTCTGCGGATGAACATGCTTTTAGACGCTTCGCAACACATACCTTGGCTATTGCCAGCTATTGTCTTGCGGGTGATGTCACCAGCCTACAAGTATGCCTCTGACAGCACTGTGCTCAGTAAACTCGGTAGCGCGTTCTGTAAATGCTTCATGCTGTAGTGAGTTCATGTAGATAGGCGTAGGTTCGTCTCCCGGCCCTTCCATGTGTGTGTGTGTGTGTGTGTGTGTGTTTCCAGCTGCCTCTGCGAATGAACATTCTTTTAGACGCTTCGCAACACATACCTTGGCTATTGCCAGCTATTGTCTTGCGGGTGATGTCACCAGCCTAGAAGTATGCCTCTGACAGCGCTGTGCTCAGTAAACTCGGTAGTGCGTTCTGTAAATGCTTCATGCTGTAGTGAGTTCATGTAGATAGGCGAGGTTCGCCTCCGCCCTTCCGTGTGTGTGTGTGTGTGTGTGTGTGTGTGTTTCCAGCTGCCTCTGCGGATGAACATGCTTTTAGACACTTCGCAACACATACCTTGGCTATTGCCAGCTATTGTCTTGCGGGTGATGTCACCAGCCTACAAGTATGCCTCTGACAGCGCTGTGCTCAGTAAACTCAGTAGCGCGTTCTGTAAATGCTTCATGCTGTAGTGAGTTCATGTAGATAGGCATAGGTTCGTCTCCCGGCCCTTCCGTGTGTGTGTGTGTGTGTGTGTGTGTGTGTGTTTCTGCGGATGAACATGCTTTTAGACGCAACCATACACATACCTTGGCTATTGCCAGCTATTGTCTTGCGGGTGATGTCACCAGCCTAGAAGTATGCCTCTGACAGCGCTGTGCTCAGTAAACTCAGTAACGCGTTCTGTAAATGCTTCATGCTGTAGTGAGTTCATGTAGATAGGCGTAGGTTCGTCTCCCGGCCCTTCCGTGTGTGTGTGTGTGTGTGTGTGTGTGTTTCCAGCTGCCTCTGCGGATAAACATGCTTTTAGACGCTTCGCAACACATACCTTGGCTATTGCCAGCTATTGTCTTGCGGGTGATGTCACCAGCCTAGAAGTATGCCTCTGACAGCGCTGTGCTCAGTAAACTCGGTAGCGCGTTCTGTAAATGCTTCATGCTGTAGTGAGTTCATGTAGATAGGCGTAGGTTCGTCTCCCGGCCCTTCCGTGTGTGTGTGTGTGTGTGTGTTTCCAGCTGCCTCTGCGGATGAAAATGCTTTTAGACGTTTCGCAACACATACCTTGGCTATTGCCAGCTATTGTCTTGCGGGTGATGTCACCAGCCTAGAAGTATGCCTCTGACAGCGCTGTGCTCAGTAAACCCGGTAGCGCGTTCTGTAAATGCTTCATGCTGTAGTGAGTTCATGTAGATAGGCGTAGGTTCATCTCCCGGCCCTTCCGTGTGTGTGTGTTTCCAGCTGCCTCTGCGGATGAACATGCTTTTAGACGCTTCGCAACACATACCTTGGCTATTGCCAGCTATTGTCTTGCGGGTGATGTCACCAGCCTAGAAGTATGCCTCTGACAGCGCTGTGCTCAGTAAACTCGGTAGCGTTCTGTAAATGCTTTATGCTGTAGTGAGTTCATGTAGATAGGCGTAGGTTCCCCGCCCTTCCGTGTGTGTGTGTGTGTGTGTGTTTCCAGCTGCCTCTGCGGATGAACATGCTTTTAGACGCTTCGCAACACATACCTTGGCTATTGCCAGCTATTGTCTTGGTGATGTCACCAGCCTAGAAGTATGCCTCTGACAGCGCTGTGCTCAGTAAACTCGGTAGCGCGTTCTGTAAATGCTTCATGCTGTAGTGAGTTCATGTAGATAGGCGTAGGTTCATCTCCCGGCCCTTCCGTGTGTGTGTGTGTGTTTCCAGCTGCCTCTGCGGATGAACATGCTTTTAGACGCTTCGCAACACATACCTTGGCTATTGCCAGCTATTGTCTTGCGGGTGATGTCACCAGCCTACAAGTATGCCTCTGACAGCGCTCTGCTCAGTAAACTCGGTAGCACGTTCTGTAAATGCTTCATGCTGTAGTGAGTTCATGTAGATAGGCGTAGGTTCGTCTCCCGGCCCTTCCGTGTGTGTGTGTTTCCAGCTGCCTCTGCGGATGAACATGCTTTTAGACGCTTCGCAACACATACCTTGCCTACCAGCAGCCATTCCTGTACGGTTGTTGCCACCCACCTGTACATGTGCCTCTGCTGGTGCTGTACTCGGTGGTCCACGTAGCGCATACCATACCTGTGTATGCTTGTGCGGTTGAGTATGTGGGGTGTGGTCAATCATCATGTGCCACATGTGTGTGTGTCCAGGCTCCCAGCTGCATGGGTTCATACGGTATGGCTCTGAGTTTTACGCGGAACACCCATAACCTGGCGCCATCCTTCTGTTTGTGGATGGCGGGACGCAGCTCGTGTACTACTTGTGTGCTTGTTCTGGTCGGTGACCTCCGTAGCGTGTTCCCCACGTGCACCCTACTATGGTGTTGTGGGGTGCCGCTGTGTACATTACACTCACGGGCCTGCCGGATGTGTCCGTCTGTATCTCTTTCTTTGTATATCTATGTACCTATGTTGTGGACGTACCACTGCTCTACCATGGACAGCTGTCTTCCCCATGTATCGCATATTGTCACGGCTGACACATATAACTGTGGTACGTTGCATATCCACACATTGTCCATGCACCGTCCGTATTCCAGAACACCTCATAGACATCTGCTGGATTACATGGCAGACAGCTATCCTTGCTGTCCTGACACTGTACCCATAGACGACATACACCTTGTGTGTAGTTGCCTATCTATGGTGTGTGTATGTCTAACTGTGCTGTATGCATGGCGTGTGTGTGTCCGCTATAGCCATGTGTGCAGCTGTCGCCACTATGGGTATCCTCGTGGACTGCTGTTATATGGGCACGTCTGAACAGACCTGCAGACTGTACTACCCCTCCGACGGCAGCGGCCTTAGATCGTCCGGTGCCCTAGGCTGTGGGGCTACATGGCGACGCCAACACAACACATGGTGCACCCATCTTGGTATACCTCGTGACACGCCTACTAGACAGGTGGCCCTACTAGAGCGGCGCCCTGGGCAGCCGCAGGATTGGCGTTTGCCTACCGGCGGTGTTGGGCACATCACAAGGCAAACGTCTACATTCGATGTTTACGACGTCTAGATTATAACACCACAGGAGGGACCTCCTCAGCTATGCTGAAGAATGCGGATGTGGATAGATTAGTAGGTGGAGGGTTGGCCACACACCAGGGCTGACCGATGGATAACTGCTGAGGCATCTTTTGAGAGGCAGGTGGAGCAAACACCGTAGCGGGAATGTAGTGTAGATACAGATGTAGGGTTAACATACATTTGTCCACTCTGTCGGTTCTGTACCGTTGTATTACAGTGATATGCTATGCATATCTTCCATAGACATTGTTAGGTCTTGGTTTTGAGGATTCGACATAGTACAATATCATACTCACGGAAATACTGCAAAACCGTAAAAAACAAACAAACCAGCAACCTGCAAGATTACTCCCCAGTTCGACACAACACAAGTCTTAAGCGTTTAAACAGTTTATTAAAACATGCAACGTTGTGCTTTCACAACTTCTTGAAAAGCAAATTCTTAAACTGTTCACAATCAACAATGTGAGATTTAAGAACTCGTTAAGACTCACATTGTTGATTGTGAACATTTTTAGAATTTGCTTTTTTCTGAAGAAGTTGTGGAAACAACGAAAACGTTGCATGTTTTAATAAACTGTTTAAATGTTAAGAAGACTTGTGTTGTGTCGAACTACGGGGACTATTCTTGCCGCAGGTTGCTGGTTTGTTTGTTTTTCATAGTACAATATCATGTAATACGTGTGTTCATAGGATGCTTTCTGAGATGTTGACATGTGTGTGTGTGTGTCGTTAGCAGTGCGTCTGTGCTTTCTATGCTGTGGCTACATGTTCATTGTTCGCATAGAAAGTGACAAATGGAAGTGTAAGGGTGGATATTTAAAGCCTGGATGCTTCCATGTTATGTGTATGTCTCACAGAGCCTACGGGTGATAGCGCATACATGTCTATGAAGAACCTTTGGATACCATATGTGACCTGTCGTGGACGAAATGTTTAAGTTGACTGTTCCATCTACCTATGTGTGACATGGTTTGTGGCCATAGGGTGCCAGCGAGTCTTTCTTGTTCATTGGGTGTTTTCCATGGTCAATTGACATCAATCCTATTAATTCACTGAAGGATGTCTTTCATTGGTGGGAACGCCATAGTTTGGCCATCGTATGTCTTTCCCAGCCGACGTTGATATTGTGCCATTGGTATGTTTCCACAGGTCACCCATCTGTTCCACTGTATGGAAGCGTGTGATCCCCATTTATGTGCTGGCAGATTGAGTGCTGTGTACACCGGTATCTGCCCAGCGGTCTGGCTTTGTATGGGGAGTGTCTACTGTAGTCCCTATCTGTATTTCCTGGGTTATGCCTTGCAACAGCTGTGGGATTCCCCCAGGTTTGCAGCTATGGGTGCCATCTTGGCCGTACGTTTGTCCATCCATGGGAACTGCCTACTGGACACTAGTATAGGGCTGTACACATTTCACAGCTGCATTCTGCATTTTCCGATGGATGATTGGCATTATTAGTGCAGAGTAACGCATATGCCATGGCCACGTCCCGCACACGGGGCGGGACAACGAATCATCTGCCAATCCACACCGAGACCCATTTTTGCATACCCACGATCCCATGTCTGCAACCCTCGACAGTACCCATTGCACACCCTTCATGTGTGCGGAAATGGGATGTGAACGTGTATGGACGCAGCAACCTGGGGAGTCCTATTCATATGTCCTGCATTTCATGGACAGTTGTCATCACCCTTGAAGACGCTTGTGGTGCATATATCTACCTGTGCCGTAGTCACGGCTGTCACCTCTTCTGGGTCACACGATCGCAGCCTGTTGCCAACACTTAAGGAGAAATTTTTGGGTCCTGCAATGGACACCGATGTGCATATGTAAAGTGTAGAACATGTTGGACTGTGTCCATTTGGCCAGTGGGTTTGACTGCCACCGTATGTTCCCCAGTCGCGGATGTCTGTTTGCCTACCCATATTATGTAGTGCTACGGAACCCGTGTCCTTCCACAATTAACCCATATGGTGTTACTGTAGTACTGCAGGTTGGCAACTGCTTTAAGTAATCCTCAGAGGTACCATTGTGAACTATCCGCCACTGTATTGTCATTATAACACAGCCGGTACATGTAGAACCTATTTATTCATGAAAGGATGTTATTTATGTGTGGGAACACCATAGTTTAACCATAGTATGACCTTCCTAGTTGACGTTGTTGGTGTGCCATTAATATGTGTTCCACAGGTCGCCTGTATGTTCCGCGGAGTGGAAGCGGGTGATCCCCACATACTTGCTAGCACCTTGGTTGCTGTATGCCGGGATTCGCACGGCAGGATAGATTTCTATGGGGTGTGTCTACTGTTGTTTCCATCTGTATTTCCTGTGTTATGCCTTACTACGGCTGTGTGATTCCACCAGGTTCGCTATTATGGGTGCCATCTTGTCCGTCGCTTGTCCATCCTTGGGAAATGCCTACTGGACACTGGTGTACGGCTGTACCCATTTCACAGCTGCATGTAGCATTCTCCGGTGGATGATTGTCAGTATTGGTGGGTGGTAAGGCATGTTCTGTACCCACATCCCTCCCACGGGGCGGGACAATGGATCATCTGCCAATCATCTCCAACACCCATTTCTGCATACCCACGATCCCATGGCTGCAACCCTCGACAGTACCCATTGCAAATCCTCCATGTGTGCTGGAATGGGATGTGGACGCACATCTGTGGACTCGACAATCTGTGGATTTCTGTGCATATGTCCCGCATTTCATGGACAGCTATCATCAACATTGAACACGCTTGTGGTGCATATGTGTACCTGTGACGTGGTGACGACAATGAGTTCACGTGGGTGATGCAGGAAGCTAGCAGGCATTCAATGAATGGAATTTTTGGGTCCTACAATGGACACCACTATGCATATGTAAAGTGTAGAGCCTGTCGGACTGTGTCCTTGTGGCCAGTGGGTTTGACTGCTGCTGTGTGTTCAACAATCGCGGATGTCTGCTTGACTACCCATAGTGTGTAGTGCTACGGAAACCATGTTTTCCGAGACCGGAACCAAATGTTGTACATCCAATGTTGCAGGTTAACAACCGCTTTAATTAATCCCCAGAGGTCGGTTGGGAAGTATCGCCACTTTATTGTCAGAACGACACCTCCAGACTAGGTAAATCATGGGCACTTTAGCCCGGTCTTACCAGCCATTTGCAAGTGTGATTAGCAGACACGTGTCAATACATGTATGATAATACATATTGTCATGCCGAAGTTAATCTATGTTATTTGGACAATGGCTTCTGCTATTGACATCCATTGCTGTGGGTGTTGCCGGTTACCATACACATGGCTTTCGCAAAGGCAGAATTCACAATTCTGAACACTACTGTGGTCTCCTTTAAGGACCCTGAGCCAGTGGTCAACAGTACTGCAGCCACTGCATCACTTACATATGCCATCTACCGGTACCTACAGGACTGCATGGATCAGGCATTCCCTTACCCAACTGTGGTTCATTGTACCAATGCCAAGCATCCAGTGTGGTGTACCCCAGCCATACACAAGCTGTACAGCGAGAGGAGGTGGCTACTACAAGGCGGAGCAGACACCTTGTGAGGTATGACACCCTTGGTCATTATATGTGTAGAGCTACAGGCTGTCATGACATGGTCCAGGGCACGTTCCACAGATATATCTACATGAACCTGACTGACAATCATACAGCCTTCACTTGCTATGCTGGACACCTGCCAGGTCACTCCCACATATGCTCTGACTGGGTTCACGATGATGTGGAGTTTACTCAACATACACACATTTCCAAAATACGGGCTGACAGGTTCGGTGAGGACATCTACTCACCCTACCCCCCACATGACGAGATGTCTGTACTGGTGGTTTGTGGTCCCCAAATGTTCTGTGACGCACGGGTGGGACATGCTCTCTCCAGGGTAGTGAACATAGCATCCATGGGACCAGCTGGTGACCCGACTGTTTACTCCACGATCTCATTGACGGATTACACCCACAGTTAGGACAGCTGTTTCTTTGTAGCCTCACCTCAGGTAATGTACCCGGGTTGTGTCGCACGGCGACTGTGGTTCCACGTCACAGGGCCAATGCCTCCACTGACCCTGGTTATTACTGTCCCATTACCATGAGGAGACCTATCTGCAAAGACATGGGAAGGGATCATACTGCGGTTCATAGATGAAGGCATAGGGGACATGCATACTTTGCATCCAACACGGTTTGGCTTGGTCAGGGGCGGTTCATGCATTTAAAGCATGGTTGACGTTTTTGCGACAGTCACCAAAGCCATTGATGGGGGTCCTGCAGTCCATACAGCCTACCTCGACCTAGCAAAGGCCTTCAACACACCACCCCCCTCAGGTATCATTGATAAACCCATCGTCTTGGATGTGAACACGTACATTGCAGGATGGGTTGTAAACTGGCTATGTGACACGGCCCACGTGGTCATAGTTACTGGCAGCATGTCGGACCTACTGCCTGTCGCAGGCGGTGTCCCACAGGGCTCTTCCCTGGGTCCACTCCTCTTATACAACTACATTTCCACAGTACAGGCACACAGGGGTGTTATGGGCGACATTGTTTGTAGATGACTGCAAAACGGGTGCCATAGTGGGACGGACATCTGACACAGATATCCTTCAAAGGGGCCTCCCAGATATGCATATCTGCTGTCAGGACATGGCCTACAGCGAACTGCAAGGTAATGCAACATCATACCTGTCGAGGAGTACTAGGACACCCCTGTCCAGCATATGGGTGGCAGTCCACTGAGCGCAGGGGTGATTACCAGGGATCAGGGGACAGCAGTTGTCGGTCACCATTCGTTCAACACACACGTTGCTATCGTGGTTCGTTGGGACTTCTACATTGCCCACCTGTTTGTGCAGGGATTCACATGTAGATCAGGGTAGGTCATTGTCTCCTTGTACTCATTACGTGTTACACCTATGATTGAGTACAATGCCCCGTTCAGAATGTCTGTGACCCAACACCTGCAGCAGCTGGAAAGGCCCCGACAGTTCATCCACAAACGGATGCAGGGTCTCAGGAATATGTGTTATGCTGACCAACTGAAAGGGTTCCATCCCTATTCCATCGCATACCACTTGCCCAGAGGTGACCTGTGCCTGGCATCCAAGGCCAGTTCGAACCCGGATTTGATGACTATGCTTCACCTAAAGAATCTAGATCCCTCAGAATCACAAGGGCAGGTGACGTACACCTTGGCACTGTCATTAATAGAATGTGCTGGTGGGACACATTCATCACCCAGACACTCACTATGCTGTGGAACAACATCCCAGTACATGTGACACAGAGCACCTGGCTGGCCTTGTTGTAGTATTTTGACAAGGATGTCTGAATTGCTTTATTCAACTAAACTTGTGAATGAATATTTACATTACCACGTTTGTAATCTTTACATTCCATTGATATATTTTACACTAGTCATACTCATAGTGTTTATCTCTATATATTAGGGTTCATTTAGATTACTAGGTGTCTCTACTTCTATTAATGTATTGGCACAATCCCTAGAACATATATATGTAACGTATACACTCAGACACTTGGTAAACATTATGTTGGGTCTTCTGTCATATTAATACATATAGTATTATTTTCACGGAAGACTGTACATGTTGAAGCAATGTCTGATTTACTCACTGTGTGCAATCTGTGACCCGAGTAGACTTTTTAGCTTGTTCGCCTTTAAGGCATTTAATGAATACTTAGCACATCTTATTTACTGGCCAATTACGGGTTTTAAATGTAGTACATTTAACTGCATTGTATGTATTCTGAAGAAGTCTGCTTATGAAGCAGACGAAAAGTGCTGCAATAAACTATGGTGACTGCATTTAATTCCTGGTGGGCTCTGAGTGGTCACCGGCCATTTCTACAGTACCTCAGTTTTGCTTTGGACCTTCTCATCTGGGTCTCTGTGTTATTTGTATGGGGAATTCCAAGTGTAGTCCCTATGTGTATTACCTGTGTAATGCCTTACTGCGGCTGTGTAATTCCACCGGGTTTGCAGTTACGGGCGCATTCTTGTTCATACGCTTGTCCATCCATGTGAATTGCCTACTGGACAGTGGTATAGGGCTGTACACTTTTCACGCCTGCATTTAGCATTCTCCGGTGGATGCTTTGCATTATTCGTATGGAGTAAGGCAGGTACTTCCCTCCCACGGGGCGGGACAACGGATTATCTGCCACACAACACAGAGCCCCATGTATGCATACCCAAAATCCCATGGCTGCAACCCTCGACAGTACCCATTACACATCCTTCATGCGGGATTGGGATGTGGACTCACATGTATGGACACGTCGATCTGGGTATTTATGTTCAGATGTCCTGCATTTCATGGACTCTTGTCAGCAACCTTAACATGCTGGTGGTGCATATGTCTAACTGTGCGTAGTCACGGCTATATCATCGTGTGTTGTTCGGACACGGCAGGAGTGGGTTCTGTGACAATGTATTTTGGGTCCTTCAATGGACGCCAATGTGCATATGTAAAGTTAGATGTTGTTGGACTGTGTCCAACTGGCCAGTGCTTTTCACTGCTGCTGTATGTTCTCCAATCGCGGATGTCTGTTTGACTACCCATTCTACATGGTGCTACGTAACCAGGTGATTTAGTACTGTGAACAAATGTCATACATCCAAAGATGCTGGTTAGCAACTGCTTCATATAAACCTCAGACATCCCAATAGGACATATCCGTCACTGTATTTTCAACATAACACCACCGAAACATGTTGATCACCTATGTATTCATTTAACCATGTTGTCTTCATAGGTGGGAACGCCATAGTTTACATATCCTACTTGATGTAGTGGGTGTGCCATTGGTATGTGTTCCACAGGTCGCACATCTGTTCCGCTGTATGGTAGCGGGTGCTCCTCATTCTGTTGCTGGCAGATTGAGTGCTGTGTACGCCGGTGTTGGCACGGCGGTCAAACTTTGTATGTGGAATGTCAACTGTAGTCCCTATGTGTATTTCCTGTGTTATGCCTTACCGCGGCTATGTAATTTCCCCGGGTTTGCAGTTGTGGGTGCCATCTTGGCCGTACGGTTGTCCATCCATGAGAATTGCCTACTGGACACTAGTATAGGGCTGTACACATTTCACACCTGCATTTAGCATTCTCCGGTGGATGGTTTGCATTATTAGCGGAGAGTAAGGCAGGTGCTACGCACACATCCCTCCCACGGGGTGGGACAAAGGATTGCCTGGGAAACAACACCGAGCCCAGAGTCTACATACCCAGAATCCCTTGACTGCAACAATCGACAGTACCCATTACACATCCTTCATGTGCGGGACTGTGATGTGGACGCAGTTCTATGGACCCGGTACCCTGGGTATTTCTGTGCATATGTGCTGCTTTTCATGGACAGCTATCATCAACATTAAACACGCTTGCGGTGCATATGTGTACCTGTGACGTGGTGACGACAATGAGTTCACGTAGGTGATGAAATAAGCCGGCACGCTGTCCTTTAGACAATTTTTGGGTCCTACAATGGACACCACTGTGCATATGTAAAGTGTAGAGCTTGTCGGACTGTGTCCTTGTGAGCAGTGGGTTTCACTGATGCTGTGTGTTCAACAATCGTGGATGTCTGCTTGACTACCCATACTGTGTAGTGCTACAGGAACCATGTTTTCCGACACCAGAACCCAATGGTGTACATCCAATGTTGCAGGTTAACAACCACTTTAATAACCAGAGGTCCCGATTGGGAGGTATTGCCACTTTATTATCGGAACAACACCTCCAGACTGTGTAAATCACGGGAACTTTAGGCCAGTCTTACCGGCCATTTGCAATTGTAATTAGCAGACACGTGTCAATACATGTATGATAAGACATATTGTCATGCAGAAGTTAATCTATGTTATTTGGACATTGGCTTCTGCTATTGGCATCCGTTGCTGTGAGTGTTGCCAGTTACCATACACATTGCTTGCTCAGAGGCAGACTTCACAATTCTGCACACTACTGTGGTCTCCTTTAAGGACCCTGAGCCAGTGGTCGACAGTACTGCAGCCACTGCATCAATCACATTTGCCATCTACCAGTACCTACAGGACTGCATGAACCAGGCATTCACTTACCCAACTGTGGTTCATTGTACCAATGCCAAGCATCCAGTGTGGTGTACCCCAGCCATACACAGGCTGTACAACATGAGGAGGTGGCTACTACAAGGTGGAGCAGACACCTTGTGAGGTATGACACCCTTGGTCATCATATGTGTAGAGTTACACACTGTCATGCCATGGTCCAGGGCACATTCCACAGATATACCTACATGGACCTGGCTGACAATCATACCACCTTCAGTTGCTATGCTCAACACCTGGGAGGTCACTCCCACATATGCTCTGACTGGGTTCACAAAGAGGTGGAGTTTACTCAACATACACACATTGCCAACATACGGGCTGACAAGTCCAGTGAGGACATCTCCACACCCTCCCACACACATGTGGAGATGTCTGTACCAGCGGTTTGTGGTCACCAAATGTTCTGTGACACACGGGTGGGACATGCTCTCTCCAGGGTAGTGGACATAGCATCCATGAGACCAGCTGGTGACCCGACTGTGTACTCCACTATCTCATTGAGGAATTAGACCCACAGTTAGGACAGCTATTTCTTTGTAGCCTCACCTCAGCTAACGTACCCAGGTTGTGTCACATGGCAACTGTAGTCCTACGTCACAGGGCCAATGCCTCCACTGAGCCTGGTTATTACTGTCCCATTACCATGAGGAGACCTATCTGCAAAGACATGGGGAGGGATCATACTGCGGCTCGTACATGAACGCATAGGGGACATACATACTTTGCATCCAACACAGTTTGTCTTGTTCAGGGGCCGTTCATGCCTTTAAAGCATGGTTGACATTTTCGGGACAGTCACTGAGGCCATTGATGGGGGCAGTCCATACAGCCTACCTCGACCTGGCAAAGGCCTTCATCACATTACCGCCCTCAGGTATCGTTGATAAACCCATTGGCTGGGATGTGAACACGTACATCACAGAATGTGTTGTAAACTGTCTATGTGACACAACCCACACGGTCATAGTTGCTGGCAGCATGTCAGACCTACTGCCTGTCACAAGTGGTGTCCCATGGGGCCCTTCCGTGGGTCCACTCCTGTCATACATCTACATTTCCACGGTACAGGCACACACAGGGGTGTTATGGGCAGCATTGTTTGTAGATGACTGCAAAACAGGTGCCATAGTGGGACGGACATCTGACACAGATATCCTTCAAAGGGGCCTCCCAGATATGCATATCTGCTGTCAGGGACATGTCCCACAGCTAAATGCTAAGTAATGCAACATCATACCTGTCGAAGTACTAGGTCACCCCTGTCCAGCATATAGGTGGCTGTCCACTGAGCACAGGGTGATTACCAGGGATCAGGGGACAGAGTTTGTCGGTCACCATTCATTCAACACACACGTTGCTATCGTGGTTCTGTGGGACTTCTACATTGCCCACCTGTTTGTGCAGGGATTCACATCTACATCAGGCTAGGTCATTGTCTCCTTGTACCCATTACGTGTTACACCTATGATTTACTACATTGCCCCATTCAGACTGTATCTGACCATACACCTACAGCAGCTGGGAAGCCCTCATAGGTTAATTGTCGTACAGATGCAGGATGACATCATTTTGTGTAATGCTGCCCCACTTGTAGGACCCCTGCCCCATTAAGTCACATACCTGCTGTTTAGTGTTGACCTGTGCCTGACATACGAGGCCATGTCAACCCATATGTCATGTGTATGCTTCACCTACTGTATCTGCATCCCTCAGAACCACAAGGGCAGGTGACTTGAACCTTGTCACAGTCATTAATGGGATGTGTTTGAGTGACACATATATCACCCAGACACTCACAATGCTGTGGATCTACATCACAGTACATGTGACACAGAGATCCTTCCTAGCCTTGTTCGCGGGTATGTTGTCCATTGGATGGAGAATTGCAGGTATAGGCCAGGGATTACATCATTATCACTGCTTGACGGAGGTACAGCAATATCATGAGTATTTTATCTGAAGCACAGAAGGTTGGCAAAGTCATCCTAACTATGGTGTAGTGTTATGGCTGAACCTGGGACGATGGCCTACCCTGTACCTATGGACGTATGAACCTATATTCATAGTTTGTCACATTTACACTTGTCTATCCCCTATCCTCTTTCTCCAGTGTATATTTCTGTGGCACATGATTGTCCTCTGTATTACTTGCAGGTATGCTGTGTACAGTGCACATACGTCACAGTTGATGACAGTGTATCTGTGTCCCTAACACTGTGATACTGAGGACTACCACACATCCTTCACAACATTACATGCATATGTCCATTCTATTCTTCTTTGGCCTATGGGGGGGTGTTAAGGCAAACATTACACAAGTCCCTGTTTGTGCATGCTTCATGTTGGTGTCTGACCAGGCTCCGTTGCAGTCGTGTGTTGGACGGTAGTGTTTCTGTGTGTTTGCCATGTGTTTTTATTGCCGGTACATCTGTGGGAGGTGTGGTTGGCACATGTTCCTCTTTGCAGGGACACCCATCCTGGGGTTTGTGTCATGCATCTGCACTTGGCATGTGCCATATGTCCTGTACTATTCCCACAGTCGTGTATGCCTTCATGCACTACTACTGCGTGTTACTGGCTGTTTGTATGTGGTACACATGGACATTGTGATGGTTGGCTTGACCTATTCCCATGCTAGAACATACACATCTGTCAATTACGTTGTTTAAATCAAACTGTAACACTCATTCGTCTTTTCAAACTGACAGTCAATAACACAGGAAGCTGAGATTAATAACATTTTACTACTGTGCAGCAGGAGGCAAAGAACTATGCAGTACAAGTTTAGACTTTTGTTTTACTCTATACATGTTACAGCTGTATGAGCATTGTGTTTACTATCATCTTTTGCACACATTAATGATGTGGTCAGTCACAGGGCATTTACATCACTATAGTCCACAATATTGTATTCCTACAACAGTGCTAAGGTAATGCTTATTAAATGTTTTCCCATGAGGATAGCACAGCCTTGCGAGCCACATAGTCAATTAGAATGTACTTCGTAAATTCTGCTCTGTCACGGTTCCAACACTGTTCAGATCGATTCGTCACTCCATTTCCTACTAGGTTCCTTTGTCTCTCTGGTGAGCAGCTGTACTCTGTGTTAGATAGAGCTCACAAGCCCATCCTCCTCAGTGGAAGGATGACAGATATACCTGTACATACATTTATTATTCTCTAACCGAGCAGATGACTAATGCTGAATGACATACACCTGCTGCACTGGTTACTGCCAGGGTCAGGGTTAAATCACACTGCAGCTACACTACAGGCAATTACATGCATGATAAGCTCTACTGCCATATTGTATGATAGAATAATATGCATTATACACTATTTGCTTCTAAAGTAGCACGTCATATATATGTTTAAATATGTATTTTGCTAACATTCTCCCTCCTTTGATTGCTTCTATTCTATCCAGAAACATATACAACATTATTTCATTCCCTAGCCTCTTCCTCTCTGGAACGTTTAACTAGGCAAGTAATTTGTTGTACATTTCAAGAAGGATTGCATTTTGTATTGACAAATACCACTACAGGTCTTGATACATAGTCTCGGGTACAGATACGTCGACAGAGTCCCTGACTAATACTTACATGCAAAGTATCCCACAATAGACACATGCTCCCAATATGAGCAGAACAACACATATGGCAATCATGATATTCAGTATGACTGAACCCCATCCACCAAATGGTTTGTGGAAATGGTTCGTCAGTGGGTTTGGGCCTGGTTCCGCCATGGATGACACCTGCTGTATTACCTCTAGGTGGGCATTGATTTTGGTCTTTTTATGTGGTACTTGGACACAGCGATCTTCTTTAATAAGCGCGCACGTACCAATTCTCGCCGGCAGGGTGCAGTCGTGCGCTATTACATTTTGTGACACAACAGTTCTCATTGCATCCAGTTCATCAGTCACAAGTTCAAGAGCGGAAAGTCACATTCATCATTCCTCCGACAGGTTTTGACAACTTCCTCTGTTCCCTGATTGATTTCACTACTCCACAAGCTGGGAGTGTTCCAGCCCAGGTTATGACGCTGTCACTCAAGTCCATATGAATCGATATTCCTTTATCTCTTGCAGAAGACTGGAATGTCAGAACAGCTTCCATTTCACCCACTGGATTAGTAGGTTTCTCGACTGTGTTCCCAGTTCTTCGAGCTATATGTGTTATAGTTCGTTTTGCACCCAGAGGCAATTGTGCAGTATGTCATGTGACTGGAGCCAGATAACCCAAATAACAACTGCGGACCAATTCTCAGGTAACCATTGACATGCTTTTTCCCACAAACAACATAACAATATTCTACTTTACTACTGATGCGGGTTACCTCTGCATGTAACATTTTCCTGTCTATAACAGAGGACTGTTTATACAATTCAGGATGTTTCTGCACATCCTTCCACGTTGTTCTCATGAAGCTTCAATACAGATAATGAATGGTGCTACAAGTAGTACTGTGATCTTTGGCTGTTATCTGACATTTGTAAGACACAGTTATGTTACAAATACTCCCACCAACTTGAACTGTATCATGTTTATGACAACATACAATTACTTTTTGTGTAACAGGTAAGTACAGTGCCACTTTGTCCTGTGATCTCACAGAACCTGTATCAAAGTGTAAATATTCACAAGTCTCAATCTATCCCCAAGGGGACACCATACATCGGAAGTCCTCCATATGATGTAGGTATGGCAGTACAAACACAGCAATTTAAAATGTTCATAGTCTGTACATGAACACGCGTCATGCCTAGGTATTTGTTGAAGTGTGGAAGACACTCTGTGGCCAGTTCATCACGTATCACTATTTGTATCCGTGTAGTTATATGCAGGTAAGGTCCCAGCAAATGTAAAGTAAACACAAACATGGTTAATAGGTGTATAATCATTAGGACAGTAAACCAAATGTCTTTGGGGTTGCTTTGTATTGTTATACAGTCTGGGCGGGTGATTCAGGCTCTATGGTATATCAGCTACAAGATGTAAATCAGACTTGATATCCTTTACCGGTTTGAAAACTGTGAGGTGAACCCAGGACGACCTCTCTGCAAACTTTACTGCAGTAGGCGTTGCCAACAGTACCTGGTACAGACCTTCACACTTTCCACTTGCCAATTATCTTCTTTGGATAACAGTGACATACACACAGGATACTGGTGTCAGCTATGCGTCCGGCTTCGCTTGCTCTTTATCTGTAAAAGACTTTAACTGCAAAACAGTGTTATTGGTTAACAATCCTCTCATGTCACCTGCTAATGAGCCATCAACCTCCGGCTCTGCAGGCATGACAGCTTTCCACTCTGGCACATGATATGCCATTCCACATACTACTTCGAAGTGGGTGCAACACTTTACATTTGGAACTGTTGTCATGCTCAGCAATGCTAGAGGTAGACAGCAAATGTAACTCATCTGGGTGTCACCCACCAACCTCCTCTACTTATTTCTCGGGATCCCATTGTACCGCGCCAGCAGTCATGCTGACTGTGGGTTGTACATGCAATTTACATTCATGGAAATACAAAATAATCCCCAGGTTGCGTGATTGTCTGGTTCACTAAATGTGTTCTATTGTCACTGTAGCTTCTTTACAGTATGCCAGATCTAGGGATACTTTATTTTACTGGCACCTTTGCCACTGCTGCTGCATCCGGATTCATGGTTGGGAATGCTTCTACCAATTTTGATTATATATATGTGTAATCACTAAACAGTATTTCTTCCCTTCACATTTATTCAGATGTATGAACTCCATACAAATAGTAATGAACGGTTATGGTGGTGTAGGTAAACTCACTCCCTTCGGTTTAAATGCTCCCTGTGCATGATATCTACTGCAAATGTGACACGCTGCTCATGATGTTTGTATGTGGTTCCTAATTCCGTATGTTAGGGGTATTCTGTTAACCAAATGTACCATTCCCCACTGTTGAGACATGGCTCTACCCATGGCTCCACAAAGCCGCATATCTGACTACATTAGACGTTAATATTGGCTTTCTCACTGTGGATATGTGCAGTCCGTCTTCAAGGATTGCTCCTCGTCATACCCACGTCGGCTTTTCTGCTTTCGTAGTTGATGTTTGCATTGTTTGTAACATTTCTACATCTAGAATGTCTGAGGATTGTCATTCCTCATTCAAACAAACACTTTCCAACTGTGAGGCTGCTTGTTTTGCAGCTGCATGAGCTCATGCCTTACCTTTCCTACTGTTATCCTGTTGCTTTCTATGACCTGCACATTTACAATTAGCTACTTTAGTGGGTAACTGAATGGAATCTAATGCATTCAAGATCAATTCGCATGATTAATCGGTTTACCGGTGGATGTTATCATTCCCCTATTCTTCCACTGCTGCTCATAAACATGCACTGTACAGACAACATACTGACTATCGGGATAAATGTCCACACATCAGTTTTTCGCTACAGTACAAGCACGTGTTAAAGCTATCTATTCTGCTGCTTGAGCAGACACGTTATGCTGCAGGGGTTGGGCGTCTACAATCTCATTACCAATAACTACTGCATAACCTACTTGATTCATTCCTGTAGGACTCTGTCTACATGATCCGTACACATTAACTGTCACCTCTGCATCATCTAAGGGTAAATCAGTGATATCATGTCTGTGTGTAGTTATTTCATCCATTTCGTATAGGCAACTGTGTGGTGTGCCATACACAGGTGTCGGACGTGACGTTGATAGGTTTAATATTGTACAACGTTCAATCACCATATGAGGTTGACTCAGTGGTATGGTCAAACAAGACAAATGTCTAGCACGGGTCAGGAATGCTATCTTCTCTTGCAGCAGAATGATCGCAACTGCATGAGACATTCTCACAGTGAGAGGGTGGTATAATAACATTAAGGCCAGGGCCTGTACTGCCATGGGTGCTACAACAACTGCCTGTACACAATGTGGCACTGACCATGCCACAGTGTCCAACTGCAATGAGTAGTAAGCTATCGGGCGTTGCTTAGTTCCATGCTGTTGCATCAAGACTGGCGTCATATATCTCCGCTTACAATCTACAGTCTGACAACATGTGTTATGATAATTCTGGAGACCTAATACAGATGTTGAAGCTATCAATCGTTTTAGTCTGCAGAAAGTTGTTTCTGCTACTGTAATCCAGTGTAGTATGTGTTGTGCTGCCATAGGTGTATTAAAGATTAAGGCAGACAATACAGCGGATTCCAAAGCATTGTTTGGTAACCAGCTTTGACAAATGTTAGTCGGCCCAGAAAGGACTTCATTCCCTTCTTGGTAGTTGGCTTGGGTGCTTGTGAAATTGCTACCTTCCTATCGTCATGTAATGTTCTACCCTACTTGGATACCACATATCCTAGGTACTTGACCTGTATTCTCTGTAGTTGCAATTTATGCTTGCTTAATTTATGTCCCTGTTCTGCTGAATATCTCAATAATGCTATTGTATCTTCCATACATTGCTGCTGGGTAGGGGCCGCAAGCAGAATATCATCCACATAAAGTAGAACTTGACTGGCCCGGGTGGAGTAACCACGGAATGTAGCTAGCCATCTCCTGTGGGAATATCGTTGTACTTTCACAGTATCCCTCGATAGCGGGTATGGCTGTATCTGTTACCCTGAATGTAAATGCAAAGCAATACGGACTATCTGGATGTATAGGTATTGCAAAGGAAGCATAGCTTATATGTACCACGGTAAGATACTTCTGTGGCGTGTTCATAGCATTCAATATTGTGTGTGGGTCTGGCACCATCGGTACCCTAGGTATTATTACATGATTTACAGCTTGTAAATCCTGTACCATCCGCCATTCCCCCTTTGTTTTCCGATCAGAAGATACAGGGGTATTTCATGGTGAATAGCGATTACTTTGTAGATGGGGAATTCCCTCTGTGACTTTACAGATATCTTCTGGTGTCCACGGTCTATACACTATGGGGGTTGGGTCCTGGCCTTCCTGTCCTGCATGAGGGTTCGGTACTTCAATTAATTGACAGATATCCTCACTCTGTCCTAGTGACTGTCTTCTTACTCGAGTGTCCCTAGGTATGTTACGAGTTCGGGATGTGGTTTCAATAGCTTCTGTTACATTTGGTCGTTGTGATACCTCTGTTGCCACAGGATAACATGTGGGGACTAGCCTGCCCTCCCGCTTCATATCCTGGATGTGGTATCGGAGGTGGTAGGGGGGGGGGGCTGTCGCTACTACTGTATTATGATCTTCTCTGTGTACGTATGATGCTTTCGCATTTGTAGTGTTCTGTTCCTTCGGTTCACTACCTCAATCCACCTATGTGCTTGACGGATACCCAATTGTCGCTGTTTTGTCGCCTGCACATCTTAGGGCTGCCACCTTTTCAAATGCACAATGTGGGACATTAGTGTTTGGAACGTGTAATTTGCCAGGAAAAAACATACCCACGGCCAGTACATAGGACAGGATTTCACTTTTTGCCAGGAGAGCTACCAATTCTTGTAGCATTTCAGTTGCTTATTCTGTTTATTATGATATTTTGTTGTTCCAGATACAAAATTACTGTTTTATGCTACCATTTGAAAAGATATCTGGGAAATCTTTGTCCTGAGATATCAGGACATTTGCCATTTGTTTGGTTTGTTTGCAGGACACAACTGGCCAAAGAGGGACTGTCCCTCACAGGGTGGGACAGGTGGTTACCCTAGAACATGTGCATCACATTTTCAGAGATTACAATGTTTCAGTAACGATATTTTGTCTAATATACCATCAATGTCATATTTATTACCCCATTTTGCAGAATATCTCACATTATGTGCTCTCTGCGATTGCATATACTTCACGTCACCCGTCAAATGCGGATCACATGATGTGTTTGTTCACTAATCTCCCATATCCTCTACACGACTGTTCGTACCCTTCTCTCGTACCACGTGGTATCTCCTTCCCTGTATCCACTGTAGTGTCTACAATGACTATTTACTCTACTCTGTGTTCCCCTGATCTATGTCCAGATTTAACACTATTTGGATTGGTCTTCGACCTGCTATCACAGCTGTTAACAGAAATACAATGTAGTCTGGTCCCTGATCTACAATAGACACAAAGAGGCAAACCCTCCTTACCTGAGCCTCCTGTTTATGAGTGCACGTTTTCTTCTTGGGATCCAGTTTTCTGCTTTTCAGCCACAGATCAGACAGTAGACAGCCTCTTTACACACAACAATTCAGTCGGAGGTCTTTTCATTCAAGAAGAACCATTTAGGCAAATTCTCCTCTTGAGATGTCTAACCACCCATGCACTCTGACCTGTAGCTTACCAAAGGAATTCCGGCTAAGAAGGATCACAATGTCAAATAAGTTGTTAAAACCAGACTGTAGTTATCAGTAGGCTTTTCTAAGTGACAGTCAATAACACAGGAGGCTCGGGTTCACAACGTTTTAGTAGTGTACACAGGCAGGCAAAATAATATACAGTCCAAGTATGAGAGTTTTGTCTGACTCTATACAGTAAGCAATTTCTTTATATAGTGTTTACAATCAGCTTTTGCCCACCTTACTGGCGTGGTCGGTCACAGGGCATTTCCATCACTATGGTCCGCAATAGTCTATACATACGTGGGTGCTGAGGTCGTGCTTTTAAAATGTTTTCCCATGAGAATAACACAGCCTTGCAAGGCACCTGGTCAATTACAGTGTCCTTCTGTGATTGTAGCTGTTTCAAGGACCCTGGACTGTTCGATACAGTAGTCAGTTCATTTCTTAATACATTGCTTTGTCTCTCTGGTAAGGAGTTGTACTCTTATCTTTGATAGAGCTCACAAGGCCATCCTCCTCAGGGGAAGGGTGATGTTATGCATGTACATACATTTATTTTTCTGTAACCCAGCAGATAATTAATGCTGAGAGACATAAGCCTGCTGTACTGGTTACTGCCAGGGTCAGAATTCCATCACACTACAGCTTAGCTTCACCAATTACATGCATGATCAGTTCTACTGCCATATGCGGTACAATTCAATGCATTATATAGTATTTCGAGTCTAAACTGGCACTTCATATGTGTTTCTATATATATTTTTCGAACAACATCCATCCGGCCATATGCATGTTGTTCCGTCCTTTACCTTGACCGTGTGTATTTGGCCGTCCGGCAACGCTACTCTCCACATGTGATGTCCCACCTTCCCCTTCTTTGCCTGTAGCACCCTGTTAGGACGTCCTGTTTGGTAGGCACGTGTTCCGCTATATGTGTTCGACTTCTCTGCATAGCTAATCATCGATGCAGTGGTTCAACAACCCGACTTGTCCACATGTGTACAGTTATGTGCACCGTGTCGTATGCAAACCTATATGGTTTGGGTACATACCACATGCGGGATGTACACATTCTGCAGACACATTCACATGCAGCCATTTCCATATCTGTACCTGAGGTGGGTTGGTGACATGTGCGTATTTGCCAGCGTGGCACTGCCTAACACAAACATCTTACCACATTTCAGGTATGCACATTGTGTGTAGGTGTATAGCTGCACGGATGCTAGCAGGTTTGGGTGCACAGGTGTACATGGGTGGGACTTACATGCTACAATGAGGCTATTGTGTATTACATCTGAATGCATGGGTTCTGCTTCTGGATATTACACTTCAACATCGCCATCCAGTGAATGCGACAGAGGCGTTGCTGGGTGTGGGATATGTTGCTATGCACATGTTTGCCTGTGTTTAAGGTATCTTGGTTCCTTCCTGTTGTTATGTCAACACAGCTACCTGGCTATGTACTCTCACTACTGCTTGTGACCATTATGGTTGGCACCTTTTCCAATGCCCATAGTGGGACATGTTTTGTGGAAACCGGATTTTGCAGGACAACACATACCCACGGCAAGTGGAGTTGACAGAACTTCACTTGTTTGCCATACTATACGCTTATTCTGTTAGCATTTGGGTTCCTTATTCAGTTTCTTATGCCATGTATGTGTTTCATATACAAATTATATGTTTTATGCTACTATTACATGTATATTGTGGGAATATTTTTGGCAGGGAATCTCAGGTCATTTTCCATTTTTCGATTTTTGCAGGGACACAACTGTCCAATGAGGGACTGTCCATGGCACATTGGGACAGCTGGTAACCCTGGTGACCATGCCCATGTCGCTACTGGGGTTGCCACCTTTTCCAGTTGCCAAGGTGGGATATTTCCGGGACTCACATCTGATTTTACAGGCCGACACATACACACGGTCACTATATAGCATAGAACTTCACTTGTTTGCCTAAATAAAAGCTTATTGTTGTGGCAGTTTGGTTGCTTATTCTGTTTCTTGTGACATTTAGGTATTTCAGTTACAGAAATAACCAATTCATGCAACCATTACATTAAATACGGGATATCATTATGTCCTACAATCTTAGCACATTTGCCATTTTTAATATTTTTTTTTGGGACACAACTGCCCATAGAGGGACTGCCCCTCGCAAAGTGGGACAGGTGGTAACCTTAGTCGCTACTCCTATGTCGGTGCGGCGCGCTGACATGCGGTACACCTTCTCTGAGTATAACCACTGACGGTGCATTGCGGGACAAACGCGGTCTTATGCGTGTCCTTTGCTCCTTGGACGGGTACACTTAAGCCTTCGTGGGTTGTATTTGCTTCTCCGTTTAGTTGGGACGGGTACTATGTTGCATACTCTACGTGCGTTTCATTCTGCACGGGCCCTGGCTGCTGCCATTACTATTATGGGCGGACCGTGGCAGTCAGCACATTAGGTTGCTCACCGCATGCCGGCTTAGACACCTCGGACGCATCCTACTTGGGCTCGCTCACGTACACTACGCACGTGTCTGTGGTTGCGGCGCACTCTCATTAATATGCATATGGCGCAACTACGCCGGCTATTCACTGCACCGCCGGTGCAGCCCTTATGCCGGCCTTTCGCCGAGCTTCATGAATCCCGGGGAAGAAAAAAAAGAATTGTTTAAATAATTGACATCCTCTTGTATTTGCGATTAGAAGTTACCAATAAACATTTTACAAGCAGGATTACATGGAGTACTTGAAGGTATTTTGGAGAATGTGTTTCTGTTATGGGAGTAGTAAATATTTTCCAAACTTTTTGTCAACTATTAAGAAGTCAACAGTATTTCCAAGGCACTGATATCTTTTATTTGCCTTTGAGGTAAGCAAGACCTTTGACAATATGAGTTGGGAACAAATGTACAGTATACTGGCAAGTTAAAGGTGGGGGAGGAGATTCTTTTATTTGATAGAATCAGTATATATATATATATATATATATATATATATATATATATATATATATATATATATATATATATATATATTCTTTTGTGGATGGATGGATGGATAGGTAGATAGATAGATAGATAGATAGATAGATAGATAGATAGATAGATAGATAGATAGATAGATAGAGAAGTATAATGCAATATATAATAGTGAACGCCAATAGCATCCAACACCACACTGTGAGGAGACAAAAAATTTTAATAAAATAAAAAAAAATATTAAAAACAGAGGCAAGTGCTTTCACAACAAAAAGTTGCTTCTTCAGACCATTCAAAAATACAGCCAAGCACAATGATTATATAGTAAAAATGATTGGATAATAATCCAATCAAAGACAGCAAACAATTAAACCATAGGCATTGAGTTTGCATAATTAATAATTCTGGCTAACCTCCCTAACTAATCATAAAACAATTCAGCATTTTGACCAAATAAAATAAATCTTAAAGTACAAACTACCTATCAAAACATTCTAAGAGGAATGTTTGAATTAAACAACAAAGCAAGTAGTAACTTAGATAATCACATAACATTAATTAAAAAATGATAAAATCACTTTTATGTTATTGAATAACTTTTCTAAAAGATATGAAGTATTGTCAGCTTGGAAATTATCAGAATTCTCTGATTTATACTAAATCATACATTTAATGGCATGGAATCATGCTACAAATACCATCTATAGCTAATACAGCTAAAAAGCAGTAACAAACATAAATAGTAGCCAATGGGTCACTCATTTCAACTGCCTTCCCATTGGTGAGGCTGCACTAAGCATCCTTTCAAAGTGTGGCACACTTAACCAATAAAGATGTAAGCTCATCGTAAACACCCTATCAAAATGGGGTAAACACGAACCATGAACAGATATCAACAATGCCAACACTAACAACTCAATCTGATTTTTCTCAGAAAAATATTTGTTTGACTCACAAATATCTATCCATAAATACAGAGACAACTCTCAACCTCCTTAAGGGATGGCAAGAATAACCAATCAATAGCAACAATCTCATCTGTTTTCATATGGTTTAAAGACTCCAGCACAAAAGTATTTCTGACTGCCAAACTTTGCCCTAACAACTTACAAAACCAATATCATGGCATGCGTAGACAATGTCAAATCATCATCAGCCCTCAAAGACTGAATAACAAAAATACACTCTACAGGTGATATAACAACAACAACTGCTACAACAGCGGCTCTCAATATCATATTGTTCAACACAAAGAGTAGCTAATCTAGAAATTGAGGACTTACAATCACAGCAAGAGAAACTTTCACTCTAATGCATTGAACTTTGGTAACCAATAAAAAATGACAAAGGCAAAAACAGCCAATGAAGAGCAGTCATCACATCTCTTCTTTTATTGGTTTAGAACTCCAAATCTGCCACCTATCAGACTTCAACAGAAACATACCTATAGGGATCCAAGTTACAGAACATCACCCAGTCAGCATAAGGCTGTACCAGTACCATTACATTTATAGACTATATCCAAAAGCCATCGAAGATGTACCTAAGTGGCCTGCAAAAAAACACACACACACACACCACTGTACATAACAAAAAAAAAACATACTTCAGTCAATACAATAACCACAAATAAGCAGCAGATTCATTGGGGACTCTCAGCATCGTGATATGCAGGAACAAACTGCTCAAGGGAAAAACTCATTTCCAAAACACCAGCTTGTAGTCACCTTAACAAAAAACATCAGCATAGATCTCAACAACACAAGACTGAGTTACATATGCTGAGATCTATATGCTGAAACAGTGAAAATGCAATCAGGCCAAATACTGTTAATAATCAATGAAACTTAGCAAATAGAAGTGCACTGTATCATCATCCATCAAATCTTCGTAGTGTTATGCAATAATGAACCTTGTTGTCCTTGGCCTTGGCATAATTATTAATGCTGCATTAGTAAACGTGAGTTATAAGATGTAAGGGAAAATAATTAATTTTATTTACAATGTTGATATGGTAGTAGTGGTTCAAAATGGCAGCTGAAGTATGTTTTTCTGGTGCTTTTAGCAATATTATGGTTGTTGGAGTTGCATATGAATACAAACAGCTGTGATAGTTTGTGATATAGAGCAAGAGATGTTTATTTTGCAAAGAAACACATTGAGTTGCTGGGTATTTTGTTTGGCAATTAGGAGGTTAGTTGAAGAGATTTAGAAAAAGAAAAATCATTATGGCATGGACATCATATGTTATGTCATTTAGGTAAAAGGTCTATATAATTAATACAGTACTGTTAGGAGTAGGTGTTGATCTTATCAATGTTTTTTAAGAGCTCCACAAAAGAACCCCCACAAACAAGATGCTGAGGAGCCACAGTGATAAAAACAAATGCCAGTTCTAGCAAAAAGCAGAAATCTACAACTGCTAGCAATTTTTGCCTCTCTCTACACATCTGTGGGGACCAAGCCCCTACAGCACTGAACACACATATTCCATCTCCATTGACATACAAACATGAGTATGACAAAGAAACTCCACTAACAGTGACGTCCTATGAAATAAACAGTAATCTGTGCTCTGTTTTTCAGTAACTCATGATTCGGGTACTTGGAAGAGAATCTAATGTCAACCATCTGTAGATGTACATTTCTAAATTAATACAGCAGGTAGTAAGAAGGTATGTTGTTTTATATAAACACACACAAACACTCACACACACACACACACACACACACACACACACACACACACACACACACACACACTCTCTCACACACACACACACACACACACACACACACACACACACACACACACACACACACACACACACACACACACACATATATATCTATCTAGCTACATATATATACATATATATATATATATATATATATATATATATATATATATATATGTATGGAGTCCCCTTCAGTCGATTGAACGTTTACAAGTTCGAACCACATGTGGCCAAGACCATATGATTGAACTTTTAAAAGTTCGATTGGACTGAATGGAAATCTCTATACAGAGCGGAAAGGGAAGATTTCCCATTTCCACAATGTAGTGCGATCTCAGAATTGGTATATTTAAGTAAGGAGGGTGTGGGTGGTGAAGGGGGGCATAAAGCCCCTGCTATAGACATTTAGTTTTGTGTTTTTTTGTTTTATGTGTTTTTATTTCAGTGTTCGAACTTTTACGAGTTCGAACATATGGTCTCAGCCATATGTAGTTCGAACTTGTAAAAGTTCGATCTACTGATGTAGATCTATATATATATATATATATATATATATATATATATATATATATATATATAAAAGTTTACTATTAAAATACGGAATGGCACGCAGTCAAATACAAGCTGGTTGAGTACTTGTTTTCAAAATGTAACATTGAACTGGATGTGGTCAAAGTTATATTAGCGAATGTGAGTATACATTTGCTAATATGAAGTTGACTTTCTGAATGGCGATAGCAGTACAGTGCAGAATATAAAATTTAACATTTTCCTCACTGAGGTGCGATCTTGGTTTTGGTACATATAATTAGCAAGGGGTGTGGTGGTGCAGCCCCCCCCATATGGGGGTGCAGTGGGGCTTGCCCCCTGCAAAAAGTAAATGGAAACACAGACTTTCAAATCCGAAAGTTCCGGAGTTCATATTTTGATCGTCATGTTTAACACTATCAACATTTGTTTTAAATGAACTTCCAAAAATTGACATTATAGTTCATCTTTTAAATAAAATCATTGTATCATTCTGCATTTTGATAGTAAACCTTGAAAAACCAGTAAGATCATCATGGGATCATGCAAAAATGTCCATACCATGGTATAGAGAAAAAATTATCAATTTCAACAATTGGCTGAGCTTCTGGTGTCATTCAAAGGGGATCCAGTGTCTGTCAGCCTGGGATGACATGCTCAACAAGCCACGCTGCTTTGCTAGAGACGGCTTGCACCTGTCACGCTTAGGCTTTTGAATACTGGCCAAGGCTCTTGCCACCCCCATAGTGCCTTTTTTAGGCAAGGCTTAAAAGACAAACCCACCACCGTAACTAGCACAAGTAACAAAAAACTGAGGGTAATGCTACTCAATGCCAGAAGTCTAAACCTCAAAATGCACGCACTCGAGGCACTCCTCATTATGGGGAAAATTGCTATATGTGCAGTAACAGAAACCTGATTTAAGGCTCCAGGGAGCACCCCAGCACTACCAGGCTACAACTCATACCATACATTTTGGCCACAAAACCCAGACCAAAATACAAAAGGCGTGGGAGTATCCATATTCATCAAGGATACCCACACCTCCAGGTTAGTGGCACAGCACGATGCTTCAGAGATCATCCACGTGCAAATAACAATGGGCAAAACTGCTATTCAAATTATAGCTTGCTACAGGTTACCCACCATGTCCCAGGACCCCCACTCTGCATTCCTGGAAACACTGGGAAACATAAAGGTCCTACCAAACACCCTGATATTGAGTGATTTCAATTACCCAAACAATAAATGGGAGAACTACTCAAGTACAAACTCCCTTGCCCCACATTTCCTAGAACTTATAAACTCAAATGCCCTGGATCAACTGGTCAACACCCCCACCAGAGGGTACAACATATTGGACCTGGTCTTCACCAACAAGTGCGACCGGTGTTCCACACCAAAGGTCAACCCCTCACTGGCTAGATCTGACCATAAACTAATCACTCTGGATATCCACATTCCACCACCACCCCCAGTCAAAGAAACCACCGTGAAAAACTTTTCAAAAGCAAACTTCACATTACTAAAGACTGAGGTGGGAAGTTTCAAAGCCCCCATGCTAAAGGATAACGTTGTCCAAGCTGCAAAATCCTTTACTAATGCACTCTATGGGCACCTACAAGAATGCATGGATCGGGCTATCCCAAACAAAACCAAGACTCACTCCTCCAAGAAAAGGAAACCAATCTGTTGGACCCCTGCCATAAACAAGCTATACAATAAAAGGAGGAAACTAGTACAGAAAAGAGTAAAATGCCAAGAAGGGAAGACATCCCTGATCAGTATCAGCAAGAAACTACATTCCCTCATAAAACCATCCAAGGCTAGCTTCGAAAAAAAAAATTGCCATGGACTCCAAAGATAACCACAAGGCATTCTTTAGCTATGTCAAGAATCTAAGTGGCAATTCTCAGATCTGCTCGGAGTTAGTGCAGAATGGCACAAAATACACTGAACTGACCGATATAGGCAACATCCTGGCAGACAGGTTCAGTGCAGCCTTTACCCCCCTCTCACTCCCCAAAAGGGCCCATAACTATACCAGAAGAATGTAGTGCCCCTTGAAATCACAGACACTCAGGTTAAAACAGCCCTTTCCAAATCCAAAAACACAGCATCAATGGGACCTGATGGTGTCCCAGGCTGTGTCCTACACGAGCTCAAAGATGAACTAACCCCTCACCTAAACACACTGTTTAAACTCAGCCTCTCCACAGGCTACGTGCCCACAGAGTAGTGCACAGCAACGGTTATTCCACTCTGCAAAGTGGAGCTACAATGGACCCTGGGAACTATCGCCCTATAAGCCTGACTAGCTTGGTCTGAAAGCTATAAAGCACATCATCATGGATCTCGTTAACAGAGACATTGGAAACTCCAAACACTGGACCCTACCCAGTTCGGCTTTGTTAAGGGCAGATCATGCCTCCTAAACTTGGTGGACCTCTTTGAGACAGTTACCAAGGCTATAGATGAGGGAAAGGTGGTCCACACAGCCTACGTAGACCTTGCAAATGCCTTCAATACCATTCCCCACTCAGGTATTATAGACAAGCTCACCAGCCTGAACATAAACCCCTATGTCACGAGATGGGTTGCCAACTGGCTCACGGACAGAACCCACATGGTAAGAGTTGCGGGAGCTAGGTCTGACTCTAAACTGGTTACAAGTGGCATTCCCCAGGGCTCAGTCCTAGGACCCCTCCTGTTTGGCATATACTTCTCAGAGGTACAGGCAAGCACAGGAGGACTATGGCTGACCAAGTTCACAAATGACTGCAAACTAGGGGTTATAACTGACTCTCCAGCTGACACAGACATCCTCCAAAAGGGTCTCACTGAGACAGATACCTGGTGTCAAAACCATGGCCTTAAGCTAAATGCCTAAAAAGTGCATAGTCATCCCTTTTTGAGAAAATAAAAGTATCCAAAAACTACAACATAGGTGGTAGCCCCCTAAGTACGGAAGACATAAGGAATCTGGGGACCCAAGTAGATAGAACTCTCCTTTGATAATCACATTGCCAAAGTGGTAAGAAAATCCTTCTATGTGGCCCACCTAATCACAAAAGGGTTTGCATCCAGATCGAAAGAGGTCTTTGGGCCCTTCTATGCATCACTCATCAGACCCATCATAGAGTACAATGCCCCATTTGGGATGTACCTTACAAGACACCTGAAACAACTGGAAAGACCACAGAAGTACCTCACCAAGAAGATCACTGGCCTCAAGAAGATGCCCTATGTAACTCGACTGAGGAAACTCCAGCTGCACTCGGTTGCATACCGCCTACTCAGAGGTGATCTCTGCCTGACATACAAGGCCATGTCCAACTCAGAATTGATGGACATGCTCCACCAAAAGAAAACCATATCCTCTCAAACCACACGCTCCAGAGATCTAAACCTCACCACAAGAATAAATAGGACGTGCTGGAGGGATACATTCCTGTCCCAGAGACTTCCCATGCTCTGGAACAAAATTCCAATCTACATTAGGCAGTGCTCCTTGCTAACCCTCTTCAAGAGAAACCTTAACGAGTGGATGGGAAACAGAAAGTTTACCCCAGGGATCACTTCAATGGCTCTGCTGGACAGAGACACAGGGAACTAATCTAAGGGGGCGGCAAAAGCCAACACATTCTGGCTAGGCTTATAAATGCCTTCGGGCAGATAGCCTAGTACCTACCTATGAACCTATGAACCTATTTATTCTGAAATTAAAAAACACATAAAAGCAGAAATAATAAAATAAAAGATGAGCACTTTTGTGTTCTAAAATCCTTCTTCAGATCTGCTGTTAAGATGTCAGAAACATACATTTAAATCCCTAAGCATCCTATAAAGAACTTCCTTCCATTTCAGTGCCAAAAACATAGCCAATCATCACATATAAAAATCAAATTATTGTATAAAAAAAAAAAAAAGCATTTGAAAACTTTCATTGGATCAAGCCACTCTAAAACGATAATCTAAAAAGACAGAAATGGCAATGCCTTCACTGAGAAGTACGTTTACTTTATAGAATTATTCCAAGGTGTATGCGTGTCCTTGTGAGGCTGACGTATGGGGACATACACCCTGAACTCCTCAGGAAGTAGCAGGCCCTTAATGTAGAACAAGAATTTAATTATATTACACTTTTATTGGAATATTTTAACCGATCGAGTGAGGTTTGCATCAAGTGTTGAGAAATTACAACAGGAGATTGAGACCGAATTTTTTGGAGGCATTTTTTAATAGTAAGCTTGATGAAATGTATGGCAATGTTCCTTCTTATATGAAACTGGAACAGTTTAAGTCTAAAAAATGAAGGTGTAATTATAAAGATTTTAGAAATAGCTGTATTTTTTATTTGGCCATGTGCAATCTCTAAGAGCATATCTACTAATAAAGATTCAGATGAAAGTACCAGTGCACCATCTTCTTTACAAGAGACAATGCACTCCAGCATCACTAATGTGAATGCCCAAGCTACTACAGTAGGTGTTAGTAATACAAGAGATTTGGGTACTAGATTTAAGGATACCTTGGTTCCACCACAGGTTTTTCCTGCCCTTCCATTGCAAATAGTTACAACATGGAACAAAGGAAGGATGAGATCAGTAAGCAGGGGGAGAAGATACAGGAAGTTTGCCAGTGATTGGAAAGAACAATATGGACAGACCAAATTGAGAATGATATACATTTAGTGGTGAATTTATCTGATTTAGATCTGACTGAAGCACAATTTTCATTACTCAATAAAGGTCTGAATTCTGTACCTGCTTTGACATAGGTTCATAGGTTCATAGGTAGGTACTAGGCTATTGGCCCTAGGGCCTATACAAGCCCAACAAAAAAGGTACCCTGGCTTTTGCCACCCAAGAAAATTATTTTCCTGTGCCATTGTTGAGCAGAGCCACAGAAGTGATCCCCAGGGTTAATTTCCTATTTCCCATCCAATCATCAAGATTTTTCTTGAAGAGTGCCAATGAGGAGCTTTGTTTGATATAGATAGGTAGTTTATTCCAGAGTATGGGAAGTCTCTGGGACAGGAATCTATACCTTCGCCATGTTCTGTTTATTGTGGTGACAAAGTTTAGGTCCTTAGAGCTTGTAGATCAGGAGGGAATGGTATTTCTTTAAGTGGAGCATGTCCAACAGGTCTGAGTTTGACATAGCTTTGTATGTTAGGCAGAGAACACCTCTAAGTAGACGATATGCGACGGAGTAAAGCTGGAGTTTTTGAGATGGTCTGCATAGGGAATCTGTTTGTGAGGTATTTCTGCGGCCTTTCCAGTTGTTGTAGATGTCTTTTGAGATACATACCAAAAGGGGCGTTGTACTCTATAATGGTTCTAATGAATGATGAGTAGAGGGGAACAATGACCTCTTTTTTTCTGGATGAGAAACCTTTTGTGATGAGGTGTGCCACTTAGAAGGATTTCCTGACTACTGTGGCAATGTGATTATCAAAGGAGAGACTACTGTCCACCTGTGTCCCAGGGTCTCTTATCACACTTTCGGTGTTAAGTATACTACTGCCTATGTTGTAGTTCATGGGTACAGAGTTTTTACCAAAAGAGATGACAATGCACTTTTTGGCATTGAGCTTGAGGCCATGGCTTTGACATCAGGCATCTGTCTCAGTGAGGCCTTTTTGTAGGATGTCCACATTGTTAGGAGTCTCGATTATGGCTCCTAGTTTGCAGTCATCTGCAAACTTCATTAGCCAAAGACCTTCTGTGTTGGCCTGTACTTCAGAGAAGTAGATACCAAACAGGAGAGGACCCAGGACTGAACCCTGTGGTACTCCACGTGTTACTGGTCTGAAGTTGGATTTGGAGTCTGGTCTTTTACACTGTGGGTTCTGTCAGTGAGCCAGTTTGCAACCCATCTTGTGACATAGGGATTTATACCTAGTATAGTGAGTTTATCTATAATTCTAGAGTAGGGGATGATGACGAAATCCTTGGCAAGATCTAGATAGACTATGTGAACAACCTTACCCTCGTCTATGGCTTTGGTGACTGCTTCAAAGAGGTCTATCAGGTTTAGGAGACATGATATGCCTTTTACAAACCCAAACTGGGTGGGGTCCAGAGTTTGGAGATTACCAATGTTTTTGTTTATAAGTTCCATGATGATATGTTCCATGGCCTTGCAGAACAGGCTCGTCAGGCTAATGGGGCAGTAGTTCCCGGGGTCCGTGGTGGCTCCCCCATTGTGGATTGGGATAACCGTTGCTGTGCGCCATTCAGCGGGCACAAAGCCTGAGGTGAGGCTATGATTGAACATGGTACTTAGGTGGGGTGCCAGTGCATTCTGTAGTTCATGTAGAATGCAGCCTGGGATGTTATCTGGTCCCATGGATGCTGTGTCCTTGGCTTTGGAGAGTGTGGTTTTTACCTGTGCAGCCGTGATTACAGGAACTTTACATTCTTCCGGTATAGAGATGGGCCCTTTAGGTGGTGAGGGGGGTAAAGTTAGCAGTGAACCTATCTGCCAGGATGTTGGCAATATCAGTTGGGTCTGTATATTTAGTGCCATTGTGCTGTAACTCAGAGCAGATCCGAGTGTTGCCATTGAGATTCTTGACATAGCTATAGAATACTTTTTGGTTGCCTTTAGAATCAGTGGTGATTTTGTTTTCATAACTAGCTTTGGAGGATTTTATCAGGGATCGCAGCTTCTTACTGAGGCTGACCAGGGAGCTCCGCCACTTATGGGATTTTACTCTCTTTTGCAACAGTTTTTTTCTTCTGTTGTACAGTTTGTTTATGGCAGGGGAACCACCAGATTGGCTTCCTTTTTTTGGAGGATAGTGTCTTGGTTCTGTTTGGGATAGCACGATCCATGCACTCGTGTAAGTGCTTATAAAGTGTAATTGTGTAGGATTCAGTAGTCGTAACTGTATTGTCCATCTGCATGGGTATCATGAAGTTCAGCACTTCTGTCTTAAGAAGCATGAAGTTGGCTTTGGAGAAATTTTTTTACCGTGGTTTCCTTAATGGGGGGTGAGGGCAGAATGTGGATATCTAGGGTGATTAGCTTATGGTCGGATCTGGCCAATGAGGCGTTGACTTCAGGTGTAAAACACCAGTCACTCATGTTGGTAATGACTAGATCTAGGATATTGTTGCCCCTGGTGGGGGTGTGGATAAGCTGATCCAGGGCACTAGAGTTTATGAATTCCAGAAAGCATTGAGCGAAGGAG
This sequence comes from Protopterus annectens, assembly GCF_019279795.1. NCBI lineage: Eukaryota > Metazoa > Chordata > Ceratodontiformes > Protopteridae > Protopterus > Protopterus annectens. Next base: position 1,874,495,732 of record NC_056739.1, read on the forward strand.
TTGGTACATGAGTAGTTTTCCCAGTTAATGGTGGGGTAGTTGAAATCGCCCATTATTAGGGTGTTTGGTTGAACCCTGATATTTTCCAGTACATAAAGACAAGAGGAGTGGGAATCATGGGGCATGGTGGGGGATCTGTAGCAAGCTACAATTTGGATTACAGTTTTGCCCAGAGTTAGTTGCACTTGGATAACCTCAGATGCATTATGCTGAGCAACTAGCCTTTAGTGTTTCGGTTCAGGTTACATGGCCAAAAAGTGTGGTATGAGTTATAGCCTGGTAGTGCAGGGGAACTCTCTGGAGCCTTGAACCAGGTCTCAGTTACTGCACAGATAACGATGTTCTCCATTTTAAGGAGTGCCTCGAGTGAGTGCATTTTGAGATTTAGACTTCTAGCATTGAGTAGCATTACCCTCAGTTTTTGCTTGCCTGTTCCTGTTACAGTGGTGAATATGTCATTTGAACCTTGCCTAAAAAAGGCACTATAGGGGCGGCAAGAAGCTTAACCAGTATCCGGAATCCCAGGGGTGACAGGTGCAGGCCATCTCTGGCAAAGCAATGTGGTCTGTCGACCATGTCATCCCAGGCATACAGATACTGAATCCCTTTAGAATGACACCAGAAGCTTAGCCAATTGTTGAAGTCAATAGTTTTGTCCTTGTACTGCGGTATCATTCTTGGTGATGGCAGAATGCTACTCAGGGCTAGGGTCATACCTGCCGGCGCTACAAGATCGGAGAGCTTTTCCATGTCTCTTTTCATGTAGTTCAGGGAGGTACATCTCAGGTTGTTCACATCAACATGGACAATGACAGAGTCATATCTGTACTTGTTGTGGAGTGACCTGATTGCATGGGTTATGTGGCGGATCCTGGCACCTGGCCTGGTGAGTGGGACATCAGTGTGCCTGACTATAGAGTCACCTATGACTAGTGTGTTGGGTACATTGTTTTACCTTATTGGCTGTGGTCGAGTGGCACACTGAGTCTGCGGGCTATGTGTCATTTGGGTTGCGTTGGGGGGTGGAGCTTGCTTGCATTTCTGCTTTGGAGGTCTCTGTTGCTTGAGCAGGTTATTATTGAGAGCCTCCATAAATGTTTTTGTGTTTCTATGTGTGGATTTTCATGGTGTAGATTTAGTGAGACTAAGTGATACGTGTGGTGTGGTGCAAGTGTTTACCTTCTCCTCTTGACTGTCAAGTTCAGTCTTGGTTGTAGAGAGCTTTACCTCCAGTTTGGCTAGATAACTGCATCTCTCACAGGTTGTAGTGTTCGGTGGTAGGAGGAGAGGGTTGTCTGTGTACATGAGGCAATTTATACATTGCCCCAAGATGCCCAGATTCATCAAATAGACAGGAGAGAATACTGGGAGCTGACCCTTGGACATGACTGAATAAAAAACTATTTTCCTCTAGATAAGTGAGGAAATTGAGTACAAGAGCTGGTTTTCTGTAAGCAAGTGAGGAAAGAAAGTACCAAAACTGTTTTCCTCTAGGTAATGAGGAAGGTTGAGTGTTGTAGCAATTAGTAGCTTATTTAGTGCTTACAGCAAGTTCTGAACAAGTACTGATCACGAATAAACAAATTCTAGTGCTAAAACTAAGAATCTGTATCTGGACTAAACTAGTTACAGGAAAGGGGGAAACAAGTGCAAATGTGGGTTTTTAAATCAGAAAGTTGAGAGAGATGGAAAAACTGCCCAAAAGGCCAATAACTACAATTTCTGGGCCAGAACCACTCCCTTTGTGGTAGATAGGTTACCTAGTGCTTACCCCTCCCACTGATAAGCTAGAAGGCTCCCCTCCAACACAGAAAGCTTGGAGGGGGGGCTCAGAAGCTTACATACAGTCCTGGATACAGCAAATCTGAATCCAGGCTACACTAGTTACAGGAAAGGTAGGAAACGGGCTTAGATTTTGTTTATATACAGAAAAGTAGCTAAAACAGCAGTAAAACAATTCAAAGGCAGTGCAAGCTAGCACACTTGAGTATGTAGCAATGTTAGACCAAACAGTTAAAAAAATGCAATTAAATTAAAAATGATTAAAAACAAGTGCAGAAGGAGTCTATTAGGTAGAATGAGGTAAAGAGATGGGATGGGGGGAGTGTCCCAGATCAAATCTACAGTGGGACGGGCAACTGCAAAAGCCTCCGAATTTAAACAACAAGACAGGAATATGGAGGGTGGGTAGGGGAAAAACAACACCTTTAGCAGAGATCTGAAAAACTGTACAGTGAAGCAAAAGTAACAGTGCACAACTCTGAAGTCAGCCAGCAATGATATAAGATTAGTCAAGCAGCAATTAACAGTACACAACTCTGAAGTGTCAGAAAAATATACCTAGCTCTGTATATCTCCAGATAGTTTGAAGAGCACTCTGTCAGGACACAGGAAGGCTCCAGCAATGATATCAAATTTAAGTGATGTAATATAAATTTGGGACTTTTTGGTTAAAATGTAATGTTGACTTCGATGCTCAACAGTAATAAATGCATTGACTCCAATATATTTAATAATCTTAGCTCTTTTGTTTTACAGAATAATGCAACTTTAGAGACATTTCTTCAAGTTTGTGAAGCAGAGATTGTGAAGAAGATGAATGAAGTTAAACATTGTTTTCATAATTTAAATAAGGATGAGATGGCTGGGCTGCTTTACAACTTAAAACTGATAAAAATATCATTATCAGACTAGCAGATAAAGGGGTGTTATCATCCTTACGAATCATGATTATTATCTTGAGAAAATGGGATTATTATTGACTGATGACAATACCTACACGAGGACAAATAAATTTCTTTTGAAAGATATTAAAAATTTTCAAGTTTTTAAGTTTGGATAAGACCACTCAATATTTTTTTAATTATTTCTTTATTGACTTTATCATTGAATTTAGTTTGAATAAACTTCCAAAAATACATAAGCCCATGGACAATTGACTGATGTGCCCCATTGTATCAGGCAATGGGTGGATGACTGAACCCTTGTCTATACATATCAAACATCAACTTAAGCAAGTTTTAACTAAGGCACCTTCTGTGATAAAAGATACAAGGGACTTTTTATATATGTTGTCAGAATATCTGAATGCTGAAATGGAAATGGAATAATTTATAATGGTTACATTAGATTCAGAGCTTGTTTACAGTCATTCCCAATAGTTATGGTATAACAGCAATTAAAAGCTTCCTGGAAGAAAATAGCAATTTTGATATCAACAAGATATATCTTGTAAGTATTTTACTGAAATTAGACATGGAGAATAATATTTTCATCTTTGACAAACATATATATTGGCAGAAGTGGGGGGGGTAGCCATGGAAACCCCCTGCACAAACAGCTATGCAAATATTGTTTTGGGCCATTGAGAATCAAGGTATATATACATATATATATATATATATATATATATATATATATATATATATATATATATATATATATATGTATATATATATATATATATATATACATGAGAATAATAACTTCAGCCTTAAAGTTTTATAGAAGATTTCTTGAAGAAATGTTTTTATGGGGTGATATGAAAGAGCAGCTTGAGTTACAGGCCTAAAGCAGATGCCCTACGCTGACCACCTTAAAAAACTCCAGCTATACTCTGTCACATATCGTCTACTCAGAGGCGATCTCTGCTTAACATACAAGGCCATGTCAAACCCAGAGCTGTTGGACATGCTACACTTAAAGAAATCCCAATCCCTCAGAGCCACACGCTCCAGGGATCTAAACCTTGTCATCACAATAAACAAAACATGCTGGAGGGATAGGTTCCTGACCCAGAGACTCCCCAGACTGTGGAATAGATTGCCGATACATGTCAAGCAGAGTGCCTCTTTGGCCCTCTTCAAAAGGAACCTTGATGATTGGATGGGAGAAAGGAAATTCACCCCGGGGATCAATTCAGTCGCCCTGCCAGACAGGGGTCCAGGGAAGTAAATAGTGTGAGAAGAAATAGCCAGGGAATTGTTATGGCTAGGCTTGTATAGGCCCTAGGGCTGATAGCCTAGTACCAACCTATGAACCTATTATTTGTTGAATATTTAGAAACAACTACAAAGTTTTTGAGATTTACTGTGCACCACTCAGAATTTTCCATTGAGTTCTTAGATGTGAAATTATTTATTGATTCAAAAGGGAAGAATAATACATATCTTTATAAGAAAGATTGTTGGAGGAACAACCTCCTACACAGATCCCCTACACATGTTTACGAATGTTGTTAAAAATCAGATTATTCATGCATCCAGGCCACATACTGATGATGCACAATATAAGAATGCTTTGTTTAAAATTATACATAATTTTGAACATAGAGGATATAGATTAGAAGTTGAGAGAATGAAGTTTGATTTAGAGGTGGCCAGAGCTGATGCAGGTAGACCAATTCTCTTTGAATGAACTGTAACTGCAAGAGCTGAACAGCATTTGAATAATAAGAATGGGATCACTCTCACTTATGCCAGTAAAATTTGTTATATCTGTGATGCGATTAAAGAAAATTGGAAAATCTTGAAGACAGACGCTGATCTTAAAAATATAGTGGGAGATATACCTGGCTTCACATTTCGGAGTAATTGTAACATCAAGCAACATTTATGCTACAAGACAGAATTAAATGAGAAACTTAAAGCTATGAGGATAGGTACTTTTCCATGTTGGTCATGTTCATCGTGTAAATATATTTCCATTAAGAACTTCTTTCTACATCCAGTTTCTGTCAGAAGATACTTTGCTATAACATATGCATATTGTAAAAATAAACATGCGGTATATATTGCTTGCTGTATTTGATGTGATTGTTTTTATGTTGGGAAGACTGACAGACAACTGAAAGAACGGATATCTAAGCATATGAGTGATATCCATCTTAATGATGCTAAGAGCCCTCTAACAAGAGACATTAATCTGAATAATGGTCATAACTTTTGTTTTGTTGTGATTCAAGTGGTTCAAGTTAACATCTGAGGTGATGATGTCTCTGCCAGGATGGAATGAAAGGAAATGAAATGGAGTTTTGAACCTCAGGCAGAGAAATCTCCTGGTCTGAATAGAAATGTGTCTGTTAAACCGGCACTAAAAGGGTGCAGATTACAAAAATAATCATAAAGGATGTATGTATATATTGATTATTATATATTGTTTTTTGCTCATGAAGGGATGCATATTCCATTTACAACAGGTTTCTTATTGGTTGGTATTGGTTATTGTGTGCTTTGATTGGATGTTTCAATCAGCAATCTCATAAGATGAGGCTAGATAACTTTAGACCAATTGTCATTGAATAATGTTGTTGAAGAATGCATCCGTGAGAGATATTATGGGCTTTTGTATTTACCATGGACTTTTATTTAACATTTTAAGGATATGCATTATGTGGATTGCTAAAAGTTATTTGATATGTATATTTATTAATCAGTATTTGATATTTTGTTTTTTTGTCTAATAGAATGATATTGTTTGCCATTTGATGCCAAAGTGATTGGATATTTTTATGTAATGAAATAATAAGCTACTTGTTTCATTACTGCTTATTTGCTGAGAGGTCTGGGATTTTAATATGTTGGCATATTTAACAGTTTGTTGAAGATTAATAGCTGGAAAAATGCTGTTAGTAGCCAATAAATTTTTCAGCACAATGATTTTTTGAATGCAGTTTCTCGGCACTCTAACCATATTGCTTTTTTATTTGCTGAGAGATCTGTGATATTTGACTTGTTGAAACATACAGCAGCTTGCTGATGATTGGTAGTTAGAAGTAGTGTGGTAATTAGTTGACAGCATGTCTGAGTATTTGAATGTCAATTTCCTGATTCATTAAATATTCATATTTTAAGTTGGCTTGAAGATGATTGGGAGTTGATAGCATTGGGTAATGATGATTGCGTTCTACTGGCTGAGAGGTTTGGTACTCTGAAATGTTGGAATATGCAATGGCCTGCTGATGACTGGCAGATAGATGAAATTATATTATTGGCTGATGAAATATTTCGGCCCCAGTGATTTCTTGAGTGCTGGTTTCTTCCCACTATTAGCATACTGTCTTTTTATTCGCTAAGAGATTTGGGATTTTGATTTGTTGAAATATGCAGCAGCTTGCTGACAATTGGTAGTTGCTAGCAGTGCTGTTCTTGGTTGATGGTATGCCTCAGTTCCAATGATATTCTGAATGTCAACTTCCCGATATATTAAATATTCAAGTTTTTCATTGGCTAGAAGTTTGACTGCTCGAAAATCAATGGAAGGTGATAGTGATGATGGTATTGGTATTGTTTTAGAGTGGCTTGATCCCATGAAAGTTTTTAAATGGTGTTTTTTTTTAAATAATTTGATTTTTATATGTGATGATTGGCTTTGTTTTTGGCACTGAAATGGAAGTTCTTTATTGCACGCTAAGTTTTTTTAAATTTATGGTTGCGATATCTTAACAGTAGATCTGAAGAAGGTTCTTAGAACCCAGAAGCACTCATCTTTCATTTTATTTGTGCTTTTATGTTTTTTTTTTTTTTTTTTTTAGTACAAATGGATGCTTATGTCTGATTCTGTGGTGATCATACTGATTTTTCAAGTTTTGATATTGTTTTTTCTACAGTGTGGATCTTCAGTGGTTGTTTCATTTCATTATTGTTGGATTGCTATATATATATGTGTGTGTGTGTGAGTGTGTGTGTGTGTGTGTGTGTGTGTGTGTGCGTGCGTGTGTGCGCGCGTGTGTGTGTGTGTGTGTGTGTGTGTGTGTGTGTGTGTGTGTGTGTGTGTGTGTGTGTGTGTGTGTGTGTGTGTGTGTGTGTGTGTGTATACATACTGTATATATACATATATTTTTTCCTGTTTTGGAGGATCTCAGATGAACCCTATGAATCTGTGTTACCCTGTGGTTAATTTCAAATGTCAAAGGTCTAAGCTTTATTGTATTTTTTTTTGAGTGTGTTTGTGTTTGTGTGTGTTTGTTTCTTGCAAGGGAGAGGGGTCTATTTTCGGGCTGGAGTTGGTATAATATTTAAGGTGTTTACCTTACAGATAGAAGATATACGGTTTGATTTTCTCTTTCAAAATTGAAAATGGCTAGGCATAAAATAGCCCATGAGGGCAGTTTACCTAGTAGTTATCAATGGACCTAGAATGTCTTCCTGACCTGCAGGGTTGGGTTGGGAGGGTGGTCTAATGGTTAAGATGTTTGCTTTATAAACACAAGGTGCAGGGTTTTAGTCTCACGAAAGGATAATTGGCTAGGCCCACAAGGGCAGTTAGCTTAGTACTAATCTATGAACCTATAGCAGGTATTTTCATGTTTGCGGTATTTTCTCTTTTGTTGAGGAATAGTTTACTCTGCCTACACTACTTATCAGTGAATTAGGAATAAGTGTTCATGAAATCCTAATCCAGTTTGTTTCACACTGTGATTAATTTCAAATGTATAAGTTTTAGAATACTGATTCATATGTGTGTGTGTGTGTGTGTGTGTGTGTGTGTGTGTGTGTGTGTGTGTGTGTGTGTGTGTGTGTGTAAATGTGTGTGTATGTGTGTATTTATGTTTTCTTTAAAGGGGCAGGAGCTTATTTAGTGTCATTTTACCAGCTACAGCAAGCAGTTGCTGTATGAATTTTTTTTTCTGCAGTGGAGGAACTGCGTATTCTACCTCTACTCTTTATTAAAGTACTAGGTGTGACTGACAATACTTAAAATATTGTGAATGAAGCCCCATTCAATCAGTGCCATATTGAAATAAATTTCAAATTTAAAAGTTTAAGTGAACAATACTTAAAATATTGTGAATGAAGCCCCATTCAATCAGTGCCATATTGAAATAAATTTCAAATTTAAAAGTTTAAGTGAATGTACTTATTTTTTATTATGTCTGAGGAGCCTGTATGTTTTTTTACAAGGCACGGGAGTTTATTTAGTGTTTTCCCCTGTCCGATATAGCAAACTGTTGCTGTTTGCAGCATTTTCTCTGCAGCTGGGAAATTGCTTATACTTTTTCTGCTCCTTCTAAATGAGCTAAGAGAGAGTAGCAGCATTTAAAATGCTGTGTATAAAGCCATCATTTAATGTCTGTCATACTGTGATTAATTTCAAATTTAAAATGATTAATCTATTTATTTATGTATTGTTATTTGTTTCTGGGGGGGGTGTGCTTTCTTGCAAAGGTTGGGATTGCATTTAGGTCTTCCTTGACCTGCAATAACAGGCTGATACTGCCTGCAGAATTTTTTCTGCAAAATGGAGAATTGCTTAATCGCCCTCTACCCCTTAAAATAAATTAGGAATTAGTAGCAGCATTTAAAATGTTGTATGTGAAGCCTTCATTCAGTTTGTGACACGATATGGTCAATTTCAAATAATTTTTTCCTGGGGGGAGGAGTCCTTGTAAGGGACAGGAGTTCATTTGGTGAACTCCTTGACCTACTCTAGAAGGCTGTTGCTGTCTGCAGGATTTTCTCAGAAGTTGGGAAATTGTTTACACTCCCTCTATTCCTTATAAACAAACTAAGGATAAGGGGCATGATTAAAAATACATCATGTGAAACCCTCTTTCAGTCTGTGCCACAATGTTATTAATTTCAGATTTAAGAAATGTTAGTGTACCTATTTGTTTATTTTTATTTCATGGTATTGGTGTATGTGTTTTTTGCATGGAAAATTAACTCATGTTCAAGTGGCATCTTTTAAAATACTATACTTGAAGCCCTCATTCAGTCTGTGTGACACTGATTAATTTCAAATGTAAAAGTTTGTGCATATTTCATTTTTGATTTATAGAGGGGGGGTCTAGCAATAGGCAGGAGTTTATTTAATGTCGCCCTTGAACTGCTACAGTAGGCTATTGCTGTCTGCAGCATTTTCTCTACATTGGAGGAATTGCTTATGATCTCTCAGCTCATTATAAATGATCAAGAAAGATGCATCAGTGTTTCAAATACAGTGTGTGACACCCACATTCAATCTGTGCCATACTCTGATAAATTTCAAATCTAAATGTTTTACTGTGTTTATGTATGTATGCATGTATACATGCATATATGTATTTATTTATTTATTTACTATTTCTTATGTACATATTTATTTACAATTTTTTGGGGCAGGGGCATGTGTGTTTTCATGCAAAGTATAGGAGTTTATTTAGTGTCTTTGTTTAAATGCTGTAGAAGCCGCTTGCTGTCTGCAGCATTTTCAGTGTAGTTGGGGAATTGCTTACCCTCTCTCTACTCCTTTAAATGAACTAGGAGTGAGTGGCAGCAATGTAAGAGTGGTTGCACATTGTCTTGTAACTGCGAAGTACAAAGACAAACATTGCACATAGCTGCATGACTCATATAACAAGCAAGATTAGCCAGAATTAGTGCAAGAATTTTTTTCTGTTACTGTTTCGCAGTGATATTGCCACTGCCCCTTATTTTGATATTTAAACCGAATGGAGTAGTTTGTTATATTTTGTCTGGCGGATTCGGTGGAAAGTTTTTTTTTTTTTTTTGTTATGTACTTCTAAGCCTTGAAATATGTATTGAGTTAAGGATAGAGTAAATAATGGAACTATTTGGACATTCATTAAGTGCAAATATTTAAATAAGTGGCAAGTTATTAGGGTGCAGCTTAAGGCCCCTGACAAAGGAACACAGATTGAAGAGATGGGACAAACAAAGGATGTTATTAATCTCCAGAAAGAGGTATGGCTGTGATTGAGGACTGGGCAAAAATTAACAAGAGAAGTGGTAGTGCTTGAGAAAAGACACTTCGTTTTGTTCGAGATGGTAAAATTATGGTTAAGCAGAGGTCAAAAACAGAGAGAGGTGATAGTGACAACAAAATAGATAAAATATTTTGAAAGGGATGATCAACTTGTGGATAGGTTCCCTCTGCCATATGAAATGGTAATATCAAAAAAAAAAGTGGAGTAGGGCTATTGTTGGAAAAATAAGTGTTGGCAATGACTTAAATGATTTAACTTCCATCATTGTCACTGAACATATTAAGACATAGGATACAGTGGAAATAACAACTTGACATGGAAACATTTACCAAATAATATTTAGCACTTGAATTTGCTTATTCATGCTCAGCACTTGTTCAGCACTTGTAAGCACGAAATAAGCTACAAATTGCTACAACACACAGCCTTCCTCATTACCTAGAGGAAAACAGTTTTTGTACTTACTTTCCTCACTTGCTTAGAGAAAAACAGCTCTTGTACTCGCTTTCCTCACTGGTCTAGAGGAAAATATTTTTTTATTCAGGCATGTATAAGGGTCAACTCCCAGTGTTCTCTCCTGTCTGTCGCATGAATCTGGGCATCTTGGGGCAATGTAGCAATTGCCTCATGTACAGAGACAAACCTCTCTTCCTACCACCCAACACTACAAGCAGTGAGAGATGCACTTATCTAGCCAAACTGGAGATAAAGCTCTCTCCAACCAAGACTGAACTTGAAAGTCAAGAGAAGGTAAACACTTGCACCACACCACACTCATCACATAGTCTCACTAATACTACACCACCAAAATCCACACATAGAAACACAAAAACATTTGCAGAAGCTCTCAATAATAATCTGCTCAAGAAACAGAAACCTCCAAAGCAGAAACGCAAGCAACCTCCACCCCCCCAACATAGCCCACAGACTCAGTATGCTACTCAACCACAGCCCACAAGGCATGACAACGTACCCAACACTCTAGTCATAGGTGACTCTATAGTCAGGCACACTGATGTTCCACTCACCAGGCTAAACAAGGAGAAAGTTACTGACAGCTGCCTGCTGGGTGCCAGGATCCACCACATAACCCACACACTCAGGTCACTCCACAACAAGTATAAATATGACTCTGCCATTGCCAATGTTGGTGTGAATGACCTGACACTTGCCTTCCTGGACTACATGAAAAGAGACATGGAAGAGCTCTCCGATCTTGTAGCCCAGGCAGGTATGACCCTAGCCCGGAGTAGCATCCTGCCATCGCCCAGAATGATACCGGAGTACAAGGACAAAATGATTGACTTCAACAATTGGCTAAGCTTCTGGTGTCACTCTAAGGGGATCCAGTATCTGTCTGCCTGGAATGACATGGTTGACAGACCATGATGCTTTGCCAGAGGTGGCCTGCGCCTGTCACCCCTGGGATTCCAGATACTGGCTAAGGCTCCTGCCGCCCCATATAGTGCCTTTTTTAGGCAAGGTTCAAATGACAAATTCAGCACTGTATTTGATCAAAAAACAAGTAACAAGTTGGTTTCAAAATTCAGCACTGTAACAGGAACAGGCAAGCAAAAACTGAGGGTAATGCTAGAAGTCTAAATCTCAAAATGCACTCCCTTGCGGCACTCCTTAAAATGGAGGACATCGATATCTGTGCAGTGACTGAGACCTGGTTCAAGGCTCAAGAGAACACCCCTGCATTACCAGGCTATAACTCATACCACACTTTTCGGCCACCTAACCTGGACCGGAACACCAAAGGCAGAGGTGTGCCCATATTCATTAAGGATATCCATACCTCCAGGCTAGTTGCTCAGCATAATGCATCCGAGGTAATCCAAGTGCAACTAACTCTGGGCAAAACTGCAATCCAAATTGTAGCTTGATATAGATCCCACACCATGCCCCAGAATTCCCACTCCTATTTTCTTGATATACTGGAAAATATTAGGGTTCAACCAAATTCCCTAATAAGGGGTGATTTCAACTATCCCACCATTAACTGGGAAAACTACTCATGTACAAACTCCTTCACTCAACACTTCCTGGAATTCATAAATTCCAATGCCCTGGATCAATTTATCCATGCCCCCATCAGGGGCAACAATATCCTGGACCTAGTCATTACCAACATGAGTGATCAGTGTTCCACACCTGAAGTCAACTCCTCATTGGTCAGATCCGACCATAAGCTAATCACTCTAGATATCCACATCCCACCCCCACCCCCCATTAAGGAAACCATGGTAAAATAATTCTCCAAAGCCAACTTCATGCTTCTTAAGACAGAAGTGATGAACTTCATGACACCCATGCAGATGGACAATACAGTTATGACTGCTGAATCCTACACAAATGCACTCTATAAGCACTTACATGAGTGCATGGATTGTGCTATCCCAAACAGAACAAAGGTGCTATCCTTCAAAAAAAGGAAGCCAATCTGGTGGTCCCCTGCCATAAATAAACTCTACAACAGAAGGAAGAAACTGTTGCAAAAGAGAGTAAAATCCTATAAGTGAAGGAGCTCCCTGGTCAGCCTCAGTAAGAAGCTGATATCCCTTATAAGATCTTCCAAAGCTAGCTATGAAAACAAAATTGCCACTGATTCTAGGGACAACCACAAAGCATTCTATAGCTATGTCAAGAATCTCAATGGCAGCACTCAGATGTGTTCTGAGTTACAGCACAACAGCACAAAAATTACAGAACCAACTGATATTGCCAACAAGCTGGCAGATAGGTTCAGTGCTAATTTTACCCCCCCCCCCCAAAGTGCCCATAGCTATACAGGAAGAATGCAGAGTCCCTGTAATCACAACTACCCAGGTAAAAGTTGCACTCTCTAAAACCAAAAACACAGCATCTGTGGGACTGGACAACATCCCAAGCTGCATTTTACATGAACTTCAGAACGAACTGGCTCCCCACCTAAGCACCATGTTCAATCATAACCTCACATCAGGTTTGTGCCCGCTGAATGGTGCACAGCAACAGTTATCCCAGTCCACAAAGTGGGAGCCACCAATAAACCCGGGAACTATCGCCCTATTAGCCTGATGAGCCTGGTCTATCAGGCCATGGAATGTATCATCATGGAAATCATAAACAAAGACATTGGTAATCTCCAAACTCTGGACCCCACCCAGTTCAGGTTTGTGAAAGGCAGATCATGCCTCTTGAACCTGACTGACTTCTTTGAGGCAGTTACCAAAGCCGTAGACGAGGGTAAGGTGGTTCACATGGCCTATATTGACCTTTCAAAACCATCCCCCATTCTAGAATTATAGCTAAACTCAGTAAAACTAGGTATAAATCCCTACGTCATAAGATGGGTTGCCAGCTGGCTAACTGACAGAACCCACACTGTAAAAGTTGCAGACTCCAAATCTGACTTCAAACCAGTGACAAGTGGAATACCGCAGGGTTCAGTCCTGGGACCTCTCCTGTTTGGTATCTACTTCTCTGAAGTACAGGTTAACACAGAAGGCCTTTGGTTAATGAAGATCACAGATGACTGCAAACTAGGAGCCATAGTTGAGTCCCCAAATGATGTGGACATCCTATAGAAGGGCCTCACTGAGACAGATGCCTGGTGTCAGAGCCATGGCCTCAAGCTCAATGCCAAAAAGTGCATTGTCATCCCCTTTGGTAAACACGTTGCACCCATGAACTACAACATAGGCGGCTGTCTACTTAACGCCAAATGTGTGATAAGAGACCTTGGGACCCAGGTGAACAGTAGTCTCTCCTTTGATAATCACATCGCCGCAGTAGTCAGGAAATCCTTCTACGTGGCACACCTCATCACAAAAGGCTTCTCATCCAGGATAAATGAGGTCATTGTTCCCCTGTACTTAACACAATGCTCCTTTTGGAATGTACCTTACAAGACATCTGCAGCGGCTGGAAAGCCACAGAAGTACCTCACAAAGAAGATTACTGGCCTCAAGTAGATGCCCTACACTGACCGTCTCAAAACACTCCAGCTTTAATCCATAGCCTATCACCTACTCTGAGATTATCTCTGCCTAACATATAAAGCTATGTCAAACCCAGAGCTGTTGGACATGCTATACCTAAAGAAATCCGATTCCCTTTTGCGCTACACGCTCTAGGGACCTAAACCTTGTCACCACAATAAACAGGACATGCTGGAGGGATAGATTCCTGTCTCAGAGACTTCCCATACTCTAAACAAGCTACCCATCTATGTCAAGCAAAGTTCCTCATTAGCACTCTTCAAGAAAAATCTTGATGAGTTGATGGGAAATAGGAAATACACCCCAGGGATCAATTCTGTGGCTCTGCTCAACAGGGGCACAGGAAAATAACTTTCTTGGGTGACATAAGACATGGAACCTTGTTGGCTAGGCTTACTTAGGCCCTTGGGCCAATAGCCTAGTACATACCTATGAACCTATAATATAGGGAATATGGAACAAAATAATTCTATATCTGGACTAAGTGAAAACTGTCATAGTGTTTGCATGCAAAATTAAATTTTGATAATAGATAACTCCATTGTAATAAGTCTAAAAATATATTCCAAAGATCTCTGCTCTTCACTGGGCCAGAATCAAAGATATCTGACTTAGGGTTATTAAGTTATTAATAAAAGTTCATAGGTTAATTGTCGGTTACAAGGCTTATAGTCCTAGGGCCTTTACAAGCCTATTCATATAAGAAACCCATGAACCTTAATTAACTATAGTTAGATGGTCATTGTTAGCAGAGTGATTCTATGATCAGCACCAACTACCCCTGTCCATGAGGCGACATAGGTGCCACCCTCTAGGAGGAATTTACTGTCACCCATCCAATCATTAAGGTTACACTTAAATAGGGTCATTGAGGAGCTCTGCTTCACGTGACTTTGGAGCTTATTCCAGAGAAGTTGAAATCTCTGGGAGATATATCTGTCCCCTCAACATGTTTTATTAATGTCACAGGGTAGGTTGATATCCCTGGATTATGTGACTCTTGTCCCATTTGGTTTTCAGATGTGCAGCATTTCCATTAGGGCAGAGTCAGAGACTGCTCTGTAGTCCAGGCACCGATCGTCTCTCAGCAGCCTGTATGATACAGAGTACAGTGACAGGGCTTTCAGTCTTTTCATGCAAGTCACATTTTGGAGGCCCTGGACTCCCTTGGTTAGAAACCTCTGTGGTCTCTATAGTTGCTGCAGGTATCTGGTGAGATACATACAGAAGGGAGCATTGTACTGAATTAGTGGTCTGATAAGGGTTTAGGACTGTGGATTTATAACCTGCTTAGTCTTGGATGTGATGTCCTTATTTATGAGATATGCAATGTATAAGGCTTGCCTTACCACTATGGACATATGGTGATCAAAGTTTAGATTGCTATCAATCTGTGTTCCCAAGTCATGTACCACTGGGTTTAAGCTTAGAGGGGGCTGCTATCTTTATTGTAATTAGCAGGGGCTATTTATTTGCCAAAGGGAATAATGAGTCATTTTTTGCTTTTAGTTTTAGTATGTGACTTTGGCACCAATCATTTGTCTGCATCAGCCCTTTATGTAATATCTTTACATCACTGGGGAACTCAATGACTGCATCCAGTTTGCAGTCATCTGCAAACTATGTGGGCCACACAAGACATCTACTTTCACCTGAGCCTCAGGGAAATTGATTACAAACAGTAGAGAGACCAGCACAGATCTGTGTGGTGGTACCCCACTGGTATCCAAACAGTAGAGGGACCAGCACAGATACTTGTGGTACCCCACTGGTAACTGTTCTAATGGTGGAGGTGGACTCCCCAACTGTTACAGTGTGTGTTTTGGCACTGAGCCAGTTGGCTAACCATCTAATGATGTATGGGTTATTTCCCAGCTGGGACAGTTTCTCAATGATCCCTGAGTGGGTGAGTGTGTCAAAAGCCTTGGCTAAATCAAGATAAGTGGTATGTACTGCTTTGCAATCATCCAGGGCTTTGGTGACATTCTCAAAGAAGTCCACTAGGTTTAATAAGCAATATCTATGCTTGACAAAATCAAACTGGGTAGTGTCAAGAGTTTGAAGGTCACCTGTGTCCTTGATGATAAGGTCCATGATGATTCTTTCCATGCCCTTGCAGATAAGGCTGGTTAGGATTATGGGCTGATAGTTTCCTGGGTCAGTTGGTAGACCCCCTTTCTGCAATGGGATTTTGCTGTTGTTCTCCACTCTGCCGGAACAAGCCACTGATCAGGTTATGGTTATGGTTAAAGAGAGTGACAAGTGGTTCCACCAGGTCTTGTTTTATATTGTTTAGTATGCAACCTGGGATGCTATATGGTCCCATAGAGGCTGTGTTTTTGGCCTTGGAGAGTGCTTGTATGACCTGTTTTTTGGAGATACTCAGTAGAGAACTGGAGTCAGGAATGCTTTGGGGTATGGCTGGTAGGGATAGGGGAGTGAAGTTATTGCCAAATCTGTCTGCTAATAGGTTGGCAGTTTCCTCAGGTTCAGTGTGAGTACATCCACTATAAGTTCGTCACACAGCTGGGCATTCCCTTTTAGGTTTTGGACATAGCTAAAGAATGTCTTATGGTTGCCTTTAGCTAGGGATCCTAATTTAGTATTGTAACTAGCCATAGAGGACCTAGCAAGATATTTGATTCACTTGTCCAAGCTGTGGAGTGTATTTTCCTCTGTTCAGTGAGTTCCCTCTTGTTCTTAGATATCAATGTCTTTCTTTTGTTACATATCTTATTTATACTTACAGCCCATCAGGGTGGACTTGTTTTTTCAGGAGGACCTGGTTTTAGTCCTGCCAAGTACAGCTGAGGCAATACATTTGTTTAAGTGGCTATAAAGGGCATTTGTGTACTCTTTTGCATAGGAGTTATTGTTGGCTGTGTTAGTAGGAGGCTTTGAAACTTTCTATACCATCGCTTAATAGGCTGTAGTTTACTTTGGAGAAATTTTTCAGTTTTTTTTGGTCTGTGAAGGTATCAGGTCAGATCTTTACTTTAAATGAGACTGATTTATGGTCTGACCTTACCAGGGAAGGCAACACACAGGGGATAGTGCAGTGACCCTTCCCATGATGGTGAACACTAAGTCTAGGACATTTGAGCCCTTGTGGGGGTGCAGACAAACTGTTCCAGGGTGTTTGAATTAACAAAATCCAGGGACCTCAGAGGAGTTGTGTTTGTGCTCATGTAAGTTGCCCATTTAATAGAAGGATGGTTGGAATCTCCCATGACCAAGGTGTTTGGCTGTATACTGAGTGACTCTATCAAGTCCAGGTAGGTAGTGTGCTTATCCAGGTTCATGGTGAGGTTTTTGTGACAGAAATAGAAAAACTGAAGCATAGAATTTTAAGCAGGGGATATAGCACACACAAAGTTAGGCATATTATTCAGGAGGTCAAGGAAAAAAGAACAGAGAAGCCATATCCCTATTTCTCTGATGCAATTGCGGGGTAACAATAAGCACAATATAGTGAGATTACCTGTTTACTTTTCAAGTAATCCTAGAATAGCCACTAATATACATAAGACGTTTTGGGCTATCCTAGCAGCTGATGAAAAGATACTAGGCATTGTTGGTAATAATCCAAGTTTTACATATAAAAAATATGAAATCCCTGAAAAGAAGGTTATGTTGTTCAGTGGGAAGGAATATTCAGCGAAATATTGAGTTTGGAGTCGGTATTAGTCCCTGTAATAGGTATAACTTTTAAGAATACATAAATCCAACAGGACAGCTCTATCATCCAGATTTTGGAAGGACATTTACATTTAGTGTTGCAGCTGTGTGACACTACAAATGTGGTCTATTTAGGCAGATTTTGGAAGGCCATTTACATTTAGTGCTGCAGCTGTGTGACACTACAAATGTGGTCTATTTAGGGGTGGGCATAATGGTTAAGGTGTTTGCCTCACAGACACAAGGTACAGGGTTTGATTCTCACCTTTGAGGGAAATTGACTAGGCTTAAAATGGCCCACAAGGGCAACTTGCCTACTACTTAGCTATAGACCTCTGTATTTAGCCCACTGCATAAGCTGTGGCTCATTCTATGTGGGCAAAACTGATCGGAGACTATGTGATAGGATAAGGGAACATATACATAATATCAATACCAGAACCACCCATAATGCCTTAGCTAAACATGTCATTCACAAAGGGGACACACATAAATTTTACTTCCTAGTTATGGAAAAAACTAGATTGGATGGGAGATGTAAAGATGTTAAAAATAAGACAGAAACAAATGTAACCTGCTGGATTATTAAATTAAGAGCTGATAGTGGTAGTGGTTTTATAGGATAAAGTCCCCATCAAACCCATACTGAAAGCTAGACCTCTGCTTAGATAACATAGTTTTAAAAGGATGTTAAACAATGCATGTATACTGGTGAGGCAGCAGGGTAACACATGTTTTTTGCAAAAAAAAATTATTTTTATTTTTTATATGTTGTTTATATGTAATTTGCATATTGTATAGATACATATACTAAATAGGTAAAGTGGTTATAGCTACATATTTTATTATACAGCATTGAATGCAACCAGTTTTAGTAAATGTATTTAGTACTAGATGTCTTTGCAGTAGCAATGATGGTGTTTCTTTAAACGTGTAACAAGCAGTCAAGAAGGCAGTGCATTTGAATGCTAAGCACTATATTTAAGGGGTGAAGGTTTTTGACTAATAGTGTCGTCTGATGAAGCAGTCTTTGTAACTGTGAATGAGCTTACGTTTGGATCCCATTAAAGACATTTTACTTTTATAACTGCTGGCCATCATTTTATTCTGCTCCATTTTATGCTTTTCTTGTTGTAGAGCATTTTGTCTATAGTTATTTGGACCTAGAATAGCTCAAGAGAGTCATACTGTTTTACCAGTCTTCAGGTGTATTTGGATTTAATGAATATGGATACACCTCTACCTTTGGTTCTTTCACTCTCCTTTTGCGGTCTGAATGTATGAAAGGCATTGTGGCCCTGTATTGTTGGAGTGATCTCTGTGGCCTTGAACCAGATCTCAGTGGCTGCATAGACATCAGTGTTTTCCTAGGTAAGGAGTTCATTCATGGAGTGCAGTTTACTGTTTAGGCTCCTAGCATTAGGCAGAATCATCTTGAGTTTGTCTCTAGAGGATTTCTTTACATTGGAAGTTTTGTTGTTTTGACATTGCCTAAAAAATGCACTATGGGGGAGACAAGCTTCTTTGCCAGTGACTAAAAGCCTGGAGGAGACAGGTGAAGGCCATCTCTGCCAGAGGAAAGTGGTCTGGCAACCATGTCTTCCTAGGCTGTCAGATACTGGATCCCCCCTGGAGTGACAACAGAAGCTAAGCCTATTATTGAAATCAACCATTTTTGTCTGAGTTGTGGCATCATCCTAGGTGAAGGTAGAATGTTACTCAGGGCTAGGGATATACCTGCCTGGGGCACATAATCTGAGAGTTCAGCCATGCCTCTCATCATATAGTCCAGAGAGGTATGTCTCAAGTCATTCACTCCAACATGTACTATGAGAGAGTCATAACAGTAATTTTTGCTGAGTGACATGAGTGCATGCATGCTGGATCCTGGCACCTGACAGGCAGCTGATGGTGACTTTCTCCTTGTCCAACCTGGTGAGAGGGACATCTGTGTGTCTCACTACTGAGTCGCCTGTGACTAGCACATTAGGTTTTGAAGTGTTTTGCCTTAGGGGCTTAATTTTTGAGATACTGATATGTGTGTTGTTATATCTAGTAGTGGATTCTGTTTGTGTACCAGTATGCATAAGTTATTTGCTCTTGGGAGGTCTCTGGCTTTTTGGTAGGCTCTTAGTGAGTACCTCCATGTATGTAGGTTTATGTGTCTTGACTTCATCTTGTGTGAGTGGAGAAATGGGTGTGCTGGCAACATGTTTGATGTCTTGTTTAGTGTTACATGAGAGGACTGACTCTAGTTTCAAGGTCCAGTTACATCTCTCACATATTGTATTTGCTTGCTTTAAGAGCAAGTGGTTGTCTGTATACAAGAGGCAATTTCTACATTGCCTCAGGGTGGCCATGCCACCCAGGCTGGCTGGAGAAATGTTGGGAAACTGACTGTCCATCATAGCAGGTAATTCTTAAGTACTAATTTGTGAGAGGGCAAATTAGATCAGCTATTACTCTGGGATTAACAAGGAGACTTATTTTATGGAAGATCAGGGATGAAAAGTGAGCAATTGATGCTTAGTGCTCAGCTGAGTTGTCTGAAGTGCAGAAGTGTGCAACTGCATTGCCTGCAAAGCAGGAGGGAACCTGGTATGTTTTCAATGACTGGTGTCTAGGGAAAAAAAATATTTCTAGGTGTTTGTGTCTATACAAGGCTGTGCACAGCTACATGAAAACACAAGACTTATATACAGGTGGAATTAAACAGTTTTAAACTGGTCTGCCAACAGGAAATCACACAATGATCCTTCATCCAGTAATCCCCAGCTCAGGCAAGGCTGTATCCACATGCTTTTGCCACAAGGATGCACGGGAGCCGTTCTTAATGTAAGATGGCTGGATTTGAGTTCAAGTGTAAAAACAGTTAAAAAGACACAAATGAATGCAGTAAAACAGTAAAAGAGAGATGAAAAAGCACAGATCAAACTAAAAATAAGCTTGGTCTTAGCTTTGGATGGCTTGGATTCAAGCAGAAACTTTCTGGTCCTCTGGAAAAGGATGCCAAATGCAGAGCAGCTCCGGTCAACTGATCCAAAAATGTGCAAACTTGAGGCTTATATACAGGCAAAATTAAACAGTTTAAAAAGGTCTGCCAATAGGTAATCAGATAATGATCCTTCCTCCAGCAATCATCAGCTCAGACAAGGATATATCCATACCCCTCTGCCACAAGAGTGCAAGGGAGCTCTTCTTAATGTAAGATGGCTGGATTTGAGTTCAAGTGTATGAAAAACAGGCTAGATTCAGCAAGTCTGGATCTAGTCTCTACTAACTAAGCAATATTTCAGTGCAAAACAAGTGCAGGTAATAAGCAGGCACAAACAGTAACAGCAGTCAAAAAGGCACAAATTAATGCAGTAAAACAGTACAATACAGATAAAAAATGCAGATCAAATTCAAAATAAGCTTAATTTCTTGTTCTTAGCTTTGGGTGGCTTGTATGCAAGTAGAAGAACTTTGGACCTCTGTCAAAGGATGCCAAACACAGAACAGCTGTGGTTAATTGAACTTAAATCAGAACAAAGGCACTTAGAATAACAGGCACAATAATCCTTCAACCAGCAATTCCCAGCTCAGAAGGGTGGAGAACCCTCTTCTCCCACAAGACCATAGACCACAAACCTTCTTAATGTAAATAACTGGCCTGAAGCCCAAGAGCTTAAACCATAACTAAGACACTGTTAGAATAACAGAGACAATAAGTCTTCAACCAGCAATTCCCAACTTAGAAAGATGTAAGCTACCTCTCCTGCCACATGAATGAAGATCCTAAAACTTCCTTATGTAAGATAACTAGTTTGAAGCCCAAGTGTTTAAATCAAAACTAATAGGTTTAAAATAACAGCTACAATTTAATCAGGCTACTAACAAGCAGTAATGAATGCAGCACAATAAATGCAAATGAACACTTTTAATAACAAGTAGCAAAAAGCAAAATAAAGTAATAAAGTAGGAATAAACACAAATACAATATGGATATCAATGCTGTAGAAGGGACAGAAAGGGTAGAAGTGCCTCCATTTATGTGAGAGAATTTGTACTAGCTGTGGTTTTAATAATAATGAAAGTGGAATTATTTTGGTGATTTTTTTAATGTAAAGCTCTAAGATCAAAATTGTAGAATATAGACTCTCGAACATGTCTGTAATTAAAGAGGAAAATAAAATGCAAATATTCTGGATTAGATATTGTCTTCTCTAAGGGTTATGATCTTTGGTGTGATATCATATTCCTTTGATAATTAAGTGTATGATTGTGTGGTCCAAAACAGCTAAACATGTTAGCAGTTCTATGAAAAAAATATATCACATACAAAGCTAATTATTGTACTATTATCAGGAAATTTTACTTTTGAACAGGAAAACAGATTGTCTTTGAATGTTTAAGAAATGTGGAATATCTTTTAGTGGGGGTTTGTCATTTAATTGAATGTGATGTCCTGGTAAAGAAAGTATTTAGTGGAACAGGAAGTTTTAGCCACCTTAGGTGTCTGTTTTAATAAAAAGAGTTATAAATAAAGTAAAAGAAAAAAAACAGAGAGAAAAAAATGAATAAGATGAGAGCGACAACATCAGTATGTAATATAGCTGAGTATAACAGATATGTTAAGAAAGTCTATTAGGAAGGAAAAATTAATTATGAGTGTAATCTTAGCTCCAGGCGGACGAACGCTCACATATGTCTTTTGATGTTAGGGTATGGGATGGTAATCAAAGTATATCTGATCTACCAGAAATTATAGGAAAGTTTAGAAAAAAAAGGATCTTGTCTCGAATGATGTGCCAGGGTAGAAAGATGAGAATTGTGTTTCTTCTGATACTTGTGTAGATTGTCCAGCAATCACTGTGAAATGTCTAATCTCTGCATTAAAGAATATTACAAAGGATTTATATAAGGTTAGGGATTGTCTTACAGATAGCTTATTGATCCAGTTTCAGAAAACTCTGCAAAGTAGGATGGGTCCATCACAGTTGGGGTGTGCTCATGTGGTTTCTATAAATATGTGAAATAGTCATGTAATATATAATTATAGACCAGTCAGCCTTATTAGTTTAATAGGATAATTGTTTAAGAGAATTTAAATGTTCTTGATTATAAAGCAAAATAATATTATATATTTTTAATATGGATTCTTTAAACACAAGTCAGTTGTAGCAAACTTGATAATTTTTATTAGGATTTTGTTGAGGCTTTGGGTATATTATGTGATCTATTTATATTTGACAAAAGTTTTTGATGCTGCCCACATAGCTCCAAAAATAATTAAATTTGTTGAGGATTATGGTTGTGGACAATATGCAATCAGATTGATAAAAAATGGTTAAAGGGCGAAACAGCAAAGAGTATGCATTAAGGGAGTATATTCTAAAGACAATTGTATAAATATTTATTTATATATAACCCTAAGTTGGTTCCAGAGTTCAAAATTAGAGCCATTCCTGTTTTTTTTGACAACTTTTTTTTCTAAAGATATTTGGATAATATATTTGAATGGGATAGCTTGAATAATGTAAAATTTAATACCTATACATGTAACGTTATGCATTTTGGAAATGAAACCCAAGATATCTATATCTCCTGGACTATTCTGCTGCAAGTCAATATAACAGCTTTTTGGATTTGGAAGCACACTTAATAAGTGTGTTTTTTTTTTCTTTTAATTGATGCCTCATACATAATAATAAAGATATGCTATTTGTTCTTAAGAACACTGTTTAGAACTGTTTCTTAAATAAATTATAATATTTGAGTCCCATTTATAATTGTAAACCAGTTGTAAGATCAGTAATTGAATATGCACATCCATGTAGACAGAGATCTCACTCCCGATTATAGCAGTACAATCTGACAAATTTAGGATTTTTGCATAGAAATGCCTAAATAAGTATCTTTACACACCAAAAAGGATAGCAAAGTCATTTATGGGCACTAAACCTCAGTTGCTGATAACATACAACAAGGAACAGAGGGGACTAGGAAATTATATTTTGGACTTGCTTATATACATTTAGGTGGGCCCGGCAGGAAATGTTGAACAAAATACCTACAGTAAGGGATCTTTCAGCCCCTTTTTTCTTTTAGATGCTAGAGGAGGGAGTGCCTGTAATGCCTAGTCAGAGGGAATAAGAAGGGATGAAATTATTTGTAGCAAAGAAAGCCATCACTAGGATATGTTAAAATAAAAATAAAAATTACACCCACAAGATAGATGTTAATTAAATAGTGGGACAAATAAGAGGGGGTGAGAAAAAGTCATTCAGTCATAGCAAATAAAGATTTGTGCAGAGATGTCTGCCCTGGCTGAATTATCTAGATAATGATGTATTGTAATAACTGAGATATATGAGGTTATAAAAAAAAAGAATGCTATGCAGTCAGGAAACCGACCATGTAAATAGTTGTATATAGACGAAGTTATGTTTTAGAGTTGATATTGATTAATTATAAGTGTGATTTGCCACTAGTCAAAACAGAAAGGGGAGAGTATAATGTATAGAGCTGTTTATCTGGTTCTTCTTTTATGCTGGATATTTTTTGTTATGGCCAATAATTATCAAAATTACTAATTGTAATTTGAAATCATTCATATGTGCTTAGCAAGACTGCATTAAAACGTGAATGGGAAAAAATTTAACAAAGAAGCCAACAGCTGATGAAGGGCAACAGATGGCACTAGGCAAGCAGATTGCCATATTGTAAACATAAAGTACTGTTCAGTAATAATAAAACAAGCATTTAAAAAGAATAGTGTATAGAGTAAGTGTTTTCTCAAACTCAAGAAATGATCTAGCAAAGTTGGAGAAAATGTAGAGGTTTTTTGTTTTTACAAGAAAAGTTAATGGTATGACAAACACTTAAGAACTTGGGCCTCTGCTCTAAGTAGTATAGAGTTTTTAGGGGGTGGGGTTAATTCGATTTTTAAATGCTTATAGAATGAGTTATTGGAAATGACTTTGGATGTACTTTTTTGGCTCATAATAGGGCAACAAAAAAATCAGTAGTTTTTGGACTTGAGGGTTTTGAATTCTAACCTAGTTCATGGATTTTTTTTCTTAAACAGGGTGGGCAATTGTCTTGTGAAATAAGAATGGCTAAAAATTTGGCCACTTTTAAAATTAGGTTAGATGAGTAGCATGATGGAAGTGTTTGTCAGCCTATTAAAAGTAAAACTTGGCTGTACTTGATCTTCATTGAGGCCATATGGCAGTATTAAAAACACAAAACAGTGAAACATTGAAATGAGGAATGTGCAACGATCAAAGTAACAGAGTTGGTCATGGTGCACACATTGATATATTATGCTGCCCTTTATTTATTTTAGATTGTGATAAATATTCAAAATCAAAATGAAAATGGCAGTTTATGTAGATGAATCAGATGTGAATATACAAAATTTGGAAGAGATTACAGTAGAAAACATTACAAATATGGTAGGAATTGCTTTACTTGTACTTTCAAGTGAAAGATCACTCTATGGAAATCTGATAAGAAGAACAGACCTTTGAACTGGAAGGACTGGTATATCACAGCAGAAGAAGGTTTTTTTTTTTTTTTTTTTTTTTTTTTTGAAGCTGTATGGGAGAGAATGAGTCAAGAGTCAGAAATCAGAAAACCAAGAATATGAAGGAGGCTGGAGATCTTATACAAATTTGTTGATTGATACATAATGAATTACCAGTAAACAATGAGATGAAGTATAAGGCAGCCAGAAAAATGCAATATTCATGAAAGGTCTCTCCATTTTTTCATGAACTTTCACAGTGACTGTTGAGTGTTAGCTGCTGGGAAATTTCAGTGTGACAAAATAATAATTTGTTAATGCATACTGATATTGTAACACTTGTTATAAAGATGAGATGAATACAACATGTGGATATGCTAGTTTTGAAGTGTTTGTGCCACATTGGAGTACACATTGTTTTGTATTCTTGTGTAACAAGCATTTGATAAATGGAATGCAGAAGAAACTGATTTTTTTAAGCAGAAAATAGGATAAATTATTTACTTTTTTGATGGGTGTATTGGAACATTCTTCTTATCATGTGTGTATTGTTTCCTTGTTATTAAAGTGCTGTATAATAGAAAATGTATCCTAATGGTTGGTGTTCTTGTTGGTTTTATGGTACCGGTGGGGTAATTGTAAAACAAAGCTGTTTTTCAACAAACTATTTTCTATTCTTTTCTGTAACTCTCATTGATCTTTTAAAATCAATAAATGCAATCCAGGCTCAGACCTTGGGATGCAGATCCAGCACTTTATTCAAATGATAGCATCTTCCAAATGCAATGTTTGGTAATCCTGTAGTACAATGTCATACTGTGGCACAGATTAAGTAACCTGTGTGGGGAAATAATTCATTCTTCACATTTATCCCACATCAAAATCAGTGCACTTTCTGCAAAGGCACTGATCCTACTTGCTGTATTACTAAATAAGAAGGTGCAACTACTCTCTTTGCCTTTTCCACAGTACATTTGCTCATCCAGTCAGATCTTAAATTATTTTTTTAAAATCTGTCACCATGTTGAAGCTTTCTGTTGTCTTTGATGGATCCTGATGTTGATGTATTTCATCACAAGAAAGTCCTTTCCTGAGCAAATTGCATTTAATGATCTACTTTAGCTAAACTAAAACAATAAAAGTTGGTAAATGGCTCAATGTAGTATGTTATGTTTCCATATGTTTGTTCCCTGTAAGGAGAGTGGATAATGATTGCACTTGTGTAAACTGCAGAATTAAGGATTTTTTTTATTTCTCTCTCTTTTTTTCAGTGAAGGCAAACTCTTTGCATTCACATTACAAAGATGTGCATCATGAGAAGTGATTATGGCATCTTGGCATAATAGGAGGTTGATTAAATATATTTAGGATCCTATTAAAAAAAAGATGCTGCCCCAGGGATATCTGCACCTTGCTGTACCTGTGATGGGAAACGTTTGGGAACAGTGATAAGAAAGGAAAACGAACATTCGGGGTTGTATTTCATGCCTGCCAAATACTGTTTGGGTAACACTTGGGATTGTCTCTCACGCTTCACTATTCCAAAAGCAAGACAAGACATTTTCCTCACTCTGTAACCACTCGCGAAAGGGGAATACTGCTGATCATGTAAGCAAAGCACATTTTGTGGGATTACTGTGGGAAAGGAAGACATCTTTCTGCAATGTAGGTGGGAAATGAAATACTGAGGAAAAAGCTGAATTACTGGCCAACTACTTGTTACTTTCTATAGAATCTTTTTCAGAAAAAAGCAATTCTGGCCACTCTTGGAATGGGATTCTGTTTTGGTACGAATAAGTCTAGTCTGCATCAAAATGAAAACCAAAGCTGGAAGTTTGCCATTAGATGCACTCAGAGAAGTGAAACATAAATACGCTGGTGATAGGGAAGTGCAGTAACGATGCTGCTTGCCTGCTGATGCCATGAAAACGTAATTAGTTAACATGCTATATATTTTTATTTTTTTAGCTTTAGAATCACCTAGGACACCCCAGACCACACAGAGAGCTGGAGAAACTGATTGCGTTACTTTCCTATGCAGTACCGTGACAGCTCTGACAGTCACTGCTGTGGCTTATGATGTCAAAAATGAGTTTTTCCTACACTGCCTTAAACCTAGTTTCTTACTAGAGGGGAAAGAGACAGAGTGCGTGTTTGTGTTTACGCGTTGGAGACATTCTATTTTTTGATGTGCCCTCACACTTCCTAAAAATGCACGCACAGTCGCACACATGCACACACTGACAGTGTAAAGCTATAATTGAAAATCTATAGGAGCAGAGGAAAAATCTCCACTATTTGTCACTCTTCCCCTCCCCCACATCACAGTACTTCGCCTCCTCACAGCAACCATCAGTAACAAACAGGCAGCGTTCCCAAAGAGAGCATCCCTTGAAGATAAAGATAGGGGGGACGCTACAGAAACACTGAAGAATCCACGGTACTCCAAGCAATGGACTTTACTTCTGTTAAGGAAAACACGGCATCGCCTTGCCAGGCTAGACAAGGCACCGTTCCTCCATAAAACAATATCTGAATGTCGAACTTGCAACCGAAGAAGAAGGTGAGTTGATGTCTCTTGATTTCCATGAGCAATAAATGCACCATGTACAACTGTTTAACAGTGTTTTTTTTTTTTTTTTTTTTGGGTGGGGGGGGATTCTTTATAAGCCGTTCCAGCAAACGTTCCCAAATGCATTAAAATGACGGTTTCAGTAGAAAGTCAGATCGTTGTTTTTACATCAGAAATCATAAGCAAATTTATTTCTCTCTAGTAGCTGCAAGGGAAACGTCATGTAGCGTGTGCTGATGCGGTATATCTCACTTTTGGTGTGTTTTTTAGGCTAACCTGTATTTTTTATATATATTTTATTTGGGATGGACCATACAATGACCTGTTGGTTAGCTGGGCCAGATCTCTGCAATTTGGAGTTCAAGTGCGTTACTGCATTTCAGCAAATCAGAACTGTCGTGCATCGAAGCTGAATATCAGCCCAATGAGAAACACCTGTTACACATTGTTTTAACTTAATAATGCCTTCTTGACCATTCCTATAATATAACTTCAAAGTGTATGCATATTGTTTTGTAAAGCGACATCTTGCTCTTGAGAAGGGAGATAGGCGATAGTCCTCGCATCAGTATTATATGCATCTGTGTATTTTGAGACTTTCACGTTTATTGTTTTATAACCATGTTATTACATTTTTTTAATAATAATAATAAGATTATTTATTTGTACATTTATATATTTCTGCAGGTGTGTCATTTTTAATTCTGCCCGGTAGGTGGGACTTGCTTGCACCGCAACCATCAACAGTCAAGACTTTTTTGTATTTCCGTCTTCTGGCTGCATTTGTAGTCTATCCAAGTTGGCCTCTTTTCCGTTAGTTGCTGAAACACAAGCATCCACTATTCAAGGAAACATCGATCTAAGGACGGAGAGAAAATTTGTAGTGGGAAGCATGCTTTTCTACCTAGGAGCTGTGTAGGTGGGAACCTGCTGTGGCAATGTGGATCTGCAAGATGGTTTACACTCAATCAGCTGGAATATCTTACATCTGAGTATAAGCCTTTAAAGAAAAATAAAACGATATATATATACATATTTATTTATACATACATATTCTGGTGGACGGTTGCCATTTTCAATTGGATCCCTTTCTTACTCTCTGATCCCCAAACCTTGTGTGCCTATATGAGTGCATGCGCTTAGCTGGAAATGGAGCTGCCTGTCTCCCCGAGTTGTCTGAGACGCTATGGGTCTTGGTGGAAAAGGCTTGCTTGTTGCTTTCTGGGGGTCTTTCTGCTTCTGGACTCGATGGGCCATTCCTATGTGGTGGCTTGCCCTGCAGCCTGCGCGTGTACCCCAACTGAAATTGTTTGCAACAAGCCCGACGACAGCAACCCGCTTTTCCCTTTACTGGAGGTGCAGGACACCGGTTCAGGGAGTACCAGTAACAACAGCCAGCAGCTAATAACTGACATGTCCAGGAACATCACGTCTATGTGAGTATCACATCTCCCACTTCTCTCTTAGCACTCATGCAGCAACTTTCTCTTCATTAAAACCTTGCTGGGGGTTCTGTTGGTTTTTGATCGATTTTTTATCGTTAATACTTGGCATTTGGAGAACAGATCGTGACTAGTGTCTTGCGGATTTTATTTACTTGCTTATTGCTTTATTTATTTATTTATGTACTTCTTTATTTTCTGTTGAGCTAATGCGATTCCTAACGCATGTCTCGGGAGTCAGCAGAAGACGTGAATAATGTGGAGTTTTATGCTTAATGCTTGCTGTGGAGGGAGTATTCTGCCTTAGCTAGAGCACGATTCTGCATTGTGGAAAAAAAGTAGAATGCTTGCATGATCACGCTTTAAGAAAGTGCAGCAGCATAAATGCAAAGAGGATGCAACGAGGGGTTTGTTCAGCATAAGAAATGAACACTTAATTGTGCGTGTGGGTCAGAAGAGTGCAGTAGTACAACAATTGCCTAAAATATTCACATCTTCAGGAAAACTAGTATTAACTGCAAATAGTTTGTTCTATAATTTCGGTAAGAAATGAAGGACCTGAATAGCGTTCCTTCTACCTTCACTGGGCTATGTATTAGTGTGTGTGTATATGTTGGTTTGTGTGTGTGTGTTGGGGGGGGGGGGGCTGCACAGTGTTGCTTCTACCGTCAATGGAGTTTCTATTAGAATGTGTGTGTGTGTGTGTGTGGGGGGGGGGGGGGGGCGCACAGTGTTGGTTCTACCTTCACTGGACTTTTATAACGAGTTTGCTATATGTGTGCAGTGGGCTCCGTCTAGTTGTCTTGGGAGGAGATTATCTCTGTTCGGTAACAACTACATAAAATGTGTGTGCATTCTTTTTATTTAGCCACTCACACCACACTTCCATTATCAGGTCTTCCCATCATGGACCTGATTTCTGATGGCTTTTTTCTCTGTGTACTTCAAGACTAATTGTCCTTGGTACCTCTGTTGCATTAAATATTACTTTCTACATTGTAAGACTTTTCCTGAATGACCACATTTACAAAGCAAACACATAAGGGAAATAAACAAACTATGTCTATTGCTAAAATATGAATAATAGCTTAACTATGCTAGTGAATTTTTTGAAGTAGTATTTCAGCCCAAGGCAGTAGAGTAAATTATTTGGTAGACAAGGATATTTTGAATAATACAAATCACTTGGAATGAGCCCTTTGTTATTACTCATCTGAATGAAGGTGCATCCTCAACCACAATGCTTGAATGTGATCAAGTTGCCTTCTTAATATTCTCTGCTGATATACATTTTCCTCAGGCTGCCCTCTATCACAGAGATAGGGAATCTTGAGAAAACTGAGAGCAGTCACGCTTTCCGAACAGATAGCAAGACTGTTGTCTCACATCTGTCATTCCCAAGGGCAACATGAGGGAAAAAAAATCAGATTTGAACAATAGCAATTTCATTGGACATATCTATACTGTTTCTGGCCTGCACTTACTTTCTTTTTACATGGAAGGGACAAGAGTCCTGTTGAGTTGCCAGTCTGGTGCCATCGTCTGTTGCACTGTAATCACCCAGGCAGTTCTGTAAAGCCCCAAATAGAGGAGCTGTGCTCACACATACAGCTATAGATGTTGCTTGATTGGGGGTGGGGTGACTACCATAAAGACATATTCTGTATAGTCAGTGTCTGTATTTCAGCAAAGGCAATGTAAAACTTTTAATTAAAGATCACTGCATATGCATGTTACAACTGCAGTAGCCTTAAGAAATTTAAATATAGACTGGGATGGAATATAAGACAGATGACTAAAGTTACTTTGGCTGTGCTACAAGTTCTAGATTCTACAAATGCAAGATGCCAGAAGAAAATTCTTTGACTTACTAATTTGAATTTGCTTTGTGTCTACAAGCATACCAATTGTACACTTTGTGAAATCAAACATTTTTGTGGCTGTGGATATATGCATTTAGCTGACTAGTTCAGGACTGAAAACAGGCTGAAAATCAGGATTCTTTTAATTTTTGTAGCAATTGATGTATACATTTAATAGAATAAGTCAAGGACTGAAAACAGGATGGAAATCCGGATTCTTTTATTTCTTAGGGTGAAGACATGCATGTTTTTACAAAAGTTTTTTTTTTTATAAATAAAACCTTTCCAAGTGTAACAAATACCACTGAGTCTAATGTATGAATTAGAAGGACTGGGAGATATGCTAATAGAGTAACAACAGTTGCAATTAATAAGCATTCTGATAATTCTATTATAATTAGACAACAAGTAATTAATGATGCACAGTATATATTTTAAAATGCCACAGGATACCTGAATTTGCTTTGGGCAGTCACTAAAAGACAGCATGTACTATAATTTCATTGTCTTCGCAACCTACCTTGCTAGGATGATGCCTCATACTGGAAAGCCTTCAAATAATTCCAGACTATGATCAGCACCATGGGCAGCTCCAGAACAGGGCTCTAAGATGGCAAGGAGCATCTTCATAAAAATGTTGAACCCGGAGGGTGCTGAATATCAGCCCATAGCCTGAGCCTGGGTATCCACACAGACTGCAAATCAAAAGAAATCTCTTTAGATTTTACTTCACTCTATCCCTGGATATTCTCATTCTTGAAAGCATTAATAATTGTTATGGACTTTGATCCTTTTCAGTGGTATAACAAATTATCTTGGATAACTGAGTCTTTTGCTAACAGGAAAACACAGTCAACTATCACTAACAGAAAAAACATGAGGATTTGGTATACTTTGAAAGTATACACCTTCATATATATATATATATATATATATATATATATATATATATATATATATATAAAATTATTTGACCAATAACATTCATCTGAATTAATTTGTTGGACTTGCATGTTGATTTCCTAAAAACATTGCCTTACAGAAATGATATAGATAGAGATAAAGGCATATATATTTCTATGTTGTTACCGAAACACTTATAATTTCTAACAGTGTGAAACAAGGCCAAGCTAACAAAACTGGGCCTAGGGAGCATTGCATTTATTTACTGATTTTTTTTATGGTATGGAGAAATTATTTGTTTTCTGTGTATGGGTACTAGTTCCATAAGAATGTGATGAAATGTTCCCTCTTTTTAATTCACATCTGAATAGTTCAGAAACTGCAAGGCCATATGTGGGCTTCATGTGTGACCAGTTTTGTATAGCAATGGAGAATGAAAACATGTCATGCCTGGAAAACAAAAAAAAACTGAGGAGGATATTTGGATACAAAATCTAAATAATGTTATATCATTCTTATAGTAATTAATCATTTATTTTATTTTATGTTATTTTATTTTATTTAAGAGTGGTCAAATAAATACAAATGTACATTCTTTATCAGCAATTTTTGATTGTTTCCTGCTATGCCATGAACTTTTTTTGCAACATCTTCAGAATTTCCCAGGACTAGTATGGAACTCTATTCAACAAAGCAGCTCAATGGCTCCATACAGGTGGAGGATTTACAAATGATCATTCTACTGTCTGTGTGAAGTCCATTCTTTCTGTGTTTCATGACTTTTTAATCAGTATTCTTCCCATTTCACAAGTTAAATAAGATACTACAAACTGTATATGCATGAGTAGATATATATATATATATATATATATATATATATATATATATATATATATATATATATATAAATAAATAACTCTCTATATCTATGTATATTATGAAAGGTTGAAAACTCAAAAGATAGAATTACAAATGGTAGAATAAAAACAAACAATCACAAAACACTAAGTAACTTATAAAAGTGATCAAAAAATGTTGAGTACTTTTCTTCCACTAATAAAAAAGCCCTATATCGGTTAACCCCAGCTACAAAACTGAGATCAAGAGTTGCTTGGTAATAGTACTGCTAAGGAAAGAGTTTTTAGTAATGCAATGTGTAGAGTTAATGCTAGCACACATGAGTAAGGTGAGTTGGGGATTCAGTTTGCAGGAAGTAAGCTATATGTGAATTCCTTTGGCTTTGTTTTTTTTTTTGTTTTTTTTACCAGATCTGTACATTTATGTCTTTCAAATATGAAAACTTATATTAAAATTAACATTATGAACAAATCATTTCCTTTAGTATCTTAATATACATATAAGCTTTTTGATCTGGAAAATTACATTTACCGATATATGTCTTTATTTTATGCTTATTTATTTATCATGTATTGCTTGATCCAATACATTTACAAATGTCAGATATAACTTATTGCCCTCATAAGCCATTAGAGTGGTCCCTACATTTTTAATGTTCACCTTTCTGAATTCAATATATTGTGTGCAACCTAAAATTAGTTGCTTTACTTGCACTGGAGGAATCCACTGGAGTAAATGAAATATGCAAAACCAATTTCAGTTACCGAAATTTCACCAAAATAAGCACTGAGTGGATGCCTAAGACTATACAAATATAACTTTACTCCATTCTTGGAAAAAGTTATCCACAACAGTGATTTTTAATCATTTCAGATTTGTACTCTGCAGGTAAACATGACTGAAGGTAGTATTCCTTTCATATGAATATTGATACCCATCAATTCTAGTTAACCACTAACTGGAGCTTATATGAATGAACAGATGATCTGTCAATTTTTATGGTGGAAATGTCAGCTGAACAAGCAAGACATCATTCTCTTTGGTCTGTGGTCTCACTTGCTGCTAACATGGATGACTCCTACTGATGAATTTATTTTATCTTTTATTTCTTCCTGTTTTGAAACTATCCAGTTATCTTTTGCGAAACTCATGATTTTATTCACTAGTTTGAATCTCCCTGAGAGAATACAAGTTCTGAATAATATCTCACATTAGTCCTGATTTGTTCTCTCAAGCAAGGTTTTACCTGATTGTTGACTTATGTTTAACAACTGCTAGGCAGCATATGGCCTTCTAGTATGATGTTACCTAATTTTATTTTATTTAACCTCTTAGATCTGAAAGATAGTAACTAATTATGTAAGTGCAGCGTATAACAAAATATGAAAAATTCATCAATCAGTCATCAGTCATTCATTCATTTCCTGATACCTGCTTTATCCTAGACAGTCTTATTGGGTAGATGAAGCTGAAGCTTACAAGCAATGCAAGAAAGTAAAGGTAAACAATCTGGAATGGGAAATTTGTGGGGGAATTTGTCTGTCAAAGGACAAATGTGCATGCTCACTCATAGAACACACAGACATGCTCATCTACTTTAGAAGACTCTTGAGTTCACCTGTCCGCATTTCTTTCTATAAAGGAAAATATCAGAGACCTCACAGGAAGCAGCACATACATGGGAAGGATATGCAAATTATTCATAAAGACATTCTGTGTAGCAGTATAACTAGAGAACACCCATGTGAGGTAGCACCTATAAATATTGCAAAACTGTATTCCAAACTTAAATCCCCTACTCACTCAAGTTCTGTGCTCTAACATATATTTTATCCTTTGTAGAAATGTATTTTTCCCCATTGTGGTGCCAGCTACTACTGCAAACGTTGGCACATCAGCTACCAAAGCATCTCCATCAGTGTTACCCGGTATTTCCTAGACTTTAGGGTGCATTTATGAACTTATTTGGTATGAAGAAAAGAATTGTGTAAATCTACTGCTCACTGCATAGCTCACTTAGTCTTAAGGGTATAAAGCTTCTGGCAAAGAATATCTCTTTCCTAAAAATAAATTATTTTGGATTTTTTTTAATTTGATGTATGCTGGTTGTTCTCATGATGAACATTTTGGATAATGGAGTTTGCAGTCTGCTAATGATACCATCATTTGATATAATTAGATATGCTTGTGTTGATTTCTTGTGTCACTGTTTAACTTAAAATAAGAGATGGCATTTAATTTACTTTAGACTGGGAAGCACAAATATATCTGCCAAACTAGCTTGCTTGGAGCTCTATTTTACAGAATTGGAGTAGCATTTCTATTTTTATTTTTACTTTTACTTTTAGTATTTTATTTTATTTATATATTTTGTGAAAGCAGCATTTCATAGTAAATATTTTGCTACCTGCTCTTTTGTTTTTAGATGGTGCCTATTCAAATACTTGTTTGTGTTATTAGACAGCTACATCTAACATCACATTTGATATGAAGCATGTGTTCCATTGTGTGTATATAAATTCAGAAAACTGATATAATTGGTATTGATTAAGCATAACAACTCATGCTGAGTCAGAAAACCTAGATAAATTAAACTGTTTTGTATACATTGCAGTTAAAGTAGACATTTGATGTATGCAGTTATGTAAGAAAGCATGCTACCATTTGTTAACTTCAACTTCACATGTATTTGCACATTTTCTTTTCAAACAGTTTTAGAGTAATATACACATTTGGGTGATATAAGATTTAAGGCCTCACTATGTTCTATGCCTTCAATATTTAAATAAGTGTCTCAGAGACATTTCTGAATAATATTACACATATTGATTGAATGAAACTTTTAAACATTATCTGAATGGAGTACAATTTTGTGTTTATCAGATTGGTTTCTTAATATAAAACACATTTGAGACCATGCATGTGTTTTATTATTATTATTATTTCTCATTTTATATTCACATATTAAAATAATATCAGAATATGCACCAGTCTCTTTAGACAACAAATAATAAAAAGGAACTACATTCAGAAATTCCTATGGATATGGTCAAATGTGATTCAGACAGGTTTTATGGCATATAGATTTAATGCACATGCATGGTAGTACTCAAGTTAGGTAAAATGTGTTGTTTAATAAATGTAAAGAGCACAGCAGAAGAATAATGTATGCTAATAAGAAGAGCATGTCAGGCTAAGCACACATACACATACTTTATACTATGGAAATCAAAGCAAAATAGTTTTAGTTTTAAAGTGATGGCTTGCTTCAAAAACATTCAAAATATTGGTGACATTTATACAGTGCAAATAAAAACATATGATGTCAAGGTATCTTATTTTGTTATGACATAAAATGCTGAAAATGCCTCATAATTCATAACTAAGCAGTCTGCTGATGATTAAGTAATCAACAACTGGAAGAATAAGTAAATCAAAATAGTAATAGCCACATCTGCAGTAAACTATAACAAGAGAACACACTACTGCCTAGCACTTAGAGAATTAAACTGGCTAAAACTAGCACCTCAGCTAGTTCTTTCTTAGCTAGCTAACAATACTTCTCTATAAGCCTGATACTGGCTAGCCCTTAAGAACAAAATACCAGATCATCTAATACTGCAGGTGACTCTCTGTATTCAAATAGCGTGGCTGAACTATAGAACTCGGTCCCAGTACAACGGAAATCCATTCATAATGCAAACACATTTAAAAGACAAATACAACTTTACCTACAAAATCAATGGATCTTTTCCTGTATATCTCCTGGATAAATATGAGTGTAATATACAGCTTGCCATATCATCAACCCATTTCTCTTTATTCAGAATCATATGCCCTACAACCAGTTTTCACCAATATCTGTATAGTTTTACTAGCATCTCTGAGCCATATATATTGTTTTGTGACACTGCTTGCCACCCCATTTCTGTACTTCTAATATAATCCTTATGCTAGCCACATATAATTGTTTCTGAACCTGCTGAATAGCCAGGCACTTAAATGTAATATTAATATTTTTCTACCCTGCCAAGTTCCTTACCTCACTTTTGTTTCTTTGAATTTCTAAGCACTAGTCACAAGCTGTGTCTATTTGACAAACTCACTAATACATTTCTTCAAGTGCTCAATGTTCGATGTCTCTTAAATTCATACTTTTTTTAGCCTATAATTTTTGCTTTTATTTAATATGAATGTCCTCTAGTTAGCAAATGCATGTGTGACTGTTAATGTATATTACTTTATGTGTGTTCAGGGAATTACCAAGTTTGTATAAAAATGTTTGTAATATATTGGAGATTTTCACCCTGGACCTTTGTGTTAAAGGGAATTTGGACTAAACTCTGTCAAATAAACCTGGAAAACAACAACAACATAAATAAAAATAAAAATATTTTTGAGATTACATTTGAAACTATGAAATTAAAGAAATGCATGCCAGTTTTAGACAAGAGAATTAAAATGTTTTAGTAATACAAATGATTATATGATCAGAATACAAAACATGCTGACATGTTTACAATGCAAATATTAAGAAGCTATGGAGGAAATAATCCATGGTCATTTAAGAAAATAATTTAAAATGATTTTACCTGCAGAAGATCACATACTGCAGGAATGATTTTCCTGTATTACTTGAGAACACCAGTGTTAAAGGATACAGGGGGAGTAAGAAAAAGATTCAAAAGAAAAAAATGTACTTATTTCAATAGAAAATTATAAACAGGAAACAATGATTCTGCATAAGTGTCCAGCTGTTAAGATGGATATGGTATTGAGTTAAATGGATGTATTGTATTAACAGCTGATGTACTATAAATGGGATCCCAGGGGGGCCAAAAAAAAAAACAAAACAAAACAATAAACTTT
This sequence comes from Protopterus annectens, assembly GCF_019279795.1. Taxonomy (NCBI): domain Eukaryota; kingdom Metazoa; phylum Chordata; order Ceratodontiformes; family Protopteridae; genus Protopterus; species Protopterus annectens. The sequence goes on from NC_056739.1 coordinate 1,874,533,118, forward strand.
AGCACTGGAGAACAGATCTTTCAAAGGTTGACCCTTAAAACTGATTCATTATATTTTGACTTCTTGAAGAGTGATTACTTGCAAAATAAACCACATCCTACTGGTTTCACTGTGCCAAAGCAACAACAAAATTATATATATATATATATATATATATATATATATATATACACACATACATACATATATATATAAATATATATATATATAGAGAGAGAGAGAGAGAGAGAATTTGCAGCAATGACACACATCCAGTTTACATGTTTGATATTCAAAATGCAGCACTTGTAAGGAGCTAGGAGTTGCACCATGTTCTTATGACTGCTACTAATTAGACTGGCATGTCTTGAATGAGGGAAAAAATTAGTAGCCAAGTTAAAAATGACAGGGTAACATAGCTGTAGCACCATTTGTTTAGTTTCATTTAAGACAATACAAGTGTTAAGCTTAGGATTAAACTAATCCATACTGCAGAATAAGTTGCATCATGAAGCATATAATTCAGTCTTCCATCCAATGCATGCAATAATGTCTTGTCTATGCATCTGTCCAAAAAGAGAGGTGCATGCCAATGACAGCAGCCACAATTTTGCAGCTAAATAAAGGAAAATGAGCTGACTGACTTCTAAGACAGAGTATAAGAGCAGTCTGAATGTACAGCTGTGTAAAAGGCCATCCATCTGACAGACAGCAAATTATTTTATACTGTAAAACTAGGCCAGTGGCATAAAAGAAAATGACAAAGCAGCTCAAAACATCAGATGAAAAATGAAAAGCATTTATGCTAAAGACTGACCCAATAAATACAAAATCTTACAGAAAAGTAATACTAGGTATCTACATTTTTATTTACTCAGTTTACTGCAAGGAATATTGTTGGCTATATTTAAGTTTATTTAATTAATTGTGTACTTCTATCCATCCAGTATTAGTTCCCAGGTAGTTATCAGACACATATCAATCACTGTCAGCATCTGTCTGAAGGCTGTGAAAATATTGAGACACCTATGAAATCTGATCCTTATTTATGTTTTATTTTGAACTTTTTTATTCAGCCATTGTTCCATTACCATCAAGCAGTGAACCTCACACCTTCTCTTTGGTTTGGATGTGATTATTAAGAAAGTATCCCCTTAGATAATGATTCTGAGTCTGACCATCTTGACCTTCCCTACTCCTGTTTACAGGACTGTCTATATATAAGGAAACTGAATTATTGTTCTTAAAAATATCTGTTCTTCATGAGATAAAATCTGAGCATTATATAATACATATATTCACAGAGCAAACAGAACATCAAACGATAATATTAGAAATAATAACTTTAAGAACAATTACAAGTTAAGGTGAATGAGTATTCTCTGATAAAATGTATGTTTTTAACATTTAGGGCACACCGAATGTTTTCTTTTTTGTATTTTTTAATCTGAACCCTGGAAGATTTTTATCCCTTCCCCATCAAACATCCTATACTTTCCCCACAATTTTAAACTTCGTAGGCACTAAATTGCACCTCTGAAGTATGAATGTGATACCAAACTTCTTATGTGTCTATCAACAGATCCTTGTTTCATAAAAAAATAAATAAATAAATAAAACCAATGAAAAATCAGGGAAAAGAACATGAAATGTTATATCTGTCCTTGTTTCCTTGTAGTGATTACTTGAGATTTTAGGTAAATCCTACTTTCCTATTACTCTGCTTCTTTCTGCTTTCATGAGGGGTGTAGTCACATATGACAAATTTCTCCAATACAAAGACAGGCCTTTGTTATGGTCAATGTTTTCCATATGATTCATGACACATGGCAACCTGTCACTATCCCTTGGAGATCCTCCAATTAAAGTTCTTTTTTTTTTCTTTCCTTTCTGGTTGTTGTGGGTCTACCACCATATCCTTGAATGGTGACCCCCCCCTTCCTGTTCTCAAAACAAAATTCAAGAAAACTACTTAAATCCAAACCAGGCACTTACCAACCATGTTGAAAAATAAGTCTCTACTCCCCTCCACTTTCTGAAAAGTAAATAGTGTTTTTACCAAAGCTACAATAAATTACAACTTTGAAGTGACTTGATAGGCATGTTCCTGTATGCCCAGATGTGGAGGTTATAGCCCAGAGACTCAATCTGTGTGTGTGTATTTATCTCTCTCTCTGAGTGTATATATATATATATATATATATATATATATATATATATATATATATATATATATATATATAGATATATATAGATATAGATATATACACACACACACACACACACACACACACACACACACACACACACACACACACACACACACACACACATATATATGTATATGATTACAATTAGAGACTGCAGAATTTTAGCAGTCACCATAAGCTGGAGCATGTATTGCCTTCTCCAGATGTATATCTGAAAAACACTTTTAAGGACTGGAAATGTTCACACCTTTCCAGAGTCTGCTATTGAAAAGAGTAAAGGGATTTGCTGATGTCCTGGGCAAATTTCCTTTAGTGGTATAAATACCACCTTGGGTCTCCCCTGAAAAAAGGCTACTAGCCTACTGGGACTAACACAGTCAACAAAAGGAAAAATAAATAAAAAAACACATTCACCACTTCTTTGGTTAATATAGTAAGCCATTACCCAGTGAAAAAGTATATATATATATATATATATATATATATATATATATATATATATATATAGATAGATAGATGCATGCAGAGAGGTGTATAGATATGACATTTTACAAAAAAAATATGCAAATATATTTTTTCTCTTTTTTGTCTAATTTGGAGAAGAAGTACCAGTTTTAAACTATAATGGATGTTTTTAATGTGGTAGAAATCATGGTTTTGCAAAGGTTATTTTTTAACATAACATCAAACTTTATTGAGATTTTAGATATAACAGAGAAGACATCAGTAAATCTCCAAGTCAAATCCATATAAACAATGATAGATAAAAAATGAAAAATATAATTGCTGAAGTACTTAACATTATTAAATGAAAAACATTCAACTGGCTCTCTGCAAAAACAGCCTGTTATGCTGCTTCTGCATTTGTAAACCATAATAAAAATTACCGAAAATTAATTCCAGTCTTCATGACAGGAGTTATCCAAATGTAGTTGCTTATGTAAAAAAAAAATATTTGCTCCAGTTTACACGAGATCACTTCCAATATTGAAAAAAATTCCTGCCAAGTTTGAGGCAACAATTATTCTTACCCATACCCATACATGTTTGGAGATTGCAAGGGCAGTTTTGCTAATCTCTAGTAGCCAAAAAAAGATGGCCATTAAAATCTGGAAGGGCAGATTGGGCTACCAACAAACTAAGTGATAGATAGTAGTCCAAACCTGAACTACTTTCAGACAGCACCAAATCACGTGAAAATAGTCATCCTTGGAGCTATTGCATCTCCAACATTTATCCTGCAGCACAATTTCAAAGAATACAGGTAGCGTTGTCACCTCATAGTAAGATGCTGTCCGGTTCGATTCTCAGCTAGAGCGTGTTCTGCGTGGAGACATGCGTGAATGGGCATACGTTCGTTGAAGGTTGTGCGTCAGGGCTGGTAACTCGGCACGTAAAAATCAACTACCAATCATAAGCGGACCGGAGTTCCACTGTGGCGACCCCTAACCGGGAAAAGCCGAAAGACACAAACAAACAGTCTGTTAGAACAAAAACTCATTCAGTATACTATTCACTCACATTTTTTTTTGTTGTTGTTGATTCCTGATTCTTCCTCAGAAAATATGGAAATGTGGCTATATGTAAACATGTGCTGTGCTGATGACTGGGTTTTATTTTGGAATTAGGGAAAGTCATTATATTCCAATAGGTGTGAAACAAGGCTATGAATATAGTGGCAAGAATTATCATTCACAGTCTGTTTCTTCTTTTTTTCTGTTTGTATTATTTAGGAGTTGTCACTTCAGAGCAAATTAATGGCTTAATGGAGCACCCATGTTATGTGATGAAATTTCAGTTACTCATAGTATATAACACAACAGAAGGTTCTAAACTAGTGGTTAAGCCTCTTGCCCCCAGATACTTCTGAAAGCTATGCAGATATTGGATGAGAGTGTTTTCACTGAGAAATTAAACCTACTCTGACTAAGATTGGCACAAAAGTGGAAAGACAGAGAACCACAAAAAAGCTGTCATTAATGCATGTCTCTGTGTAGGAATAATGATTGTGCTTTCTAAAAATAAATTATTCATTCTTGTTTTAAATTACTTGTTAAACCTTTTAGCAACTGTGTCTTTGATTGCCATCCTGGGAGCTGTTTGCTACTCTTGAGTACTATCTCATGCTTGCTTTTTAAATTTATATTATTGCTATGTGTAGAAAACTCATGTTGTTCAGCAGTCCAGGATTGCCAGAGTAAGGGTGTACTTAAGTGAGTATATTATTTTTATAATTTTCCTGAAAACCACATTGGTTTTAGTGCCCATAAGATAACTATGTGTCTAAAGTAATACCAACAGCATAAATATGTATATAACTTGCTTTCAGTAAACTTGCTCATTTGAAAAAACAAACAAACTTGTTTTATGATATAAATGCATATTTGAAGAATAAAGAACCATTTTTATTGTGATAGTAGGTACAGGTTGTATATTTCTGCAATTGTGAAAATTTTATTTGTAGAATTATATAGGCATTTTTTAGTAGTAGGATTAGAGTAAGACTATGAGACTATGAGTACAAAATGTAAGATGTGAGAGTAGCAATGTCAGACAGTGAGGAAAACTTTAGATTTCTGGCTATACCCCAAATGAGGCCTGATAAAGTTTGGGCTCCCCTTGTGAAATGGTAAATGGTTTGTAAGTCATCCTCATAAGTCATAATGCATCACAGCCACTTTATTAGGAACAGCAGTAGAAGAAAGCTACTTCAAGTCTTGACTAGAAACAGCAAGGAACTATATAAACCTGCTTTGTAGCATATATATACCATACACAAATAAATAAATAAATATGAGAGTAAAATAAATTCATTCTTGTTGAAAATTTGAACTCATCTTCAATATATTCCTTTACTTTTGCAGTGAGGTCTGAGATTTTTTTTGAATGATAGCCAGCTTGCAGAATTGCTTGTTTTCAGACAGTTCATTTGGAGTTCAGACTAACTCAAATGAACTGAATTTACATAAAAAGCACTACACATTGTTTTTCTTTCCATCTTAGATCACATTCTGTTTCTTCAGGAATCTAAGATATGGATCCTCAACTCTGTCATGCTTTCCTGCTGATGGTTGACCTTGGACTTTTTAATCAACATGACCCAATTAGCTTTCTGCAGACAAAACATAAAGCTCTAGATTGCAAGCCCTTGAAAGGGAACTAAACACAGTTACACAGACAGACTCAAGTCAAACACACACACACACACACACACACACACACACACACACACACACACACACACACACACACACACATGGCTATACTTGGATAAATTAAGCAATTTGATAAAAAATGCATCTGCAACATTGTGTAGTGATGCTTTCTTTATCTACACCCCAATATATTACCAAGGTTTATTTTCATCCTAGATGCATCGTGTGTCCTGTTAATCAGTCACTACATTTGCTGTATTTAAGCTACTTGCTAAAAACAAAAAGTTCACAGAGGGAACACTGAAACCACAGATGGGTGCAGTGCTCCTAAATACCCTGGTTGACTTAAAACAACCATAAATCAAAATGTTCACAATTTAAAGAATAAAATAAAATAAAACATGGACTGCATATCATGTCCATGTATTTTTCAGTTAAACATAAAAATCTGAAGTAAATCAAAATATATTGGCTGAACATTTACCAAAATATGAAATAAAAAAATAAATCTTAGTATAAACCTTAGTATTTTCTTGAAATGAGCTGACAATGGGGAAAAAATCAAGAGATGTACAAGAAAGTCAGTCATGAGTCACTCTTCACATAAGAGCTTATACAAAAATCTCTGTTCAATAGAAATATAGGAACATTAAAGTTAATGGGAAATACTACTATAACTTATCTAACAACATCTGATCCAAGAAGACCTTCTGCAAAAGTGAAGAACAACATACCTCCAAAATTCATAAGATAGATTGACCATTTCAGTATTAATCATTCAGTGTGGAAAGGAAGGTTAGTGCACAGTTAAAAAGCAGAATTATTCTCCTACCGAGGGCAGAGAGTAGAAAAAAAATATATATATATTTATATATATACAAACACACACACACACACACACACACACACACACACACACACACACACACACATGCATAATTAATAAGTATCCTAAGTCCACTCCCTCATATTTTGTCCATAGTTCTGCAATAAGAAGTAATATGCCACCTACTGTCATATTAGGTACTGTCACAGGCAAAGCACACTTTCACAATGTGACATAGAGCTTCCACTAGTTTCACAAAAATTGTTGATTACATAGTCTTGCGTGTTATAAGAGACTACATACTGTTAAGATATTATTGATTTATCAAAATCAATTGAAATGTTGCTTACAGCATATCTAAAAAATACTCAGTTATATAGGATTCCACACTATGTTATAATAGTTGACTGACACTTGCTTCTCATAATGCAGTTAATCACCATCCTGGCAAAAATCCACGATTGTACCTCTTACTGATAAGAATAAAAGACCACAAGGATGCTGTCTTGCCCCATTAGTGCTTATAGCTCTCTTCAGGAGCATGTCTAATAACGGTGGAGACAATAACCCGCTGCAGTATTCACTTTAGTATTGTTGTGATGGAATGAGTGGGTTGACTGCAAACATTTGATCAGATCTAGATGATAAGAAGTAATGGCTGCAGCAAGGCAAACTGCTGTTAACAGAGGAAATGACTAATGCACATCTGTAACTAACCATTTTAAGTAAAGAAATGTTAAATGTTTCACATGCCCAATGCTTTTTAATTTTGGCCATACACAAGTGATATGGTTCTGGAAGTGCTTCAGACACACCCTCAACCAGTGAAAGAAGCAGATAAACAGACAGCAGTTCAACAGAGAGTAAAACAACAGTTGATATCTTGAGCAAACAGCTCCATCTTTTCTAATACATAAAGTGCCCTGTAAGTCTTCAGTTATGAGTAACCTGAATAAACAAGTGCAGATCAAAACTGCCGTGGTATGTAATAGGAGTCACATTTTGTACAAGTACTATATCAGTCTCCTATGAGACCAACCAGTGCAGGATAGATGCATCTGTCTAACTGGATTTTGTATCTCCAGCTTAATTTTGTATTTAAATGCAAATACAATTATCCTTCTATAGGCCTCACTTACCTGCTTTCTAGACATCTGCCATCTCAGCATATGAAGTGAGTAGTACTTATTCAGTGGGGTATTCTTAAATTAATATTTACATTTGGGGACACATCAGTGAGTCACAACCTCACAAAGAACTGAGAAATCATGATATCCTGAATAAGAAGCAAACTGGGTATGCAGAGTCAAATAAAGTACTATAGTAGCATTGCATTACTGCCATCTATGTTAAAACACTGCAGCAGAATGCAAAGTGTATTCTAAAATAATGGGCTAGCTTGATATTTGTATAATATGAAATACAACCAATCATGGAATACAAAAAAATGTACTGTAACAAAAATCTTATACATGAGGTCCTTCAGAGATGTCAGTTACTAGACCCCATGTGGAGCATTAAATTATAACATACTAACTAAACAACTAACATGTTACTATATTACACTATTTAAATGTTTAACTTTATGCATTTACTAACAGTTAAGACATGATCTATTGATAATAATCCTATCTGCATACCACCATTTCATAACCAGTTATGTCAAAATTCAGTTACGCATGTAACTTCGTGTCCATAAATTCGGTTCAGCACAAACTACTCATTATTATTTATATTTCTGTACTTAGTTGTTGTAACCCATATATTAGGATTAAATTATTATTAAATGTTTTAAAGGTGAGTGCATAGCTCAATATGGGAGGTCTCTCCACAAGTCTGCCTAAAAATAAATAGAATTCACTAAGGTTAAACCGTTTAACAACCATTTAAGAATGCAAGAGGAATGAATGAATGAATGCATAAATAAAAAAATGAATTCACCTGTTAGGTATATAAATTTATGAACTTTAAAGGACAGTACCAATCCAGAGGTTACAGTGCATGAGGCAACCATAACAAACTGAATTGTTTAACAATAACATAAATACTTTCAGGTACAAAAGAAAGAAAAATGAAATCATAATTTCTATTAATAAATCAATCCACATTCCTTCTACTCTTGTCTAAATTAAGTTACTTCAATACATGGAGTTCAAACTGCTATAATTATTACAGACAGAGCTGAGTCTATATAATGCACTGTATTTATCTTTGTATATAAAAGTCCTATTGTTCATAGAAATTGTAAGAGGTCTACTTTTTTTTTGCAATGTAAAATGACTGAGCCATTGCACAGTAAATAATTGACTACTGTGGTTAAAAAATAAGTTACCTGGTCAGAGAGTCTAGAAATGAGGTTGACAATGAATGGAGTCTTTGTAACAAATTTGCACTGCATACACTTGCAAAAAAACGTTATGCACAGTTTTTCTTGGAAGTTGCTGTCTTCACATTAGTGGCTACGTTACAGCCTAGAAACCCTGTTATGTTCTTCTAACAAACAGTAGTACAGATGACAGGGTTTGATTTTAAATGACATCATTTCTGAGCATGTCTGAAAGTGCGGTAATAATATTGTTTGCAAATTTACCGTCTGCTGTAAAATTGAAACCAAAGGCAGTATGAAAAATTGCATGAATGTTATTGAACAGTGAACATTATTAACTTTACTATACTCTGAAATAAAAAAAAAATATGTGCCATCTTTCAGCCAGAGCTTCATTTAAGGCTTTCTATGTAAGAAGGCTTGGGTAGCCCCCTTTCTGATAAACATAATTTGCTTCATGATTCTTCTCAGCAACCAACTGTACTCTGAAATAAGTCAAGAAACCCTGGCAAATTGCCCTCAGAAAATATCATGTTTAGTAAGAAAAGGATGCATGTTGCTGTTCAAAAAATACATATTGCAACTTACCCTTTTGCTACAAATATTAACAACTTATTGTCGTCAGAGTTCTTGTAGACTGTAGCATCTAATTACTTGAGGTTCTGAAGATCATATGTCATACGAAACCTCAAAGAACTAGTTGATGAATTCAAAGCACACGGAAACTGCAAAAGTTGTTTTCATAGTACATTTCCATACAAAAGTGGTCACTTATGTAATGACAACTGAAAACAATATGAGGTGCAGGCATTGACTTTGAGACATACTGTTCTTCTCATAAGGACAGGGCAGTGTTTGCTAAGATATGTGACATTATAGTAACTACAACTCCCCCATTCACATAACAGAACAAACAAACAAAAAGCAAATATTATCTAAGTGGTCTCTGAAAAAGTACATAACTAATCTATATCCAGAAAGTAATTAGCAAAATATGACTTAGAAAGGCTGTGCGAAAGCTGCTTAAAGTACCTTGGCAGTTATTGTCAACAAAATACTACCTTTATCTAGGTTGACAGTTTTGACTTTATCAGTAAACAGTGTAAAAAGTAAATGCGGAATGCACTGTAACAGTGGTTCTACTGCACATTCTGTGTAAGGTGTCAGGCCTGTGACAGCAATAATAAATCATTATAATGGATTCCAAAGGTCATTATGAATAAATGAAAGTGCTTCACTTCCAAGAGTATAAATAGGTTAGTTACAATATATTGGTTGTTAACCATTTTTTTTTGTACAGAACCAAGTCTATCCGATTTTAAGCTCTGCTACTGCTAATAAAATCAGCATTATCTTAGCTAGCAAAATCAAACAATAACTGCAGCATTTTAAAATATCTTTATCTATGATTACTAAATAATCCTTTTAATCAACAGTCATCACTGAAATGGATTTATTATTGCATAATGAAGCAAGATTCTGCTTTGTATGCATCTGCATTCAAATTGTAAAATGGATTTAGATATTTAGCCTATAACAGGAAATGGATGAGACATTTGCTCAAACAATTTCAAAGAAAAGAAGAAGGAGATGCAATATGACATAATAATATATGAATTAGTGTTTATGTTGGATGAGCCATTATTTAAAAACAACTTTTTAAATTCAAATTTCTTAGAGTTTATAGAATAATAAGGTCTTTAAGATCTCTTCTCCTCTACTAAGAACAAATCTGGACCCTTTGGGGAGTACTTTCAAGTCGTTATCTATTAAAGTGTGCAAGCCTAACTTAAAAACAAACTTTGGTTAGATAATGCTCCCAGCCTTGGGGTTGAAACCATTTGCTTTATCTTTAAGTGAAGCAATGCTGATCTGGAATTTTACTGTAAAATTTCTTGCTGATGGATTTATGTTTGGTGCCCATGAAATTTTAGAGTTAAATAGGAGATTTATTTTATGAAATACTTGATTAAGCATAATGGCCGAAAGCTTTTAGCTTCAGGCTGAACTGGAGTGCTATAGCTTTTGCACATGGAATTTGAACTTTTTTGTTTATCCATGTAAAGATATTCATAACAATATTCCAGAAAAAAAATGTGTAAAAATGTAAAGCTGTTTTGTGACCATAAAGAGTCCAAAGGTTCAAACCAAACAATTAGCAATAGCAAAGATTCAACACCTTTGAATACTAATTGATTTCTACCACTTGGGACCTGTCAGCTCAACCTAACACCAATGTTGAGATCTGCAAGTCCCCAAAGTCTTTGTATTCCATCATTAACTACATCATCATGCCACAATAGAAAAACAGTAACAGAGACTTCTGTCAGGTCCAGATTCACTGAACAACCATTCACAGAGCAGCTGTAAGTTGACTGTTCTATAAATCGTATTATGCTTATCATGTATTTCATAAAATATTTGTGAATACAATTGCACAGTGCAGTTCAATATTGATCCATCCAATGCTTTTGAGCTGCATGTGACATCCATCAGGATTGCTCTCCTTTAAGTCAGTTCAAACATTTTTGGCAATAAGGGATATGTTGATTTTAAGACCATTCAGGAGCAAATCAGCTTTCAGTCATTCAACGTAGTATGAACTGCCCTTCTGAAGTGTTTTGAATTTGAGAAATGTCTTTCATAGTTATCAAGTAACTGCCAAATATCAAAGTTACCTGACCAGTTACAGAAACTTGAAAGATAGTTTCCAAAAAGGTGAATATGTGCTCAAGAAAACCTCCAAATTATCTGTGCAATTCAGTGATCATATTATTGACTTCCTTTGAAGAGGGAGCAGTGCTTTCAGCTTGGTGAGAAACTTGTATACTGTTACTAAATGGCAAACCACTGATGAACTCTTACAAAAGATGGTTTAATTCCAATAGAACTAGTCTCAGGCTCTTGCAGTCTCTTTCATGTAATCATAAGCACTAAGTATAGAAGTGGACCTGAGCAGTGGAATGTTGAATGCTTCAGGCCAGCATCCATAACATAGATAAAGTCAAAAATATAAGTTATGGGAAGTGCAAATAATATTGTTAACACTGCAAGGAGCAAAATAGAAAAGAAGAACAAACTGACAATGTCACTTAAGGGATAGGTCCACTGGGCAACCACAATAAATCACGCAAAATGTGAAAGAAAATTATTGTAATGTAATAAAAAGTTAAGTAACTTTGGTCATAAAAGATGCAATGACCTTTTGCCATTTTACACAGAAAAGACAAATAGACATCTGAAACGTAGACTGTATGAGTGCTAATTGTCCATTTGGACCAACAGTACAGGTCTACCTATAATAATTATTAAAACAGAAAAATGAGTTTGGTAATTTGGCAAAGATTTACTTGGTCAAGAAGGCAAAGGATTTGAATTTATTATTGGAAAATGTGAACTTACTGTATTGTAGTTTAATTTCTCTGTTGCTTTCCATACTTTGCAGTACTAGCAGTGTAACTTCTATTTTTAGATTTATGAACATTTTTGGATTTTATCTAAATAATGAAGTTAACCTTATAAAATGATGACAGTGAGAAATAATACAGATGCCAGCTCTCCTGACATCTCTGTATAAAAGCATGATAAATTAAATCAAATTAAATTAAATGGATAGGTATTAGTTTTGTTCTACCACTTGGCACAGAGAAGCACTGCTAACATTTTGTAGTTTGAATGTACCCCCATTGTCTGCTTGCTCTATTATCTCAGTACACCTCTTTCCTAAAAAAAAAAAAAAAAAAAAAAATGTTAATTCATTGGATACTCTAATTGCCCAGACATTTATATACATTTTTATTTGAACTTGTAATCCTGGTTGTAGTTGAAAAGAGTATATGTTCCAGCCCAGTTATCAAATGTGATAACTATCAAATTATTCAGGTATATAGGGTATTGATAGACAGCTATCTCTGGGAATAATTGGGGTTATCAAAAAGTAGCAGGAAATCATCAAACAATCTATATAGAAGATTATATAGGAATGAGAGATGTAGTGATTGGTTCTAGGAGAAAGTAGCCGAGGCATGGACTAGACTGACAAATTATATTAAAGCAAGCATTAGTTAGATATTTTTAGGAACAACCTAGATGCTCATTATGGGGAATAACTGTTTTTGGTGTACTGATAGGATAGAAGGACATACCTGAAATTCTTGTTTGTATATATGCTTGCTATTGTTATCATATGCCTAAGAAGTAATCAGGATGGCAATGGTACATCCCTTCTCATTTATCTTTTTCTCTACATTTCTCAGTTACTGAAAATATGACAGAGACATTCCTAAATTACTAGCAAAATGTGAAACCTTACAGACAATAATACTACCTTTGTTTCTTGATAATATGCATTCTACACTCAGTATCTTAATATCAAAGATAAACATATGTGCAAGTGACTGACTTGGATGGTTTTAACTGTATATCTATCTATATATATATATATATATATATATATATATATATATATATATATATATATATAAATATATATATGTGTGTGTGTGGATATGGATATATGGGTATATGCAGTGGATATAAAAAGTGTACACACCTCTGTTAAAATGCCAGGTTTTTGTGATATAAAAAATGAGACCAC